>NC_058083.1:342828316-343132247 GCF_014858855.1 Bufo gargarizans
GTTTTCTCGCAAGATATAAGAAATATCTTCTTATAAGTGGGTCATATTTAGATCTTTGATCGGATCACTGGAAACCAGACGCGTTTCGGGGACGCCTCTCCCCTTCCTCAGTGGTATTACCACTGAGGAAGGGGAGAGGCGTCCCCGAAACGCATCTGGTTTCCAGTGATCCGATCAAAGATCTAAATATGACCCACTTATAAGAAGATATTTCTTATATCTTGCGAGAAAACAGTGCACTGTAAATTCGGTATTGGCTGTAACAACTAAAGTTTGAGCCTTAGAAAATCGGAAGAAATTACCAACTAACGAAATCCTGAGTGCCGACACATCACTTCCGGAGCGACGAACTCGTCTCTGAATCCACGTGGGACGCTGATCAAGTAACAGCCGGGACGCCGGCTCTCAGCGGGCCCCGAAACATCTGAGTGACCGACCAGCACGAAGGAAAGGTAAGCCCACATAGTGGGTTATTACTAGGCATACTTTAATCACCAAATCACAAAGTCTGCATAAGAAACAAAAAGAAATATTATACTCAAAGTTTATTACAACTGAAACATTTATGCTATTGGACTTTTTTCCTCGTTAAGGAGAAGAAGGAGGATCTTCCTTTTTTCTATTCTCATTTTTTCCTTTACAGGCATTTAACTGTGGACTATTATAAGGAATGATCTGCAATATAGAATAATCAAATATATGACTTTGATATTTTTGCTATCACTGGCACCATACTGTGATAATTTATTATTAGTGTATGTATTAACACATTTTAGCTTTTTAATCTTTTATGTACTTATCAATAAATTTTGTGATCTGCATTTAAACCATACGACTCCACGTGTTGAGAGTGCCAGTCTTCCAGTATTATATATTTTTTGTAACCGTGAAGGGTGAATCACTTATAGACTAGAGCACCTCTTAGTGGTTGCGAGTGGGTGTAGCTATTTCCTATATTACCCTTTTTTGGAATCCGGTTTGTAGATTATTGTAAAACTCTCTATGTGTAATTGGGAAGTCTGCTTGAATTTTCTCAAAAGGTTTCAATTAGGGATGAGCGAATCAAAGCTGACAAAGTGGAATTTGTTACGAATTTCAGGAAAATTTTGTTTTGCCCTAAAATGGCTCCTGCATGTGTGAGGACATGAAGAAAGGAAGTCTGGGAAGCGGGATCACCCATACTGACATGCATGCAGCCAATCAGCAGCCAGCCAGCCCTGTGATGTCACAGCCCTATAAATGCGGCAGCCATCTTATAGTCTGCCATTCACCATTGTACTTGGTGCAGGGAGAGACGTGTCTGCAGGCGCTAGGGACAGTGATAGAAAAATCGTCATTCTACTCCAAAAAAAATAAAAAAATGTTTTACGAGTGCAGGAAAAGATTATTTAAGGTGTAGGGAAAGGATAGGGATGAATAATTCCACTGCATTTCTGTTGAACAGGGTTCATTCGGGGAAGTGACAGCCTGGTGTAAGGATTCACTCTGGTAGGCAGGGTAAGGGGACACAGTACAGAGGCAAAAACTGTTTGTAAAGCAAAACTTCAGTGTTTATTCACACATAAGGTAAAGCACAAAACACAAGCGAGTTTGCAGTCTTGGTGTTTGTTCACACACACAAAAAGTTCATAAAGCAAGAAAGTCACCTTATCTCCTGGGTGTTAGTTTACACTCTGCTGGTAGTTCTGCCTTATCAAGTCCATAAGCAGGCTTTAGGAGGCTAAAGGTCTCAGCCTTCCAACTCGGCACAAGCCTCAGATCCCAACACAGATATCCCCTCTGCTGATCCCAGCTGTCTTTTAAAGACAGCTAGGTTTTGCCAAAACACCAGACCGGCAATTAAAATCCAGTCCGGTATTTGACCCCACCTGGATGCAAATCAGCCTAGCAGCGAACGCTAGGAGGAAAATACCTGTTTTCCCAGACCATACCCTTCACTGTGTCACATACCTCCCCCCCCTTTGTTCAACCCTGACGGGGTGAACACTCGCCAGACAATATAATCGGGACAGGGCATCATCGTTTCCCTGTAACCGGCCTGCCCTGTGTTCTACACAGAGCCTCGGGTACCTGACATGGTTTTAGCCTGACTTTCACCTGAGGCTCAGTGACAATGTCATACCAAATTGTGGAAGTGCGTCCAGGGAGGTCCGAGAACTTTAGATGAGAGGCTGTCAGCATTTTTTACTGTGGCAACTGCTTCTCTTGAATCAGACAGAGGGGCTGGAGCCACTTCCCCTAGAAAACCTGGCCGCGGGCTGTCTTCAGTACAGGTTTCCCTATCTTTCCAAAGTTTGAGTAAATTAACATAGTAAACCTGCCCAGGCTTTTGCCGCCCTGGATGTTGTACCTTGTAGTTTACATCTCTAATTTTCTACAGGGAACCTAGTTGGGCCCTGGCCACCTAGCCAGGAACTTACTGTCCACGGTTGGCACCCGCACTAAAACCTGATCACCCGGGTTACTGATATGGACCTCAGATGCTCGATTATAGGCCCGACTCTGGGCTGGCTGAGCTATCTTCTTATGCTCCCTACCTATCCTATTCAGCAAGATTGTCTTCCCCTCATCCAGCGGACCTACCATGGGCCCCTCCTAGTGTTGGGCGAGCATGTCGAGCGCTACATCTGCTGTATAACGTTTGCCCATCCTAAATGGGCAAATTAATTAATTCAGTGTTGTTTTTTTATTAGCCACTTGTCACAGCGACATTACTTGCGCTATACCTCCTGTATAATGTTTTTGCAACCTAAATATTAGTGACAGTTATTCCGTGTAATTTTTTATTAGGCGGTGGTGACAGTGACATTACTTGCACTATACCCCCTGTATAACGTTTGTGTATCCTAAATATCAGTGACATTCATTCAGTGTAATTTTTTTATTAGCCGGTGGTGACATTACTTGCACTATACCCCCTGTATAACGTTTGTGCATCCTAAATATCAGTGACATTCATTCAGTGTAATTATTTTATTAGATGGTGGTGACAGCGACATTACTTGCGCTATACCTCCTGTATTACAATTACGCATCCTAAAATTAGCTGTGACATTCATTCAGTGAACTTTTTTCATAGCTGCTGCGGACAGTGACATTATCTGTGCTACATCTCCCATTTAACGTGTGCGCATCCTAAAAATATCTGTGACATTATCTGCACTTTATTTGCGCATACACTTACAAAACCTGTGCTACTGTACGTGTGACATACTTGCAAGCATATATACGATTTAATATGCACAAGGCAAGAAGAAAGGGACGAGGAAGTGGCCGTGCTGCTGATGGTGCACGCAGAGGTTGTGGCCCTGCGCTCGGTAAAACTTTGCCTGCTGCCAGAGCACAAGAAACACACTCATCCACGATATCTAGCTTCATGTCCCAGTTTTCAGGGTGACGCAGGACATCACTCTTGTAGTCAGACCAGTGCGATCAGGTGATCGGTTGAATTGCAGCAGATAATGCTTTCAGTCGGTTAAGCACCACCCTGTCTTCCACAAAGTCCAGTCTCAGTAGCCAAGAGTTTGGTCAACAGAATCCCCACCCTGATTCTCCTTCCTCCCACCATGGAGTTTTGCCAAACAAGTGATCCCACACTCGTATATTCCGAGGAGCTCTTTTAAGGTGCCATTCCTTGATTTGGCCCTCTCGCTAAGACCGCTTGAAGAGGGACATGAGGAGATATTGTGTCCTGATTCCCAAACTCTTGAGCATCCACAGTCACAATAATATGACAGTGGGGAACCACAATTAGTGTCTCAAGAGGTTGATGATTAGGATGAGACACAGTTGTCAATAAATTAGGTTGTTGTTAGGTCAACAAGTGAGCAGGATAACCAGAGTGAGGAAATGGAAGAGGATGTGGAGGACGAAGAAGTCACTGACCCAAACTCTTGAGCATCCACAGTCAGAAAAAGATGATGAGGAACTGCATCTAGTGTTTCACAAGGTGGATGATGATGAGACATAGTTGCCAATGAGTCAACCGTAATTAGTGTCTCAAGAGGTACATAATGAGGATGAGACACAGTATTCAATAAGTGAGGTTCTTGTTAAGTCAACAATAGAGTTGAGCAGACACCTGGATGTTCGGGTTTGACAGGTTCGGCCGAACTTTGGAAAAAAGTTTGAGTTTGGGACCCGAACTTGACCCCGAACTCCATTGAATTTAATGGGGACCCAAACATTTGAGCGCTAAAATGGCTGTAAAAATGTCATGGAAAGGGCTAGAGGGCTGCAAATGGCATCAAAATGTGGTTAAGAGCATGGCAAGTGCTCTGCAAACAAATGTGGATAGGGAAATGACTTTAAATAACATAAAATGCATACAAATAAAAATGATAATCTTGATCTAGGAGGACGAGGTCCATATGGAGTAGGAGGCTGAGGAGGGGGTGGATGTGGTGGTGTAGATGGAAGCGGCGGTGGAGGAGGAGGCAGCCTACACTGATTTTTGGTTTAAAATGTTATTTTTTAAATTAGGGGACACCCCAAAACATTGGGAAATATAACCTGTGATAAGCCCCTGCAGTAGTGTTAAGCACACGTTCAGACAATACACTGGCTGCAGGGCAGGCCAGCACCTCCAAAGGGTAAAGGGCAAGCTCAGGCCATGTGCCCAATTTGGAGATCCAGAAGTTGCAGAGGCTGACCCCTGTCAGTCAGTTTGTGTAGGTGGTGTCAGTCAGTCCGTGCAAACTTACTGCCCCACCATGTCGCACGTCCCCGTGATGTTCACGATCCAATTTGATATTTGCACTATCAAATTGCGATGCTCTTTTCTGCGCCTACCATGGTGATAACGGGTGGCGGGGAATAAGGGTTCCACGCCGGAGAGGGAGTGTGAGAAAGAGAGACCACATCCAAGGGAAGATTAATTTTTTCTAATTTAAAATTATAGAGTTGAATTATGGGACAAATTATTAAAGCGTAAAAGTGTGACAACTTTTTAAAGTTTAAGCATTGAATGAAAGGATGTGGCACGCATTAATTACTGAAGAATTTATAAAATTTTATTCCCTGTCACCTATGCAGAGCAGGGGTTTATTCAAATCTAAAATTGTATAATGTCAATGCAAGAATGTAACAGAAAAATTTGTGAAATTTATTAACCTGAAAAGAAGACTAGAAAGATAATATAGATAGTCGACACGTACCAAATTAATTAGAAGTAAGTAGAATCTAACGTGCCTATTAAAACAATACCTTTATTATTAACTGGGTTATGGAGCAAAAAATTGCTTAAGTGGTATAATATATCCTCGATAACATTGGCTCTATTTGTCCCCCTAAACTACAATCCTACTTATAGTAGGAGTATTTTTAAGAGTATCAATCTCTTATATATAGGATATCACTTGAGCAATTTTTTGCTCCATAACCCAGTTAATACATTTATTAACCTGTCTACTTGGTAGAGCAGGGGTCTATGACAGAAAAAAAAATGTTTGTCACCCGAAAATGTTAAAGAAAAATTATTGAAATTTATTAAGCTGTCAACTAGTGTCATGGCCACGGTTATGGCCGTGACTCCTTGGGAGCCGCATACAGTTGCCCGCGGTTTGGTTGTTGTTTCAACCGCAGCTTGAGGCATGATGTTGTTTGCCTCAAGTGCGGTTGCCGCGGACAACAGTGATGTGTGCGGTTCCCTTGGAGTTGTGTGCGTGTGTGTAGGCATTTTTGTATGTCTGGTGTGCACTGTGTTTTATGTTTGGTGCGCATGAACTTCTTCCTTTCACTGTGGCTGCCCGTGGCAACGTTTGGTATGTTGTACATGTGGTGGCAGTGTCCCGGCCTTCAGGCTGTCTCCCAGGATGGCTGCCACCCATGTCGTTGCCTGCGGCAACAGCCACAGGGTGATCTTAGTTTGGTCACTTCCCCTTTATGTGTGTTTCCCTTCTGTGGTGCTGGAAGGGTTAACTCCCTTCCCAGTGTGTGTGTGATGTCACTGGGTGTGTCCGACTGTGGGGTGTGGCTTCTTGGCCTATATAGCCTTGGTGTTTGGCATGGCTCAGTAGGTTGCTTCAGTCATGCTTGGCTGGAGCAGCCTCCTGTGCATATTACCTGCCAGTGAGAGCCACCCCTGTGGTCATTAAGATATTGTCCTTATGTTTATGTCTTGCTGTGTGTTGATGTTGTATGTTATGTTCTGTTGGGACCTTCCTATGTGTTTGGTGCAGCTTACGGTTCTGGATTCCTGTTTGCGCAGGGATCCAGTCAGCAAGGCTGTGACAGGTTGGTGGAACTAATAGTTTGCCTGTCATTCCCGTAAGGCTGTATGAGTTCCCCTTTTCCCAACAGCTTGGCTATGAAGACTCCTGCTCCTCCGTGCCTAGGAGGAGTAGGTCGTCTTACCCAGCTCCTAGCTCAGGGATCTACGGAGGGTAAGTCAGGGCTCAGAGGTTCCTGCGCATGGGTCCTCCTACCTTAAAGGTCGGCCCATGCAGGTAGGAGTTAGGGTCAGGTTAGGGATGCTTGAGGAGGTGACCTGCTCCCTATCCTGTTCTCCTGGCCGAGCCGCCTCAACATCATCTGGCAGCACACGGCTGAGGGTTTCCCCCATCCTCAGCCGTGACAACTAGGTAGAGGAGGGGTATATTACACCCAAGAATTGGCGAATTTCACCCAAAAATGTAACAGACTTTTTTTTTTACCTGTCTATTTATGAGGTGGAGTTCCATATGGAGTAGGAGTTTGAGGAGGCAGTGGATGTAGCGGTGTAGGTGGTAGCGGTGGAGGAGGACGAGGTAGCCAACACAGATTTTTAGTTTTAATTTAATTTTTTTAAATTGGGGTACACTAAAAAATACAAGAATGAGCAATTGTGCTGCAGTATAACATGGCTGGTTAGTGCCGGTATACATGTCTATTCTGCACAAGGTACGGACAAGTCCTGTGGGATCCATGCCTGGTTAATTTTAATGAACATGAGCTTGTCCAAATTGGCTGTGGACAGGCAGCTGCGCTTGTCTGTGATGAAGCCCCCTGCCGTGCTAAACACACGTTTAGAAAATACACTGGCTGAAGGGCAGGCCAGCACCTCCAAGGTGTAAAGGGCAAGCTCAGGCCATGTGCCCAATTTGGAGACACAGAAGTTGAAGGGGGCAGACCCGTCATTCAGTACGTGTAGGCGTGTGCACACATACTGCTACACCATGTTGGTGAAATGCTGCCTCCTGCTAAGACGTTCCATATCAGCCGGTGGTGCTAGTTGTTGTGGCGTGCTGACAAAGCTTTTTCACATTTCGGCCATGCTAACCCTGCCTTCTGAGATGCTGGAGGTGCCCCAGCTGCATTGGCGACCTCTTCCTCTGCCTTCACCTTGTGCTTCCACTGTGCCCCCACTGTCAGGTGGGAATGCCACCAGCAGCGCTTGTACTCGCGCATCTCACGATCACGCTCCAGTGACGGAAATAAGGACGGTATGTTGTCCTTGTAATGGGGATCCAGTAGCGTGGCCAACCAGCAATAAGCACAAATTAGAATGTGGGCAACTCGGCGGTCATTGTGGACACACTGCAGCATGTAATCGCTCATGTGTGCCAGGCTGCCCAGAGGCAACGAAAAGCTGTCCTCTGTGGGAGGTGTATCGTCTGTGTCCTCTGTATCCCCCGGCCATACACCAGTGATGGCCATGAGCTGGTCTGGGTGCCACCCTGCTGTGAACATGGTTCCTCCTCCTCAATCTCCTCCTCCCCATCCGCCACCTCGTCATCCTCCAGAACTTTTCCCCGGCTGGACAATTGTGTACCTGGAGTTTGTGGGTGCAGGAACCCACCCTCGGAGCCACTTGGGAATGACTAGCTGGAAAACCTACTAAATGATCCCTCTTCCTCCTCCTTCTGCTGTGCCACATCCTCTTCCACCATCGCCAGCAGCGTTTTTTCAACGAGGCATAGAAGTGGGATATAATAACGCTGAGAATGGCATTATCGGCACTGGCCATGTTGGTGGAGTACTCGAAACAGCGCAACAAGGAACACAGGTCTCGCATGGAGGCCAAGTCATTGGTGGTTGTGACGAAACCAACCTCGCCACGGTGTTTTGGAGGGGGCTGTTTGCCAGCCTCCTGCCCCAGTATTACGGCCCTTTGAGATACTTTTGATAACTTTTAAACCCCTGAACCTATTCAAGTGAATTTTGGATAGGTTTGTCCCCAAGTTATACTAGTTAAATTGATGTAAGTTATATGTATGGACAATGTAAACTCACAAAGTTGTAACAATTTATAATAAGTGTAACTTGTCAGCTTGGGAGGAATATACTGGGTGTGATTCTATTGTCCCATTGTTCTATTGTCCCATTGTGTGTTTAAATGGTGATGTCTGTTCTGTTGTCTCCACATGTGTAGTATCTGTCCTGTGTCGCAGTCTTCCTTCTGGTCCCCTAGGGGCATGTCAACCAAATGGGGACCTGCATAAATACGGGCGGGTAGCCCTCAATAAAGAGTTGCTGTTTTTACATTCAACATAGAGCCTCGTCTCATGTGAATGGGGATTGCTATACGCTGTATACTCTCCTGGCTATTACTACTAGCTCTTGTAAGAGCTGTTCCTGTTCCTGGTTCCTGTGGTGGTATCGGTGTCGAGCGGAGTGCTTGGAGTCCCCGGAGGCACTGGGAGCATCCATTAACAGAGGTACCCGGTCGGGGTGCTAGGAGATCCGTTACAGTGGTGAAGTGGTGCTGTTTCGCCGAGCGACTAACCCGTGCGTGCTGCAGCTGAAACTCCACTATCGCCTGCTGCTGCTCGCACAGTCTGGCCAGCATGTGCAAGGTGGAGTTCCACCTTGTGGGCATGTCGCATATGAGGCAGTGAGTGGGAAGGCTGAAGTTACGCTGCAGCGCTGACAGGTGAGCAGCAGCAGGGTGAAAACGCAGAAAGCACTCGCAGACGGACCGAACTTTATGCAGCAGCTCTGACATATCGGGGTAATTTTTAAGGAATCTCTGCACCACTAAATTCAGCACATGCTCCAGGCAAGGGATGTGTGTCAAACCGGCTAGTCCGAGAGCTAATACAAGATTTTGCTTATTATCGCACACTACCAGGCTAGGCTTGAGGCTCACTGGCACCAACAACTCATCGGTCTGTTGTTCAAGGCCCGTCCACAGCTCATGCACGGTGTGGGGTATGACCCCCAAACAGATAAGTTTTAAAACTGCCTGCTGTTGTTTACCCCTGGCTGTGTTGAATTTGGTGGTGAAGGTGTTGCGCTATACGGATGGGGAGATGGTAGAGAATGAGGAAGCAGAGTAGGAGTAGGAAGCAACAGAAGAAAACTGAAGCGCCCTGCAATACTCGGTGGTGGAAGGATATGTGCCAAATTGCTATCCGCCTCAGGCCTAGCCACCACTGCATTTACTCAGTGTGCTGTGATGGAGATATAACGTCCCTGACCGTGCTTACTGGTTCACGTATCCGTAGTCAGGTGCACCTTGCCACAGATGGCGTTGCACAGTGCACACATGATTTCGTCCCCTACTTGGTTGTGCAGGGAAGGGATGGCTCGCCTGGAAAAGTAGTGGGGGCTGGGCACGACGTACTGTGGGACAGCCACCGCCATAAGGCCTTTAAAACTATCCGTCTCCACCAGATGGAATGAGAGCATTTCAAAGCCCAGTAATTTTAAAATGCTGGCATTCAGGGCTAGTGATCGCGGGTGGGTAGGGAGGTACTTTCTTTTTTCTCTATCGTTTGGGAGACGGAGAGCTGAACGTTTTCGTGGGGCATTGTGGAGATGCTTGGTGACCCAGGTGGTGGTGTTGCTGGAAAATCCTCTGTTTGCGGGGTGGCAGGTGGCACTGTCCCTCCAGAGGTGGATGAAGAGGCGAAGACTGCAGCAGAAGAGGAAGCAGGAGGAGCCAGAGACCTTTCTTTGTTTTTAAGGTGTCTACTCCACTGCAGCTCGTCCTTTACACTTAAATGTCTGGTCATGCAGGTTGTGCTCAGGTTTTGTCACTACCAAAGCTTTGAGACGTTCTCACAGCTCTGTGTCTCCACCCCTGTGATGATGTCACTTAGAGTTTGGAGGTGTTCTCACTGTTCTGTTTCTCCGCCCCTGTGATGATGAGGTCTTTACTCCCAGCTGTCTCTCCTGCGTTTGATTTCCCTGCCTTTAAATCACCCCTCCTCCTATTGCAGGGCGTGGATTATATTTCTCTTTTCAGTTGTAGCTCTGCCTTGAGTATCTTCACTTCTTTAGCTACTAGTTCTCTGGACCTGTGTTCTGCTGCTGCAAGCACTCCGGATATTGCCAGCGGCCCTTGGATCCGTCTTCTCTGCGGCTGCAGCTCCATCAGCTAAGTGTGCAGACTTTGTTGTGTACCTGGTGATTTCCTGACTGGATCTGAGGTGGCCACGGTTCCCTCCATATTCTGAGCAGGGCACCGGTGGCCGTGCCCCTTCCACTATTGTAGGGGTTACAGGGCTCATCAGTCTAAGGTACGCGGGCATGCCTCGTTCCACCATTTGGATCCGGGCATGTGCTTTAGCAGCATAGGGAGAGTGTTGAGGGTCTGACAGGGGTCACCCTTTCTCTTCCCTAGTTTGGGGTCCGGTCAGTAGCTCTTCTTACTGTGTATGCTCTGGTTACCCTTAAACAGCCGTGACATTATAATCCACCAAAACCGTCCTTGTTGACATGGATCCGCTTTCTGACCTGGTTGACCGCATGCAGGGTCTTTCTTTGGAAGTAGCGGATCTCCGTCAATCTCTGACTCAGCTACAAGCATTGGGCTCTGCTCCGGCTCATGGAGTCTGTTGCGAGCCAAAGGTCTCACTTCCGGAAACGTTCTCCGGGGGCAGTGAGAATTTTGTTCGCTTCAGAGAGGCATGTAAACTCCATTTTTGTTTGTGTCCCCACTCCTCTGGTAATGAGGAACATAGGGTGAGGATTGTCATCTCCCTGCTCAGGGGTAATGCTCAGACTTGAGCTTTTTCGCTGCCATCAGGGGATCCTTCCCTTCGATCCGTGGAAAGATTTTTTGTGGCCCTGGGGCAGATATATGATGACCCGGATCGTGTTGCTCTGGCAGAATCGAACTTACGTGTTCTATGCCAGAACAAACTGTCTGCGGAGCTTTATTGTTCTGAATTTCGGAGATGGGCAGCTGATTCAGGCTGGAATGATGCTGCACTCCGAAGTCAGTTCTGTCATGGTCTCTCAGAGGGTTTGAAAGATGCCTTTGCTTTCCATGAGAGACCAACGTCCTTAGTCTGCCATGTCATTAGCGGTACGCCTTGACAGGCGTCTAAGGGAAAGAAACAAGACCTCTCCGTCCAGCCATTGTCAGTCTAGGGGCAATGGTGCGGACTCATTCAGTATGCAGGGGTCTCATCCTGTCTCGCTCCCCTCTGAGGAGGAGCCCATGCAGCTAGGCCGACTTGCCCCTGATAAAAGAGGATTTAGTCCTCAGAATATGGTGTGTTTTTGTTGTGGGGGCATAGGTCATTTGGCAAATGTTTGTCCGTCTAGGAGATTCCTGACCTGTACTAAGAGCGATAATAAGAGAAAAACCTCAAGAGGTAGATCATCAAGTTCTGCTTCATCTGCTACTTTGGGCAAAGTTGATGTGGGAATTGATGCTTTTCCTTTGACCTGCAGTTCCCGTTTTCTCCTGTCTGCCAGGGTGGCGCTAGAGAGCAAAGTCATTCCTTGTGAGATTTTTGTCGATAGTGGAGCGGCCGTCAATCTTATTGACACTCAATTTGTAGCCTTGCATGGTTTTCAGGTTTGTACATTAGAAAAGGATATACCTGTTTTTGCTATTGACTCTGCCCCACTCTCGCAGAGATCTCTGAAAGGCATTGTTCACAATATCCGGCTAGCTGTAGGTGACACTCATGTGGAGGAGATATCTTGTTTTGTCCTTAATGGATTGCCTTCTCCTCTAGTTTTGGGGCTACCCTGGCTCACTAGACATAACCCCACTATTGATTGGCAAGGAAGGCAAATAAATGAGTGGAGTGACTTTTGTAGAGAGAATTGTCTCACAGCCACTCTTGCAGAGGTGTCTACTAAAACTCTGCCATCATTTCTCTCTGATTTCTCGGATGTGTTTTCCTAGAGCGGTGTTCGGGAGCTACCTCCTCACCGGGAGTTTGACTGTCCCATTAACCTCATTCCCGGCGCCAAGCTGCCAAAGGCACGCCTCTACAATCTCTCACAACCGGAAAGACTCGCAATGTGAACCTACAGACGTGGACAAAATTGTTGGTACCCTTTGGTCAATGAAAGAAAAAGTCACAATGGTCACAGAAATAACTTTAATCTGACAAAAGTAATAATAAATTAAAATTCTATAAATGTTAACCAATGAAAGTCAGACATTGTTTTTCAACCATGCTTCAACAGAATTATGTAAAAAAATAAACTCATGAAACAGGCATGGACAAAAATGATGGTACCCCTAGAAAACACAGAACATAATGTGACCAAAGGGACATGTTAATTCAAGGTGTGTCCACTAATTAGCATCACAGGTGTCTACAACCTTGTAATCAGCCATTGGGCCTATAAATATGGCTCCAGGTAATCACTGTGTTGTTTGGTGATATGGTGTGTACCACACTCGACATGGACCAGAGGAAGCAAAGGAAAGAGCTGTCTCAAGAGATCAGAAAGAAAATTATAGACAAGCATGTTAAAGGTAAAGGCTATAAGACCATCTCCAAGCAACTAGATGTTCCTGTGAGTACAGTTGCACATATTATTCATAAGTTTAAGATCCATGGGACTGTAGCCAACCTCCCTGGACGTGGCCGCAGGAGGAAAATTGATGACAAATCTAAGAGACGGATAATCCGAATGGTAACAAAAGAGCCTAGAAAGACTTCTAAAGAGATTCAAGGTGAACTTCATGCTCAAGGAACATCAGTGTCAGATCGCACCATCCGTCGTTGTTTGAGCCAAAGTGGACTACATGGGAGACGACCAAGGAGGACACCATTGTTGAAAACGAATCATAAAAAAGCAAGACTGGAATATGCCAAACTACATGTTGACAAGCCACAAAGCTTCTGGGAGAATGTCCTGTGGACAGATGAGACAAAAATCGAAGTTTTTGCCAAGGCACATCAGCTGTATGTTCACAGACGAAAAAATGAAGCATATCAAGAAAAGAACACTGTCCCTACTGTGAAACATGGAGGAGGCTCTGTTATGTTCTGGGGCTGCTTTGCTGCGTCTGGCACAGGGTGTCTTGAATCTGTGCAGGGTACAATGAAATCTCAAGACTATCAAGGAATTCTAGAGAGAAATGTACTAGCCAGTGTCAGAAAGCTTGGTCTCAGTCGCAGGTCATGGGTCTTGCAACAGGACAATGACCCAAAACACACCGCTAAAAACACCCAAGAATGGCTAAGAGGAAAAAATTGGACTATTCTAAAGTGGCCTTCTATGAGCCCTGACCTCAATCCTATTGAGCATCTTTGGAAGGAGCTGAAACATGCAGTCTGGAAAAGGCACCCTTCAAACCGGACACAACTGGAGCAGTTTGCTCATGAGGAGTGGGCCAAAATACCTGCTGAGAGGTGCAGATGTCTCATTGACAGTTACAGGAAGCGTTTGATTGCAGTGATTGCCTCAAAAGGTTGCGCAACAAAATATTAAATTAGGGGTACCATCATTTTTGTCCATGCCTGTTTCATGAGTTTATTTTTTTACATAATTCTGTTGAAGCATGGTTGAAAAACAATGTCTGACTTTCATTGGTTAACATTTATAGAATTTTAATTTATTATTACTTTTGTCAGATTAAAGTTATTTCTGTGACCATTGTGACTTTTTCTTTCATTGACCAAAGGGTACCAACAATTTTGTCCACGTCTGTATATCTCCGAGAGTCTCGAGAAGGGGCATATTCGTCCCTCAAAGTCGCCTGTTGCCGCAGGTTTTTTTTTTTGTTAAAAGATGGCTCTCTGAGACCTTGCTTAGATTTTAGGGAGCTGAACCCTATCACGATTCGCGATCCCTATCCCCTTCCTCTGATCCCGGACTTCTTCAACCAAATTGTTGGGGCCAAGGTGTTTTCCAAATTGGATCTGAGAGGCGCGTACAACCTGGTCAGGGTCAGAGAGGGGGATGAATGGAAAACGGCCTTTAATAGCCCTAACGGGCATTTCGAGAATCTCATTATGCCTTTCGGCCTGATTAATGCTCCGGCCGTCTTTCAGCATTTTGTTAATAGTATTTTCTATCATTTAATGGGGAAATTTGTATTGGTGTATCTTGATGATATTTTGATTTTTTTCCCCTGATGTTCAGACCCATCAGGATCATCTTTTTCAGGTACTGCAGATACTGCGGGAAAATAAACTGTATGCCAAGCTGGTGAAATGTCTTTTTATGGTATCGGAGATTCAATTTCTGGGTTTTCTCCTCTCTGCTTCTGGTTTTCGCATGGATCCGGAGAAGGTCCGTGCTGTGCTGGAGTGGGAGCTTCCTTAAAATCAGAAGGCATTGATGCGCTTTCTGGGTTTTGCTAACTACTACAGAAAGTTCATTTTGAATTATTCCTCTATTGTCAAACCCCTTACTGACATGACAAAAAGGGGACGGATTTTTCCTCTTGGAGGAGGCGCTTGCAGCCTTTTCTAAGATTAAAGAGAGTTTTGCGTCTGCTCCCATCTTGGTGCATTCCGAGGTTTCCTTACCTTTTATTGTTGAGGTGGATGCTTCTGAGGTGGGTGTGGGTGCAGTTTTGTCCCAGGGCCCCTCTCCTGCCAAATGGCGACCTTGTGCCTTTTTCTCTAGAAAACTCTCCCCGGCAGAGAGAAACTATGATGTGGGAGATAGGGAGTTGTTGGCCATCAAGTTGGCTTTCGAGGAATGGCGCCATTGGTTGGAGGGGGCCAGGCACCCTATCGCCGTTTTTACCGACCATAAGAATCTGGCGTACTTGGCGTCGGCCAGGCGTATGAATCCGAGACAGGCCAGATGGTCTCTGTTCTTCTCCAGATTCAATTTTGTTGTTACTTTCCGCCCTGGGATCAAGAATGTGAAGGCTGATGCTCTCTCTTGCTGTTTTCCGGGAGGAGGAAACTCCGAGGACCCGGGTCCCATTTTGGCGGAGGGGGTAGTTGTTTCTGCTCTATATTCCGATTTGGAGGCCGAGGTCCAGGCTGCCCAGTCTGAGGCACCTGCCCGTTGTCCCTCCGGGAAGTTGTTCGTGCCTCCTGAGCTACGTCACAAACTCTTTAAGGAACATCATGATACGGTTCTTGCTGGTCACCCCGGGAGTAGAGCCACGGTAGATCTCATTGCTCGGAGATTTTGGTGGCCGGCTCTTCGTAAGTCTGTGGAGGGTTTTGTGGCGGCTTGTGAGACGTGAGCTCGCGCTAAGGTCCCTCGTTCACGACCTTCAGGTTCCCTTCTCCCGTTACCCATACCTTCCCGTCCTTGGACACACCTGTCCATGGACTTTATCACGGATCTTCCTCGTTCCTCGGGGAAGTCGGTGATCCTGGTGGTCGTGGACCGTTTTAGCAAGATGGCTCATTTCGTTCCTTTCCCTGGTTTACCCAATGCTAAAACTTTGGCGCAAGCTTTTGTCGATCATATTGTTAAATTGCACGGCATTCCCTCTGAGATTGTTTCCGATAGAGGCATGCAGTTTGTGTCCAGGTTCTGGAAGGCTTTCTGTTCTCGCCTGGGGGTTCGGCTGTCCTTCTCTTCTGCTTTTCACCCGCAGTCGAATGGTCAGACTGAGCGCCTCAATCAGAATCTGGAGACATATTTGCGCTGTTTTGTGGCAGAGAACCAGGAGGATTGGTGTTCATTTCTCCCTCTTGCTGAGTTTGCTTTGAACAACCGTCGTCAGGAATCTTCTGATAAGTCACCATTTTTTGGTGCATATGGGTTCCATCCGCAGTTTGGGACATTCTCGGGAGGGGCTCTTTCTGGTTTACCTGAGGAGGAGAGATTTTCCTCGTCTTTGTCTACCATTTGGCAAAAGATTCAGAGTAATCTCAGAAAGATGAGTGAGAAGTATAAGCGTGTGGCTGATAAGAGACGTGTGCCTGGTCCGGACCTGAATGTGGGTGATCTGGTGTGGTTGTCTACAAGAAATATTAAACTGAAGGTTCCCTCCTGGAAATTGGGTCCCAAGTTTATTGGGCCTTATAAAATTTTGTCAGTCATCAATCCTGTTGCCTTCCGCCTTGATCTTCCACGGGTTTGGAAGATACATAATGTATTTCACAGATCTCTCTTAAAACCATATGTCCAGCCCACGGTACCCTCCTCTTTGCCTCCTCCTCCGATTTTGGTTGATGGCAATCTGCAGTTTGAGGTTTCCAGAATTGTGGACTCTCGCATTGTCCGCGGTTCTCTTCAGTACCTCGTTCATTGGAAGGGTTATGGTCCTGAGGAGAGGATGTGGGTTCCGATGTTGGACATTAAAGCCACTCGCCTTATCAGGGCATTTCATAGGGCTCATCCTGGGAAGGTGGCTCCTGGGTGTCCGGAGTCCACCCGTAGAGGGGGGGTACTGTCACTACCAGAGCTTTGAGACATTCTCACAGCTCTGTGTCTCCACCCCTGTGATGATGTCACTTAGAGTTTGGAGGTGTTCTCACTGTTCTGTTTCTCCGCCCCTGTGATGATGAGGTCTTTACTCCCAGCTGTCTCTCCTGCGTTTGATTTCCCTGCCTTTAAATCACCCCTCCTCCTATTGCAGGGCGTGGATTATATTTCTCTTTTCAGTTGTAGCTCTGCCTTGAGTATCTTCACTTCTTTAGCTACTAGTTCTCTGGACCTGTGTTCTGCTGCTGCAAGCACTCCGGATATTGCCAGCGGCCCTTGGATCCGTCTTCTCTGCGGCTGCAGCTCCATCAGCTAAGTGTGCAGACTTTGTTGTGTACCTGGTGATTTCCTGACTGGATCTGAGGTGGCCACGGTTCCCTCCATATTCTGAGCAGGGCACCGGTGGCCGTGCCCCTTCCACTATTGTAGGGGTTACAGGGCTCATCAGTCTAAGGTACGCGGGCATGCCTCGTTCCACCATTTGGATCCGGGCATGTGCTTTAGCAGCATAGGGAGAGTGTTGAGGGTCTGACAGGGGTCACCCTTTCTCTTCCCTAGTTTGGGGTCCGGTCAGTAGCTCTTCTTACTGTGTATGCTCTGGCTACCCTTAAACAGCCGTGACAGGTTTAGAGTTTTTATGCCTCGCTTCAGGCTCTGATTTCACAGCATGCAAACCACTCGTGTCTTGTCATCAGCACATTGTCTGAAGAACTGCCACGCCAGGGAACTCCTTGGAGCTGGCTTTGGTGTGCTCAGTCCCTTGCTGCGGTGGGCAGTAGCAGGCGTACTGTCTAGAGGATGGCCGCTCTGCTTTTGCACCCTGCTCCCTATTCTGCTGTGCTGGTGGCTCTGTGCGACCACCGCCTCTTCCTTCCTCCACATCATCTTCCACCCAGTCTTCACCCCTGCCCTCCTTGTCAGTCTGCACACTTTCAAAAGCCCTAGGAGTTGGCACCTGTGTTTCATCATCCTCCGAGACGTGCTGCGATGGTCCTCCCATGTACTGATCTTGAAAGATAAGTGGTTGGGCATCGGTGCACTCAATCTCTTCCACTTCTGGGGCAGGGCTAGGTGGATGGCCCTGCGAAACCCTACTAACAGAGTCATCAAAAAGCAGGAGAGACTGCTGCATGACTTGGGGCTCAGACTGCTTGGCTGATTTGCAAGGGGGTGAGGTGAACGACTGATGGACATCAGCTGCAGGTGCCAACTGTGTTCTTTCAGCATGAGACTGGGTGGGAGACAATGTGAAGAAACTGGAGCCACTATCAGCAACCCAATCTACTATCGCCTGTACTTGATCAGGCCTCACCATTCGTAGAGCCGCTTTAGGCCCGACCAAATACCGCTGCAGGTTCTGTCGCCTACTCGCACCTGAGGAAGGGTTTTCACTTGTGCGTGTAGCTGGTACAGATTGACCATGTCCTCTCCCTGCAACAGGAGCTGCACCAGCAGCACCACGACCTGGACGACGTCCATTATTTGACGCTCTCCTCATATTTCTCAAATTTATGATATTGCCCTAAATGGGTGTTTAATTAATAGTAGAATAGAACGACAGTATGTACAGGGTGTATTTCACACTCCCTGAACCAGACTAGGCCTCAATAAAATGTATTTGCTAAAAATGGCTGTATTTCAAATACCTGAATAAAACCACTGTATGTAAAGTGTGTATCTCACACGCCCTGAACCAGACTAGGCCTCAATTAAATTTGTTTGCAAAAAATGGCTGTATTTCAAATACCTGAATAAAACCCCTGTATTTAAAGGGAATTTAAAATGTCTTGATGATGTAAGGGTATTTTGCCCCAAAATAGGTGTTTTATTAATATAAGAATATAAGCCCTGTATATACAGCGTGTATCTCACATGGCCTGACCCACACTAGGCTGCAATTAAAGATTTGTGCACAAAATGGAGGTATTTTAAATACCTGAATAGAACCCCTGTATTTAAATGGTGTATCTCACAATGACATCTGCCCAAATGGGTGTTACTTTAATAACTAAATATGACAGCAGTATATAACCCTGGAATTTCAAATGTACTGATGCTGCAAGGGCACAACAATTTCGTATTTTGCCTTAAAAAGGGTGTTTCATTAATAGAAGAATATAAGTTCTGTATATACAGGGTGTATCTCACACGGCCTGACCCACACTAGGCCGCAATTAAAGATTTGTGCACAAAATGGCGGTATTTCAAATACCTGAATAGAACCACACTATGTAAAGGCTTATCTCACAATGACATATGCAGAAAAGGCTACTAAATAAACTTATTTTTTTCCCAAACGGGTGTTAGTTTAATAACTGTATATGACAGCAGTATATAACCCTGGAATTCCAAATGTGGTGATGCTGCAAGGCCTGAAAAATTGTGTATTTTGCACAAAAAATGTGTTTTATTAATAAAAGAATCAAACCCCTATATTTAAAGGGTGTATCTCACACGCACTGAACCAGACTAGGCCTTCTTTTAATTTTGCTTGCCCAAAATGGCTGTATTTCAAATACCTGAATCGAATCCCTGTATATATACAGGGTGTATCTCACACGCCCTGATCCACACTAGGCCGCAATTATTATTTTTTGCCCAAAATGGCTGTATTTCAAATACCTAAATAGAAGCCCTGTATTTAAAGGTTGTATTTTACACGCCCTGATCCACACTAGGATGCTATCAAAGAATTATGCCCAAAATGGCTTTATTTCAAATAATTGAATAGAAAGACAGTATGTAAAGGCGGTATCTCACAATGACATCTGCAGCAAAGACTGACAACTAAAGGGTGTTGGTTTAATAACTGATTTTGACAGCAGTAATATAACCCTGGAATTTCACACGTGCTGATGCTGCAAGGCCAGAAAAATAGTGGAATCTGGCAAAAAAGTGTGTTTTTAAAAATCCAGAAAGTTATGGCTGTATTTCTAGCTTAAATTGAACGTTAATCCAGGTGTGGTATATTACCCAAAAAGTGAGTTTTTTTTGGGTAACAGAATATGAAAGCTGTATATATTAAACTTGAATTTAAAGGGTTTCTACCACTTGCAGATCACATATTTGGTGATCAGACACTAGCGATCCGCTAGTGTCTGATGTAGCTTACAAGCTAATTATTACCTTAATCCGTTCGGCCCATACCTCAAAAAAAGCACTTATATCTTTATGCAAATGAGCCTCTAGGTGCTATGCAGGCGTTTTTCCAGCACCTAGAGGCTCCGTCTACCTTGCAGTTTGCCGCCCATCGCCTCGCTCCAGCACGCCCATCTCTTACCGTATTCGATCCTCCCCCTGCTTCAGCCTTCAGAAATCCCGCGCCTGCGCCGTTCGTCGCGGCATTCGGAGGCATTCGGCGCAGGCGCAGTCAATGTCTGACTGCTCCGTGCTCAGACATTTCCACTGCGCCGATGTCATCGGCGCAGGCGCAGTGGAAATGTCTGAGCACGGAGCGGTCAGACATTGACTGCGCCTGCGCCGAATGCCGCGACGAACGGCGCAGGCGCGAGATTTCGGAAGGCAGAAGCAGGGGGAGGATCGAATAGAGTTGAAGATGGGCGTGCTGGAGCGAGGCGCTGGGCGGCAAACTGCAAGGTAGACGGAGCCTCTAGGTGCTGGAAAAACGCCTGCATAGCACCTAGAGGCTCATTTGCATAAAGATATAAGTGCTTTTTTTGAGGTATGGGCCGAACGGATTAAGGTAATAATTAGCTTGTAAGCTACATCAGACACTAGCGGATCGCTAGTGTCTGATCACCAAATATGTGATCTGCAAGTGGTAGAAACCCTTTAACACTTGCAGTTTAGGAAAATAGTGGGGGGTTTTTTGCAAAAAAGTGGGTTTTTTAAAAACCCAGAAAATGATGGCTGTATTTCTAGCTTAAATTGCACACCCACTAATCCAGATGTTGAAAATTGCCAAAAAGTGTTTTTTTTCGTAACAGAATATGAAAGCTGTATATATTAAACTTAAATGTAACACTTGCAGATCTGGAAAATTGTGTTTTTTGGCAAAAAAAAGTGTGTTTTTAAAAACCCAGAAAATGATGGCTGTATTTCTAGCTTAAATTGCACACCCACTAATCCAGATGTTGAAAATTGCCAAAAAGTGTTTTTTGGGTAACAGAATATGAAAGCTGTATATATTAAACTTGAATTTAACACTGTATTTCTAGCTTAAATTGCACACTGATTAAGCCTGTAAATGCACCAGATGTTGTAAATTGCAAAAAAGTTTGTGATTTTTTTTTGCAAACAGATTATTTGTGCTGTTTTTAAAGCTTGTATTTCAATGTCCCAAAAGCTCAGATGCAGTGCTGGTGCACTGACCTTGCATAAAATGGCCGCCGCCACCCACCTAACTGACTTATAAAAGTTTATTTTTTTTTCGGTCACTGGGCTCAGGGCAGGATAAAAAAATGTGCCCTGCACCCACTCAACACAATGTATGTACAGTCGTGGCCAAAAGTTTTGAGAATTACATAAATATTGGAATTGGAAAAGTTGCTGGTTAAGTTTTTATAATAGCAATTTGCATATACTCCAGAATGTTATGAAGAGTGATCAGATGAATTGCATAGTCCTTCTTTGCCATGAAATTAACTTAATCCCAAAAATAACTTTCCACTGCATTTTATTGCTGTCATTAAAGGACCTGCTGAGATCATTTCAGTAATCGTCTTGTTAACTCAGGTGAAAATGTTGACGAGCACAAGGCTGGAGATCATTATGTCAGGCTGATTGGGTTAAAATGGCAGACTTGACCTGTTAAAAGGAGGGTGATGCTAGAAATCATTGTTCTTCCATTGTTAACCGTGGTGACCTGCAAAGAAACACGTGCAGCCATCATTGCGTTGCATAAAAATGGCTTCACAGGCAAGGTGGCTACTAAGATTGCACCTCAATCAACAATTTATAGGATCATCAAGAACTTCAAGGAAAGAGGTTCAATTCTTGTTAAAAAGGCTTCAGGGCGTCCAAGAAAGTCCAGCAAGCACCAGGATCGTCTCCTAAAGAGGATTCAGCTCCAGGATCGGAGTGCCACCAGTGCAGAGCTTGCTCAGGAATGGCAGCAGGCAGGTGTGAGCGCATCTGCACGCACAGTATGGCAAAGACTTTTGGAAGATGGTCTGGTGTCAAGAAGAGCAGCAAAGAAGCCACTTCTCTCCCAAAAAAAACATCAGGGACAGATTGAGCTTCTGCAGAAAATATGGTGAATGGACTGCTGAGGACTGGAGCAAAGTCATATTCTCCGATGAAGCCGCTTTCCGATTGTGGGGCATCAGAAAAAAGGCTTGTCCGGAGAAGAAAAGGTGAGCGATACCATCAGTCCTGTGTCATGCCAACAGTAAAGCATCCTGAGACCATTCATGTGTGGGGTTGCTTCTCATCCAAGGGAGTGGGCTCACTCACAATTTTGCCCAAAAACACAGCCATGAATAAAGAATGGTACCAAAACACCCTCCAACAGCAACTTCTTCCAACAATCCAACAACAGTTTGGTGAAGAACAATGCATTTTACAGCACGATGGAGCACAGTACCATAAGGCAAAAGTGATAACTAAGTGGCTCGGGGACCAAAACATTGACATTTTGGGTCCATGGCCTGGAAACTCCCCAGATCTTAATCCCATTGAGAACTTCTGGTCAATCCTCAAGAGGCAGGTGGGCAAACAAAAACCCACTAATTCTGACAATCTCCAAGAAGTGATTATAAACAAATGGGTTGCTATCAGTAAGGAATTGGCCCAGAAGTTGATTGAGAGCATGCCCAGTCGAATTGCAGAGGTCCTGAAAAAGAAAGGCCAACACTGCAAATACTGACTCTTTGCATAAATGTCATGTAATTGTCGATAAAATCCTTTGAAACGTATGAAGTGCGTGTAATTATATCTCACTACATCACAGAAACAAATGAAACAAAGATCTAAAAGCAGTTTAGCAGCAAACTTTGTGAAAACTAATATTTGTGTCATTCTCAAAACTTTTGGCCACGACTGTAGATCGCTGAGTTAGATTCACGTTTTGAGCAACGATTCTCTCCTAGTGTCTCCCGAAATTACCAGCAGCATCCTGTACCTACACTAAGCACAGCAGAGTGACGTGCAGCGCTACGTGACTCCAGCTTAAATAGAGGCTGGGTCACATGCTACACTGGCCAATCGTAGCCATGCCATTAGTAGGCATGGCTGTGATGGCTTCTAAGGGCACAGAGTTAAACGCTTGGTGATTGGCTGTTCTGCAGCCTTTCAAAAGCACTTAAAATTCGCCAAACACCGAACCCGAACTTTTACTGAAATTTTCGGTTTTGGGTCCCGGGTCCAAAAATCCTAAAGTTTGGTACGAACCTGAATGCACCGCAACAGGCTGGAAGAGGCAGTGGGGTGGCAAAAGGGAGAAGGTGGGCCACACAAAACAGGTCTGCAACTGTTCCTCCGGAGCTCCCCCTTGCAGCAATCTCCCTTGCCAAGGGGTAGGTGTTCCGCAGTCTGGTGCTTTTTTGAGGAAAGTGCAGATGATAAAATAATTGTCATTTACAACCTGTGCCATACCAAAATGAGCAGGGACGTGAACACTAGCAACCTTACCACCACCAGCATGATCCGCCACATGGCATCAAAGCATCCTAATAGGTGTGCCAAACACCTAGGTCCACAATCGGTGTCTTCGGTTCACACCTCTCCTCCTGTGTTACTGTCACCACCAGATTTCTGAGAAGCTCTGACAGACGTTCTTCAGAACCTCCTCCTTGAGGTTTTGCTTTAGTTTTCTCATCTCGTTAGCCTCTCTCAGCTGTCATGTAGTTGCACTGATTGCATCCCTTTAAATCCCTTCCCATACTGCATCACTTTGTGGTTTATGCAACTTCCTGGAGTGTGTGCATGCTGGATGCTACTACTGAGTCATCTACAGATAAGTTTTGTTGCATTTGTTGCAGATGCATTTGTGTTTTCCTGTTTGCTGGATCCCAGGTGACCCTGACTCCCTCCGTATCAAGTGTAGGGAGCCCCGACTTTCTGGGCCATAAACTCGATGGGTTGCATTAGGGAAGGACTCACAAGGGTCACCTGACTCCCTGCGTCCAGCAGAGCCACCACGGCATTGACTCCCACCTCCACCTGAAACAAAGGTTCGTTATTGAGAGTTTCTGGAGTGTCTGACACACTGACCCTTCTGGCATACCATGACTGTCGATACCCAAAGTTTACGCCCATAGGCTCGTCCAGAGGGGGGGCAGTCGGCCCACATATGGCCAGGCTCATGACAAAGGGCACATGCCGCGTGGTCTTTCTCAGCTCAGGGCATCAGGTCTGGGGCAGGGATTTTCTGGATTTTGTTACACCCTGGAGTTCCTCAGTAGCCCTATACCATTTGACCAGATCCGCATATCCATGGCACTAGTAGGAGACGTCTGGCCAACCCAGCGTTGGAGGGGTGGTGGCAATACCCTCCAGAATTTGTCAGCTACAATATGGTTCAGCATAGCAGTGGGACTCAGTACGTCAGGCGGTAGCCATTTTAGCAAAAGATGCAGCAAATTATAATACTGGGGTCTTGCTGGCTCAGCCACATTAAATTACCACTGATGCATCTGCTGGTCCTGTACCAATTCATTCATTCCCCAGTCACGCCAGGATGTCACCCTTGAGCTTATAGTAGTCTGCCGCTTGCTCGTCCGGTAAATCGAAGTAAACCTGTTCGGGTCTGGATGCCAGCAATGGAGCAATGACTTCAGCCCACTGGTCTCGAGGTAGACTCTCACTCACGGTCACCTCCTCAAACACCGGCAGGTAGGTTTTGACGTCATCCATTGGTGCCATCTTGGGAATCGATTTGCGGACTGCTTTCTCTGGTAGGCAGGGTAAGCGGACACAGTACTGAGGCAAAAAACAGTGTTCACACATACATTATAGCACAAAACGCAAGTCACTTTGCAGTCTTGGTGTTTGTTCACGCACAAAAAGTTCATAAAGTGAAAAAGTCACCTTATTTCCTGGGTTTTAGTTTGCACCCTGCTGGCAGTTCTGCCTCATCAAGTCCACAGACAGGCTTTAGGAGGCCTGTATCCCCTACACCCGGGTCTCAGCCCTCCAACTTGGTGCAAGCCTCAGATCCCAACACAGATATCCCCTCTACTGATACCAGCTGTCGTTTAAAAGGCAGCTAGGTGTTGCCAAAACCCTGCACCGGCAATTAAAATCCAGTCCAGTATTTGACCCCACTTGGATGCAAATCAGCCCAGCAGCACACACTGGGAGGAAAATACCTGTTTTCCCAGACCATACTCTTCACTGTATCACATTGGGTAATAGGAACATTCCTATAAGACCTTGCAGCACTGACTTTGCACCCAAATTGCCATTATACAGCTCTGTAATGCCAGCAAACCGTTCTTATTAGGGTGCAAGTGCTGTTTGATACAGGCATTAACAGGTGTTATTACAAGGAAATATTTATATGTCTTATTTGCCCTTGTGCCGTGCACTTATCTGTAGTAAAGGCTGTTGTGGGGTGTTCTAGAGGAAAAGGAAAAAATTAATTTGCACTTTGCAGTGCAGTAATCTGTAGTAAAGCCTTTTGTGGAGTGTTTTAATGGAAAAAGAAAAAGAAATGCTCCTCAGTGGTGTAGTTATTTCTTGTAAAGCTTTTTGTGCCATGTACTGTATCAGCTAAAAAATACATTTACCGCTCTGAGGTGCACTTATCTGTAGTAAAGGCTTTGGTGGGCTGTTTTAGCGGAAAAAGATAAAATATATTTGCCCCTCAGCGGTGTCGTTATTTCTTGAAAACCTTTTATGACGTGTATTAGCGCAAAAAGAAAACATACATTTACCGCTCTGCGGTGCACTTATCTGTAGAAAAGGCTTTGGTGGGGTGTTTTAGCGCAAAAAATATATATTTGCCACTAAGTGGTGTAGTTATTTTTTTCTTTTTTTTCTTTATTGAGAATTAACACAATACATTGTAACGCATAATGGTAATAACAAAAGAAGACGGAAAACAAGAAAAACATCACCAGGTACAATGTAATTGCGCTAGGGGAAGGTAATTGTCCAGCAGCATTGAGCAAAATTGATTCTTTGGGATTGTTTAATTTCCGCCTAACTCTCTACTAATTACTTTACTTCACTTATGGGTGGAGTTTCGAGGGTAAGACCTAATAATAAAAGGAACAATCAGAAATTTGTGAAAGACCTCCATAGCTTCCAACATTCTTTATATTTGGTTATTGTGTGGTTTTCCCATACTGATAGTTCTTCGAATATGTAGATTTGATCTACCTTGTTTATCCATTGAGACAGGGAAGGCAGATCTGACGTGATCCAGAATTTTGTGATCGAGAGTCTAGCTGCACATAAGAGGGATTTAAATAATTTTGGTAGATTCTGAAGATAATTGGGGGTGAGATCCCAAGTAATGCAAGCTGTGGTGAGATGGGGAAGTTTGTATTGCACACTTTGTTGCAATTGGCAAAACTCTCAGACCACAAAGTCTGAATCCGGGGGCACGTCCACCAGATGTGGAAGAAGGAGCCTTTATGCTCTAAACACCTCCAACAGGTATCCATTCTATCTGGATTGAAAAGACACGTGATATTATGAGTTTTTTTGTATACCACCTAGTTAGAATTTTGTACCCATTCTCCTGTGTTCGCACGTATCTGGAGTTTCTGTGGGGTGTCATAAAAAGTGATGATAGTTCAGGAGGGGGCCAGGAAATCTTTACATCCTTCTCCCAGAGACCAATGAAGGTGGGTTTAGGCATCAGTATTGGGGTATAGATTTTTTTTGTATATCTTTGAAATAAGTTTGGAGGGGGGGGGTTTGTTTTGTAATTAGGCTTTTAAACCATGTTATTTGGCATAATAGAGCACTCTTGGATATGTGTTTCGCAATGAAGGATCTTAAGAATGAGATTAGGGGCGAGGATAAGTTTAATTCTGGGAAAAGGGTGAGAATGCCTCTTAAGTCTAGAACCTCATCTCCTTCACCAAACAGGAAGATAGCTCTGATTGTAGAGTTGCACACAGTTTTGGGTAAGCTACAGTATATCTGAGTGCTTGTGGTGTTTGAGCCACTATATCCTTTATTAGGATTAGGGGTGAAGGTAAGGGTATGGCATTTTGTGAAGACTGAAACCATTTCCATGCTGCTAATGTTGAGTTAATCAGTGGGTTGGAAGGTCTATCACTGGAAAGGAGGACATCAACACCCACTAGGAGGCTAGTGAATAGATAAGATCTATGTTGGGGACAAAGGAACCAGCTGACCACTCTGGATAATAAACCCACTTTTCCATACATCTCCGGATCTGGGGGGCCAATCCCCCCCCGTGTGATTTAGGTTTGTTGAGAGAGAAGTATGTCTGGCGCAATCTCTTCCCCACCCATAAGAAGGACCTAATATATATAAGTATTATAAAATGTTTTCGGTATTGGGATGGACAAGACTAGCTGTAAATATTTTAGTCTGGGTAAGATCAGAGAGGTGATGATTAGAGTTGAGCGGATACCTTAATGTTCCGGTTCGACGGGTTTGGGCAAACTTCACAAAAAAGTTTGAGTTCGGGACCTAAACTTTACCTGAACTTGCCCCGAATCCGAACCCCAACCCCATTGAAGTCAATGTGGACCCGAACCTTTGAGCACTAAAATGGCTCTAAAAATGTCATGGAAAAGGCTAGAGGGCTGCAAATGCCAGCAAAATGTGGTTAAGAGCATGGCCAGTGCTCTGCAAACCAATGTGGATAGGGAAATTACTTCAAATAACATAAAATACATAAAAATATAAAAATAATAATCTTGATCTAGGAGGATGAAGTCCATATGGAATAGGAGGTTGAGGAGGCAGCGGATGTAGCGGTGTAGGTGGAAGTGGCGGTGGAGGAGGAGGAGGTAGCCAACACTGGTTTTTGGTTTTAATTATAATTTTTTATATTTTTTATTAGGAGACACCCCAAAACATTATGAAATCTAGCCTGTGATAACCCCTTCAGCCATGCTAAACAAAAGTTCAGACAATACACTGGCTGCAGGGCAGGCCAACACCTTTAAGGCATAAAGGGCAAGCTCAGGCCATGTGCCCAATTTGGAGAACCAGAAAATGAAGGGGGCAGACCCATCACTCAGTACGTGTAGGCATGTGCACACATACTGCCCCACCATGGCGCACGTCCCCGTGATGTTCACAATCTAATTGGATATCTTCTCTATCAACTTTCTATGTTATTTTCTGCGCCTACCATGTTGGTCACGGTTAGCAGCGAATCAGGGTTTCATGCCAGAGAGGAAGCGTGAGAAAGGAATACCACATCCAAGGGAGGTTAATTCTTTGAAATTAAGTGATTGAACGAAAAAGTGGGACAAATTATTGAAGTGCAAATATGGGACAAGTTGTTAAAGTTTAAGCATTGAATGAAAGGAGGAAGGTGCGCATCAATTAAAGAAGAATTTTTGAAATGTAATTCCCTGTTTGTCCAATGTAACAGACAAATTACTGTAATTCACCCAAAAATTAATTAACTTCACCTGAAAATGTAACAAATTAGTGAAATGATATAAAATAAAATACGTTCGAATAAAAATAAATAAATAGGGGTGTAGGTGGAAGCGGCGGTGGAGAAAGACGAGGTAGCCAACACTGGTTTTTGGTTTAAAGAGTGTAAAATATCTAAAATACAAGAATGAGTAATTCCACTGTAGTGTAACAATGGCTGGGAAAGGCTGGTATACATGTCTATTCTGCACAAGGTATGGACAAGTCCTGTGGGATATATGCCTGGTTCATTTTAATGAACGTGAGCTTGTCCACATTGGCTGTGGACAGGAGGCTGTGCTTGTCTGTGATAACGCCCCCTGCCGTGCTAAACACACTTTCAGACATTACACTGGCTGTAGGGCAGGCCAGCACCTCCAAGGCATAAACAGCATGCTTAGGCCATGTGCCCAATTTGGAGACCCAGTTGTTGAAGGAGGCAGACTAGTCATTCAGTACGTGTAGGCGTGTGCACACATACTGCTCCACCATGTTGCTGAAATTCTGCCTCCTGCTAAGACGTTCCATATCAGTTGGTGGTGCTGGTTGTTGTGGCGTGTTGACAAAGCTATTCCACATTTCGGCAATGCTAACCCTACCTTCTGAGGTGCTGGTGGTGCCCCAGCTGTAATGGCAACCTCTTCCACCTCTTCTGCCTTCACCTTGTGCTTCCACTGTGCCCCCGCTGTCAGGTGGGAATGCCACCAGAAGCGCGTCTACCAGCGTGCACTTGTACTCGCACATCTTGCGATCACGCTCCAGTGACAGAATTATGGACGGTATGTTGTCCTTGTAACTGGGATCCAGCAGCGTGGCCACGCAATAATCAGCACAGGTTAGAATGTGGGCAACTCGGCGGTCATTGCGGAGACACTGCAGCATGTAATCGCTCATGTGTGCCAGGCTGCCCAGAGGCAACAAAAAGCTGTCCTCTGTGGGAGGTGTCTGTGTACTCTGTATCCCCCCAGCCCCGTACCAGTGATGGCCATGAGCTGGTTTGGGTGCCTCCTCTATCTCCTCATCCTCCACCTCGTCATCCTCCAGAACTGTGCCCTGGCAGGACAATTGTGTACCTGGCGCTTGTAGGTGCAGGAACCCACTCTCGGAACCACTTGTGAATGACTGGCCAGAAGCCCTATGAAATGATCCCTCTTCCTCCTCCTCCTCCTCCTCCTGTGCCACATCCTCTTCCATCATCGCCAGAAGCATTTTTTCAAGGAGGCATAGAAGTGGGATAGTAACGCTGAGAATGGCTTTTTCGGCGTTGGACATGTTGGTGGAGTACTCGAAACAGCGCAACAAGGAACACAGGTCTCGCATGGAGGCCAAGTCATTGGTGGTGAAGTGGTGCTGTTCCACAGAGCGACTCACCAGCATGTGCAAGGTGGAGTTTCAGCTTGTGGTCACTTTGCATATGAGGCAGTGACCTGGAAGGCCAAAGTTACGCTGCAGCGCTGACAGGCAAGCAGCAGCAGGGTGAGAAAGCTGAAAGCACGCGCAGACGGCCCACACTTTATGCAGCAGCCCTGACATATTGGGGTAATTTTTAAGTTACCTCGGCACCACTAAATTCAGCACATGCACCAGGCATGGGATGTGTGTCAAACCAGCTAGTCCCAGAGCTGCTACGAGATTTTGCCCATTATCGCACCACCAGGCCGGGCTTGAGGCTCACTGGCACCAACCACTCATCGGTCTGTTGTTCAAGGCCCGTCCACAGCTCCTGCAAAGTGTGGGGTTTGTCCCAAACAGATACATTTTAAAACTGCCTGCTGTCGTTTACCCCTGGCTGTGCTGAAGCTGGTGGTGAAGGTGTTACGCTGACCGGATGAGGAGTCGGTAGAGGATGAGGAAGCGGAGTAGGAGAAGGAAGCAACAGGAGGCAAACTGAAGTGCCCTGCAATTCTCGGTGGTGGAAGGAAATGCGCCAAACTGCTATCCGCCTCAGGCCCAGCCGCCACAGCATTTTCCCAGTGTGCTGTTAGGGAGATATAACGTCCCTGACCGTGCTTACTGGTCCATGTATCTGTAGGTGGAACTCTTGACAGATGGCGTTGCACAGTACACACCTGATTTTGTCCCAAACTTGGTTGTGCAGGGAAGGGATGGAACGCCTGGAAAAGTAGTGGCGGCTGGGCACGACGTACTGTGGGACAGCCACCGCCATAAGGCCTTTAAAACTCTTTGTCTCCACTAGATGGAATGACAGCATTTCAAAGGCCGGTAATTTTGAAATGCTGGCATTCAGGGCAAGGGATCGTGCATGGCTATGGGGGTACTTCCTCTTCCGCTCCAGTGTTTGGGTGATAGAGAGCTGAACGCTTCCATGGGGCATTGTGGAGATGCTTGGTGAGCCAGGTGGTGGTGTTGCTGGCAGATCCTCTGTTTGCGGGGTGGCAGGTGGCACTGTCACTCCAGAGGTGAATGAAGAGGCCGAGACTGCAGCAGAAGAGGAAGCAGGAGGAGCCAGAGACCTTTCTTTGTTTTTGAGGTGTCTACTCCACTGCAGCTGGCGCTTTGCACTTAGATGCCTGGTCATCTCTTCAGGCTTTGATTGCACAATGTGCAAACCACTCATGTCTTGTCATCAGCACATCGTCTGAAGAACTGCCACGCCAGGGAACTCCTTTTTTTTTTTTTTACGTATATTAGCAAATTTGTATACATTCAGATTTAAGGCAAAGGTAAAGGCACACGGTATTAAGGCATACACAAGGGGCGCACATCTAAAATATATTTTACAAAATATAGTAAAATAACATAAAGAAAAAGAGAACAAAATCTAACCGAATATGTGGGCCAAAGTAATTCTTAATAAAATTTTAGCTACAGCTGATGTTAGACATAATACTGATAATCAAAAGAATCATTAGGATGTAAAGGGTGAACAAGGGGGGGGGGAGGGGGAGTTAAGAGAAGCCTCTATATTTTTTCCATGGAGACCAGATATCCAGGACTGTAGGACGAGAGTGGGCTTCCCAGTGAGAGAGTTCCTCTAACCTGTAGATCTGGTCTACTTTATGAGTCCATTTGGCTTCTTCTGGGACTTCAGTGGAGAGCCAAGCAGATGCAATCAGGATGCTGGCTGCTGCTAAGAGAATGAGATATAGTGATCTACCCCACTTACTTATTTTAATTAGGCCTAGACTTAGGAGGGTCAGGTCTGGGGAACACCAAAGGGATGTGTTATTATATTGCACCACCAGTCTTTAATGGTCCGACAACTCCACCATATGTTATAGAAAGTGCCCTTAGAGGCTTTACATTTCCAACAAACATCAGGAACTTTCGGGAAATACATAGCATTTTCTGGTGTTTTATACCACCTCATTATAATTTTGTATCCATTTTCCTGGATTCGGACACATCTGGAAATTTTATGGGGAATAGAAAATACAAATTTGATCTCTGTAGGAGATAATGAACGACCCAGATCTTTTTCCCAGGTGCCAATTATAGCTGATTTGGCAAGTGATAAGGGAGATTTCATACAATTTTATAGGGAAGAAATGATTCTTTGGGGTGGTTGCTTCGACCCAATTATTATGTCAAACCAAGAGGACAGGTGATGCAGAGGGGAAGAGTCGAGTATAGATTAAATCTCTGATACAATTTTTGTGTAAAAGAGAGAACCAAAGATTCCCTCAGGTCTTCAAAAAGGAGTGGAAGGGGACGAACATTACCCTCTTCGTTCAGTAGTTCAGTAATGAGCAAATCTGAACGTCTGATCAAAGGATGGCACATCTCTTTCAAATCTGTGGGAGCTAAGTCTACAATATCCTTATGGGTGAGAAGCGGTGAAGGAGTGGTTAACACTTTATTATATGAGGAGAACCAGTCCCATACTGCTACCGTATACCTTATCAAGGGATTCGGGATTTGATGGGGTAAGCGGAAGGGTTTTTCTGCCAATAATAGTGCTCTAGTGGAGGAGGGGAGGAAGCATTTTTCCATATATGTGCCCAAATCTTATGTGGAGGGGCTCTGATCCAGTCCACTACTCTGGCTAGATGTATGGCCTTCATATACAATTCAGGGTCAGGGAGATTTATACCTCCTAGGTGTTTAGGCTTAGTGAGGGTGTCAAAGGAGATTCTAGACCGCCGTCCTTTCCAGATAAACTTGCGGACTGCTTTATTAAATTTGTTGAAAAAGGATTTTGGTATTTTGATAGGAAGAGTTTGCATGACATAAGTTAGTCTGGGTAAAACCAGTGCAGAGACCATATTTTTCCTACCAAACCAAGAGAGGTAGGGGCGGTCCAATGAGTCCAACTGAGAAATAATAGAGTGTAGGAGTGGGATAAAGTTGAGTTTAAATAAGTCTGCGGTGTTAGGGGCAATTTTCACACCCAAGTATGATAATAATTGTGTGGACTAATTAAATGGTGATTGGAATTTGAGGGAATTAATTGCTGAGGGGGAAAAGCCTCTATGAAGTAGTTGGGACTTAGCGGGATTGAGGGGGGAAAGTGGGCATCCCTGTCTAGTTCCATTTTTTTATGCAAAAGCTAGGGGATAAAGTGCCATTGACAGATACTGATGCTGAGGAAGAGTGGTACATAGCTGAGACCGCATTAGAGAATTGCTCCGGAATGTTAAATTTAGAAAGTGTGAGGTTAATATAAACCCAATCAATTCTGTTGAAGGCTTTCTCAGCATCAGTACCTAGAAGGACGATAGGGATCTCTTTGAGAGAGGAGAAATATAGAGAATTCAGTATTTTTATAACATTATCCTTCCCCTCCCTTCCTTTTATAAATCCTACCTGGTCAGGATGGATTAAAGAGGGAAGAAAGTTTTGTAATCTATTAGCTAACATTTTAGCTAGTAATTTAAGGTCAGCGTTAAGCAAAGAGATGGGGCGATAGTTTGAGCATAATGAAGGGTCTTTACCCGGTTTGGGGATAATCGTTATTGTAGCTCTAGACATGTCCGTTAAAATAGGGGTATTGAGTAGGGCATTATTACAAATTGGGAGAAGTTGGGGAAGTAGAATATCAGAAAAAAGCTCTGTAGTAAGATAAAGGTAGACCATCTGGGCCTGGGCATTTCCCTGTTAGGGAAGATTTTAGTGCTGCCTGGATGTCAGACAGGGTGAAGGGAGCCGCAAGAAAGTCATGCTGCTCGACAGAAAGGGCTCGGAGATTTAGTGTACTAAGGAAGGCGGTAACATTATGTTTTTTGTCATAAGTAGGATTTGGGAGGGATGGGGAGGGAAGGTTATAAAGAGATTCATAATAAAGTTTAAATTGTTCTGCTATTTCTTCAGTACGGAATAATATGGAACCTGAAGGGGAAGTAATGCTTTGCACATAACTTGCTAATTTTCTAAGTTTAATTCTCTGCATTTGGTACTTTGTAGCTTTGTCCCCATGTGCAAAAATTTTTTGTTGAGAGGACAGGAAAAATTTTGCGGAGCGTTCGTTTAGCAGGTTTTTTTACTCAGTTTTAAGAGCTAGCAGTTCAGATAGGGGAAGTTGGAGCAAGGAAATTTTGTGGGTTTTTTCTAAGGAATTGATCCTGGAAAAGAGAGAATTCATCTTTTTATCAGATTCTTTTATCAAATAAGAGCCAAGACTAATTAGCTGACCTCTTTATGGGCACCCCACAGGGTATTAGGAGAGGTGTCAGGCGTTTGGTTAATGAGAAAATATTCTTTTAGGAGGGTCAAAATACGGTTTTTATGAGTAACATTATTCAGAATGGACTCATTGAACCTCCAACCAGTTTTCTTACCCAATTCCTGAGGAAGGCGGAAAATGCAGAAGATTGGTGAGTGATCTGAAAGCATCATGGACCCTATTCGAGCTGAGGAACAAAGTTGCAGATGTTCCTTTGAGATTAGTATGTAGTCAATTCTGCTATAAGATTTGTTGGCTGAGGAGAAAAAAGAGTAACCAATAATATTGGGGCTAAGGCATCTCCAGACATCTACAAGCCCAAAATTAAACAATCTGGCCAGAGTAGCGCGGATAGCCCTAGCTGATAGAGCCAACTTTTTCGAGGACGTGTCAATCAGGGGGTTGAAGGTCATGTTTAAATCACCTGCTAAAACTAGTATGCCCTCGCTATGTGTTTCTACAAGGGAAAGAAGTTCAGCAATCCATCTAGGTTGGTCAGCATTGGGGGCGTAGGCGTTAACAAAGGTATACAACGTTTGACCAATTTTATCTTTCAGTATAACAAAGCGACCCTCTGGGTCTTGAATGTGGTTTAGATAGGTGAAAGGGGTACCCCGTCGAAAACCAATGCTGACCCCCCCCCCCCAGAGGCCGCTCCATTTGTGCCACAGTGATACCATACTGGGAATCTAGAAAAAGAGAGATCCGGGTAGTTATTATGCTTGAAATGGGTTTCCTGGAGAAATATCACGAACATCTTTCCTTCCAGAGAAGGGAAAATATTTGGGTGCGTTTAGAGGGGGATCTCAAACCCTTTACATTATAGGTAACTATGTTTAAGTCTGACATGACTTGGTTTCAGTAGAGCAAAGGACGGCGCTAAAAGTAGGTGATGTAGCAATTTCAAAAAGCCCAACACTATAACAAAATAAAAAAGGAACTAAAACTCGGGACCACATAGAGTGGAAAAACAACATAGTAGATGGTTGTATGGTTATCAACCGAGAACAAATAGGGGGAGAGTGAATGTTAATTCACTTGTAACCTGCATCTAGGTGGGGAGAAGCAAGAGCAGAAGCAAATAGGAAAAAGACATAAGAACACAAAATGGGGGTTAACAGAAAAAAGGCAGACGTAAAACATAGGTGAAAATAAGTGGGAGAGCATGACGAAAAAGAATAGATGTAAAGATAAGGTGGGAAGAGCAGTAGAGGTGATGGTGTGGAGAACATCCAATATACCTATACTCGATATATAAAGGAAGTGAGCTGAGTAAGGGAGAAAACAGATTAGAGTGTTGTTTCAATAGAAAGTGTTGGTTCAGATATAGGGCCTTCAGGAACCATCTTGGGAGGAGTGGGTTTTCTTAGGTGTTGTTGAGTCCTTAATCCTCTTGGACCTTTGTTTTTTCGGCATTGTAGAAAGTTCCCACGGTTGAAGAATGGGGAGAGGAGGTAGAGATGAAAAATCCTGTACTTTATCCCAATCAGGAATGTCCAGTGAAGGAGTCCAAAGCAGTATATGCTTCTGATAGATCAGAGAAGGAGGTGATGGTGATACTTCTTCCAGAGACCATAAAAGAAAGTCCAAAAGGAAAGGTCCATCTGTAAAGGATCTTCTTTTCCTTGAGAAGTGATGTAAGAGGCCTCAAATGTCTGCGTTTTTGCAGTGTAGATGGGGATAAGTCCTGGTATATTTGTATAGGGGCCTCATCCAGGAGAATTGAGGGTGCGATTCTAGATGCTTTTAAGATCGCTTCCTTATCCTCTATGGACCTGTTCAATTATAAGCATAGCAGGGTCAAAGTCCCCTAGAAGAGAAGCAACTATCTTCATGATAGCGTTTGGGATGTCGGAGGCTGAGACCGATTCTGGGACCCCTCTGAACTGGAGATTATTCCGCCTGCCGCGATTTTCCTGGTCTTCCAGGGATGCGTATATTAGGTTTAAATGATTCTGGCAGGCAGATAGGGATTGCATGACTGCAGCGCTGTGGTCTAACGCCGCTGCTTGTGTAGTCTCCAACGAGTCCACTCTATGGCCTATCTGCTGAACATTGTGAGCTACCTCCTGCAGCTTGGAGTAAATGGGGTGCAAAGCCTCTTCCAGGGCTTGGTTAATAAAGCGGCGTGAAATCGGGAGGTTATGTGACTCACCGGCATCCCCCAGGTCAGCTTCACATTCGGATTGACTCGATGCGCGGCAGCGTGCAATGCTGATGGGAGCCGCGGCCATCTTGGATTCTTTGGCCGGCCCGGCCGCTTGCTGTTTTTTCAAATATTTTGTCATGTCTGACACAGCGGGAGAAGATTTAGCTTGCTGGGCAGGATCCCCTTGCTTCTGTCCACTGTACTTGACCATTTTGTGCTCTGCAGTCCTCACAGCAGGTTGTAAGCAGGAGCTTCAGCCGGATGCAGCCATTCAGCACAGGCGCTAGCTCCGCCCTCCACACCAGGGAACTCCTTGGAGCTGGCTTTGGTGTGCTTGATCCTTTGCTGCGGTGGGCAGTAGCAGGCGTACTGTCTAGAGGATGGCCGCTCTGCTTTTGCACCCTGCTACCTCTTCTGCTGTGCTGGTGGCTCTTTGCGACCACCGCCTCTTTCTCCGAACTACACGGTCACTCGCATAACCTTTGATTCCATGTGGGGTCGAGGACCTCATCGTCCTCCACATCATCTTCCACCTAGTCTTCACCCCTGCCCTCCTTATTGGTCTTCACTCTTTCAAAAGCCCCAGCAGTTGGCATCTGTGTTTTGTCATCATCCGAGACGTGCTGCGGTGTTGCTCCCATGTACTCATCTTAAAACATAAGTGGTTTGGCATCGGTGCACTCAATCTCTTCCACTTCTGGGGCGGGGCTAGGTGGATGGCCCTCGGAAACCTTGCTAGCAGAGTCAAAAGAGAGACTGCTGCATGACTTGGGACTCGGACTGCTTGGCTGATTTGCAAGGGGGTGAGGTGAAAGACTGATGGACATCGGCTGTAGGTTCCAACTCTGATCTTTCAGCAGGAGACTGGGTGGGAGACAATGTGAAGGAACTGGAGGCACTGTCAGCAACCCAATCTACTTGTAACGGTCACGTACACACACACACACACACAGGGGGTAGGGATAGTGTCCACTGCGCTGCAACCTCACCCCTGGCCCTGCCTACTTGCCTCACGAGTCCTGATGACAGGGGACAACTGGACATCAGTCCCTAACTTAGAATACGTGCGGGAAGGACAGACAAGACAAATAACGGATAGTGAACGGAACGGGTCAAAACCAAGAGGACAACGCAGTACAGAGGGATAAGCAAAGAAAGGTCAGGAGAAGCCGGGGTCATAAATACCAGGAGAGTTGAGAAGTACCAAAGGAGTCCGCAAAGAATAGTCAGGTGGAAGCCGAGGTCAATATACCAGGAAGGATGCGCAGTACAGGAGGAGCAGGCAAAGGATCGTCAGGGAACAGGATCAGGTAAGTACACAGGTATCCAACAACTGCCAGGAACCTAAATTAACAGGCAACCTGTGGCCAGCAGGCTGCCTGTATTTATAGTGGGGAGTGAGGGTCATATGACGTGGCCCGCATCACATGACCGACAGACCGACCAGTCGAGCACCAAGTGATCAGCTCGGCGCTCAAGGCAGACCTATGAGCAGGGAGCCTCCCAGCTAGCAAAGCCGCCCTGGGAACGAGGTCAAACACAGATCCTCGCTCCCGAAGCTAAGCAGCAGGTCTGCGGCTGATGGGAGACCGAGTGCGCCTTCGGAACCCCGTTACACTACTATCGCCTGTACTTGTTCTGGCCTGAGCATTCGTAGAGCCGCAATAGGCCCGACCAAAAAAAGCTGGAGGTTCTGTCACTTACTTGCACCTGAGGAAGGTGTTCCACTTTTGCATGTAGCAGGCACAGATCGACCACGTCCTCTCCTTGCAACAGGAGCTCCACCAGCAGCAGCATGACCGGGGCCACGTCCCTTATTTGACTCTCTCCTCATATTTCTCAAATTTAGTATCTTGCCGAAAATGGGTGTTTTTTTAATAACAGAATAGAACACCTGTATGTAACGCGTGTATCTTACACTGACAGATGCAACAAAGGCTGCAAATTAATTTTTTTTGCCCAAAATGGGTGTTTTTTTTATTAACAGAATAGAACACCAGTATCTAATGCGTGTATCTCACACTGACAGATGCAACAAAGGCTGCAAATTTAGTTTTTTGTCCAAAATTTGTGTTTTTTTAAACACAGAAAATTATTGAGGAATTTCAAGCTCGTCTTTCACACTGACAAATGCTGCAAAGGCACCAGATGTAGGGTGTTGCCAAAAATGGGTGTTTTTTTTAAACCCAGAATATTATTGCAGCATTTCAAGCTTCTATGTCACACTAACCAATGCAGCATAAGCCCCAGATGTAGGATATTGCCAAAAATGGGTGTTTTTTTAAACCCAGAATATTATTGCAGTGTTTCAAGCTTCTATGTAACATAGTAACATAGTACATGAGGCCAAAAAAAGACATTTGTCCATCCAGTTCGGCCTGTCATCCTGCAAGTTGATCCAGAGGAAGGCAAAAAACCCCTGTGAGGTAGAAGCCAATTTTCCTCATTTTAGGGGAATAAAAATTCCTTCCCGACTCCAATAAGGCAATCAGAATAAATCCCTGCATCAATGACCCCTCTCTAGTAGCTAGAGCCTGTAATATTATTATGCTCCAGAAATACATCCAGGCCCCTCTTGAATTCCTTTATTGTACTCACCATCACCACCTCCTCAGGCAGAGAGTTCCATAGTCTCACTGCTCTTACCGTAAAGAATCCTCTTCTATGTTTGTGTACAAACCTTCTTTCCTCCAGACGCAGAGGATGTCTCCTCGTCACAGTCACCGTCCTGGGAATGAATAGATGATGTTATAGATCTCTGTACTGACCCCTGATATATTTATACATATTAATTAGATCTCCTCTCAGTCGTCTTTTTTCTAAAGTGAATAACCCTAATTTTGATAATCTTTCAGGGGACTGTAGTTGCCCCATTCCAGTTATTACTTTAGTTGCCCTCCTCTGGACCCTCTCCAGCTCTGCTATGTCTGCTTTGTTCACTGGAGCCCAGAACTGTACACAGTACTCCATGTGTGGTCTGACTAATGATTTGTAAAGTGGTAGGACTATGTTCTTATCACGGGCATCTATGCCCCTTTTAATGCAACCCATTATCTTATTGGCCTTGGCAGCAGCTGCCTGACATAGTTTTTTGCAGCTTAGTTTGCTTTTTCAATGTCAGTGTTACCGAGTGTTTTACCATTTAATAAGTACGGATGACTTGCATTATTCCTTCCCATGTGCATAACTTTACATTTGTCAGTGTTAAACCTCATCTGCCACTTATCTGCCCAAGCCTCCAATCTATCCAGATCCCTCTGTAGTAGTATACTGTCCTCTTGAGTGTTAATTACTTTACACAGTTTAGTGTCATCTGCGAAAATTGATATTTTACTATGCAAGCCTTCTACAAGATCATTAATAAATATATTGTAGAGAATAGGGCCCAATACTGACCCCTGAGGTACTCCACTAGTGACAGTGACCCAATTTGAGTATTTACCATTAATAACCACCCTCTGTTTTCTATCATTGAGCCAGTTACTTACCCACTTACAGACGTTTTCTCCCAGTCCGAGCATTCTCATTTTATATACTAACCTTTTATGTGGTACAGTGTCAAATGCTTTGGAGAAGTCCAGATACACGACATCCATTGATTCGCCGCTGTCAAGCCTAGAACTTACCTCCTCATAGAAACTGATTAAATTTGTTTGACATGATCGAATCCCTCACGAAGCCATGCTGATATGGCGTTATTTGCATAACATAGCATCTCTCAGAAAACCTTCAAACAGTTTACCCACAACAGATGTTAAACTTACCGGCCTATAGTTTCCAGGCTCTGTTTTTGGACCCTTTTTAAATATTGGCACCACATTTGCCATGCGCCAATCCTGTGGGACATTCCCTGTCAGTATAGAGTCTGCAAATATCAGAAATAAGGGTCTGGCTATGACATTACTTAATTCCCTTAGGATACGGGGGTGTATGCCATCCGGTCCTGGCGATTTGTCTATTTTAATCTTTTTAAGTCGCTGTTGTACTTCTTCCTGGGTCAGACAGGACACTTTTAATGGGGAATTTATTTCAACATTCAGCATGTCATCTGACCGTTTATTTTCCTCAGTGAATTCATTGGAGAAAAAAATATTTAACAGCTTTGCTTTCTCCTCGTCGCTCTCTGCGACTCCCCCCTCATTACTCTTTAAAGGGCCGACACCTTCAGATTTATACTTTTTAACATTTATATAATTGAAGAACATTTTAGGGTTAGTTTTACTCTCTTTGGCAATTAATCTCTCAGTCTCTAGTTTGGCCTCTTTTATTTGTTTTTTACATGTTCTATTTTTTTCCTTATAGTTTTTCAGTGCTTCCATGCTACCTTCCTGTTTTAGTGTTTTATATGCTTTCTTTTTGTCATTTATTACTTTCTTTACAGTTCCGTTTATCCACATTGGTTTCTTTTTGTTCCTTAACCTTTTATTCCCATACGGTATGTACCTCTCACAATGAGATTTTAGGATGCTTTTAAAGATATCCCATTTTGTGGCTGTATTGTTATTTGTCAGGACTTTATCCCATTTAGTTTGGCCTATGGCCTCTCTTAGTTGGCTAAATTTAGCTTTTTTGAAGTTTGGTATTTTTGTTCCTCCCTGTAGAAACGCTCTTTTGAATGATAATTGGAAGGTTATTACTTTGTGGTCACTATTTCCCAGGTGTCCCCCAACCTGCACGTCTGTTGTTCTGTCAGGCCTATTGGTTAAAGGGGTTGTCCAGGTTCAGAGCTGAACCTGGACATACCTCCATTTTCACCCAGGCAGCCCCCCTGACATGAGCATCGGAGCAGTTCATGCTCCGATGCTCTCCTTTGCCCTGCGCTAAATCGCGCAGGGCAAAGGCATTTTTCTGAGTTCCGGTGATGTACCGGGGCTCTCTATGGGGCTGACAGGCAGCCCGGTGACGTCACCGGCACTGATGGGCGGGATTTGGCTCTGCCCTAGCCAGTAAAATGGCTAGGGCAGAGCTAAAGCCCGCCCCTCAGAGCCGGTGACGTCACCGAACACACCGCTGGGCGTAAGTTACCGCCCGGCAGTGTGTTATTGAAAACACAAGAGCCTGTGCCCTGCGCGATCTAGTGCAGGGCACGGGAGCGCATCAGAGCATGAGATGCTCCGATGCCAGGCTCAGGAGGGCTGCCGGGGTGAAAAAAAGGGTATGTCCGGGTTCAGCTCTGAACCCGGACAACCCCTTTAATACTAAGTCCAGTATGGCCGTCCCTCTAGTCGGGTCCTGAACCAGTTGGGAGAGGTAATTGTCTTTGGTTATTGCCAGGAACCTGTTTCCTTTATGAGATATACAAGTTTGTTTCCCAGTCTATAACTGGGTAGTTGAAGTCCCCCATAATAACCACCTCATTATGATTTGCCACCTCGTCTATCTCGTTTAGTAGTAGATTTTCTGTGGACTCTGGTATATTAGGTGGTTTATAGTAAACTCCTATTAGTAATTTATTATTGTTTTTAGCGCCATGTATCTCTACCCACAGTGACTCCACATGTTCATGTCCCTCACTTATATCTTCACGGAGTGTGGTCTTTAGACCGGACTTTACATAAAGGCAAACCCCTCCCCCTCTCCGGTTTTGACGATCCTTTCTAAACAGACTGTAACCTTGTACAGTAACTGCCCAGTCATAGCTATCATCCAGCCATGTCTCAGTTATTCCCACTATGTCATAGTCCTCCTCACACATCACTAATTCCAGTTCACCAGTTTTATTAGTCAGGCTTCTGGCATTAGTATACATACATTTGAGAGGTTTATGTATATTTTTTACTCTACACCTTTCCTTCTGACCTGTTCTAGTCCCTCCTTCCATTCCTCCCCCAGTCTCACTACCTTGCCCCCGGTCTCTATCTGCACTATCTTCCCATTCTATAACATAATTGCCCTCCCCCCCAGTCCCTAGTTTAAACACTCCTCCAACCTTCTAGCCATCTTCTTCCCCAACACAGCTCCCCCTTCCCCATTGAGGTGCAGCCCGTCCCTACGATAGAGCCTGTAGCCGATAGAGAAGTCGGCCCAGTTCTCCAGGAACCCAAACCCCTCCTTCCTACACCAGTTCTTGAGCCACTTGTTAATTTCCCTAATCTCCCGCTGCCTCTCTTGTGTGGCCCGTGGTACAGGTAGTATTTCGGAAAATACTACCTTTTGAGGTCCTTGCCCTCAGCTTTTGACCTAAATCCCTGAAATCATTTTTAAGGACTCTCCACCTACCCCTAACTTTGTCATTGGTTCCGATATGGACCATGACCGCTGGATCTTCTCCAGCCTCTCCCAGTAATCTGTCAACCCGATCCACGATGTGTCGAACTCTAGCGCCAGGAAGACAGAACACTGTTCGGCGATCACGGTCTTTGTGACAGATTTCCCTATCTGTTCCCCTAATAATTGAGTCTCCCACTACCAGCACCTGTATGGCCTGCCCTGCTCTCCTGGTCCCCTGCTTACCGGAGCTGGCATTCCCCTGACTGGCAGAGGAAGTGTCTGGCTGCGGCAGTGCTATCCCTGGACTGACATCCCCCTCATCTGCCAAACGTGCAAACTTGTTGGGGTGTGTCAGATCAGGGCTAGCCTCCCCTGACTGGCAGAGGAAGTGTCTGGCTGCGGCAGTGCCATCCCTGGACTGACATCCCCCTCATCTGCCAAACGTGCAAACTTGTTGGGGTGTGCAAGATCAGGGCTAGCCTCCCCGGCACTCTTCCCTCTACCCCGCTTTCTAACTGTTACCCAGCTAGCTACCTCACTTTCCTCAGCCTCCTCTCTGTCACCCTCCCCCTCATCTACCCCAAAGAGTGCTTGCTCGGTGAGAAGCAAACTCTTTTGCAAATTGTCAATGCATCTCAGTGTTGCAACTTGCCCATTTAGAGACTCGATTAGCGATTCCAAACGGGTAATTTGCTCACATCTTGAACAAAGATATGCACCCTTGAACTCCTGTTCCAGGACTGCATACATCATGCAAGATGTGCACTGGACTGCGTTGTCAATTGTGCAACACATACTAAATGGGGATTACACCAGCAAAGCAAAAAATACAATATAATGTAGTACTAAGAAACTGGCTAATTACAGTCCCCCAATGAAGTCCCTGAATCTAAAGTCACTTTATCTTAAGTCACACACTTAATCAACCACGCGACGCGGTCAAACTCGCGTTATATATCTCCTTATATAAATAAATATAGATGCAGCTCACTACACCAGCCTGGTTTCTGTCCCCTCTGGATTCAAAGAGGTCACACTAACAAATGCAGCATAAGCCCCACATGTAGGATATTGCCCAAATTTTTTTTTTAAACCCAGATTATTATTGCAGTATTTCTGTCACGGCTGGAGGTGGGGGAAACCCCCAGCCGTGCGGTGCCAGGAGATGGTAGGGTTACCACTTGGCCAGGACCACAGAATTAGGGAGCAGGTCACCTCCTATTGCGTCCCTAACGCTGACCCTGTCTCCTGTCAGTATGAGCCGACCTTGATGGTAGGAGGGCTCATACGCTGGAACCTTATAGTCCCTACAAGCCCTCAAGTCGGCCCTGAACTAGAGAACAGGGTAGACAGCCCGTTCCTCCTGGAGACGGAGAAACAGGAGTCTAATGAGGCCAAGCTACAAAGGGAAACAGAAACAGCTATGGCAGTGACAGGCAAAAGTAATCCACACAACACTCACCTGCCACAGACAACACAACCAGGAACCCATGTGCAGGTGCTGTTAGTTCAAGACACCAAAGAACACAGCACACACCAGACATCACACAGGACCCCTGGACCATAAGCTGCAATAACACAAAACCCCACACACACCTAGATAACACCGTGTAACAAAGATTTATGACCAGAAGGGGAGGCCCCCACTGGATGATGGTAAAGTACAGGAGGCTGCTCCAGCTATGCCTGGCTGAAAGCAACCTACTGAGCCAAGCCAGAGAACGAGGCTTTATAGGCCTAAGTGGCCACACCCACCGGTCAGAACACACCCAGTGACATCACACACACTGGGAAGAGAATTAACCCTTCCAGCACCACAGGAAAGGGAAAACACCAACTTAAAGGGGAAGTACACACAATCCATAAAACACACAAACACACTCACCTGTTACCGCCAGCAACGGCATGCGTGGCAACCATGTTCTGGGGAACAGCCAGCAGGCCGAGACCCTGCCACCACATGCACACAACAACAGACGTTGCCGCGGACAACCGCAGGTGAAGGAAGGTGTCTACGTGCATACAAGACATGACCTCGTGCACCACAAACAGACAAAGGGAGTGCACATAAAACACGTTGCCAAGGGCAACCGCACGCATGCCTGTTGTCCGCGGCAACCGCACCTGAGGCAAACAACTAAGTGCCCCCAGCTGCGGTTGATACAACACCAAACCGCGGGCAACTGCATGCGGCTCCCAAGGAGTCACGACCATGACCAAGGGTCGTGACAATTTCAAGCTTTAATTTGAATGTCGCAAATGCACATATGCTGTGCTGGTGCACTGAGCTTGCATAAAAATTGCCGCTGCCGCCCACCTAACTAACAGACGGATAAAAGTTCTTTTTCTGCGTCACTGGGCTCAGGGCAGGGTTAAAAGATTGTGCACTGCACCCACAAAACTAAATCTAGGTAGATCGCTGAGTTAACAAGTACTTCAGATTAAAGATTTGTTCCTATTCTCTCCCTCACAGCAGCAGCATCCTATCCCTACACTAAGCACAGCAGAGTGACATGCAGCGCTACGTGACTCCAGCTTATATAGAGGCTGGGTCACATGCTGCACTGGCCAATCACAGCCATGCCATTAGTAGGCATGGCTGTGATGGCTTCTAAGGGCACAAGAATAAGACACTGCACTGCTCTGCAGCCTTTCAAACAGCGCCAATAAATCGCCGAACACCGAACTCGAAACCAAACTTTTAATGAAAAGTTCGGGTTTGGGGTATAAAAATCCTAAAGTTCTGAACAAACCCGAACTTTAAAGTTCGGGTTTCTCTCAACCCTAGTTGTAAGTTAGAAAGCTGATCTATTATTGATTGTAGGAGGGGGGTATAGTTTAAGTTGAACAGTTTCGATGGATTGGGACCGATTTTGACCCCCAGATATGTGATATAGGGTGTGTCCCACATGAACGGAGAGGAAGCCATCAGGTCAAATTTGACAGATGGAAGAAGATCAATAACATTTTCCAATATATTATAAATAATGGGGAGTGATATTATTGGGTTGGTGGACAGTATCAGTAGATCATCAGCAAAAGCTGTGACTTTGTGTTCATTTTGACCCAGCCTGACCCCTTCCATTCTGTCTTCCTTTCTTATTGCTTGCAGCAGGGATTCCATGCTTAAAACAAAAAGAAGAGGCAAGAAGGGGCAGCCCTGTCTGGTGACATTTCGGATAACAAAGGTGTGGGGGAGTGTTATTAATGATAATGGAAGCTGAGGCATTGGAATACATAGAGAAGCCTACATCGACAAATGGTGTAGGGAGCCCAAATGCCAATAAAGTTGAGCGCATATAATACATCCTAATCAACTCTGTCGGATGCCTTTTCGGCATCGGTTCCAAGGAAAATCGTAGGGTGTTTTGATTTTTTTTTAGCGATATATGGCATTAAGCACTCTAGAGGTATTGTCTTTGCCCTCTCTGCCTTAGATGAAGCCCACTTGGTCTCTATGAATTAGGCCCGGTAAGAGCAGGGACAGGCGAGACGCTAATATTTTTGCAAATATTTTTAGATCAAGGTTCAATAGGGAAATTGGGCGGTAATTTGCGCAATTATATATATCTTTCCCCTCCTTTGGGATCAAGGAGATATGTGCTCTTGTCAAATCTTCCGATAATGGATCACCAGACAGGGCGCTGTTATAAATAGAGAGTAGGTACGGGTTTAAGGTCTTTTGGAAAGTACAGTAGTATAAAGCAGGGAGGCCATCAGTACCAGGGCACTTCCCATTAGGGAGTTGTTTAATGGCTGCTTCAAGTTCAATTAGAGTAAAGGGAGCCTGTAGGGTTCGTGCTTGTGATTCCGATATGGAGGGCAATGAAAGGGAGTATAGGAAAGTATTTACTGTCTCCAGTGGGGGATTGGGGCCTCATCTCTCAGTTCAGTGTCACGAAGGTTATACAACGCATGGTAAAATTTCTGAAATTCAGTAGCAATAGCGAGGTAGTAAAAACCTCTCCCCCACCGACGACCTTCACACTGTGAATATAGTTATGTGATTTCCTCTGTTTGATGCGTTGCATCATGAATTTGGATGCCTTATCTCCATGTGCATAGTATTTAAATTGGGAGTGGAGATAGTATTTGGTTGAGTTCGAGTTTAATAGGTTCTTTAGTTGTGCTCTTAGATCTGTGAGTTCAGAAAGGTGTTCATTTAACAGGGATTGTTTGTGCAGTGTTTCTAGCCTTTTGATCTGGGTAAACAGAGTGTTGATACAGGCGTTTCTTTCTTTTTTAAGTCTCACTCCCATACTGATAAATTGTCCTCTCATATAGGCCTTATGTGCGTCCCAGACAGTATGGGGGGAGGTCTCTGGGAGAGAATTAAGTATAATAAATTCCTCTAGGAGATTATGCGCTCATTGGAGATAATCTGGAGAGATGAGTTGTTCATTAAATCTTCATCTAAATGAGCAGGGAGTCATTGAGGGGGCAGAGATAGTAATAAACACAGGAGAATGGTACGATAAGTAAATGTTGCCTATGGAAGTCTTGGTACAAAATTGTAAGTGTTCTTTAGAGAGGAGTATATAGTCAAGTCTCTGGTATGAGCCATGGACATTAGAATAGAAGGTGTAGTCGCGGGTGGAGGGATTGATCAATCTCCAGACATCATGTAGGGATAGGGATTGTAGCCTTTTCTTAAGACTATTAAGAGCTTTTGTGTGGATTTCTTTGATGTGGAGTCTAAAAATGGTTCCAGTGTCAGATAAAGATCATCTCCAAGCACCACAACACCTTCCAAAGTTGGCTCCATTGTGGATAACATTGTCAAGATCCATGTTATTTGATTAACATTAGGTGCATACAGGTTTACAAATGTATATATCTGCTTAGCAATATTGTCATTAAGAAGAATATACTGTATCTACCCTCTGTATCCAGAGTATGAGAAGTATAAGAAAAAGGAACATCCCTCCAGATCCCGATGCTCACACCTCTGGAGCCTGCTGAATATGAATCGCACTGGTACCATTGCGATAACAGAATTTGTAAGGTTAGGATACTTATTGAATTTAAATTGGGTCTCTTGAAGCATGATAACCGAGCAATTTTATTTTTTTAAGTTAGAGAAAATTTGGCTGCGTTTTTAAGGGGAGTTGAGGCCCTTGACATTGAAGGACGTCACAGTTATGCTAGCCATCTCTCCCATAAAAAAATAGAGAAGAATCCCACAGCTCCAATGCTATTCAATGTTCTGAATATGCAAGATCTAGTAATATACTTAGCCCTCCATGGCGGAGCAACGGGATTCCACAGGGGGACCCTTCCTAAGTGGATAGTGGTCACGGTAGTGTGGCAGAACCTGGTAAAAAAAATAATTAAAAAAAATTGAACAAAAACATTGAGAAAGAACCAAACATGAAGGCCTCTGAGAAAAAGGTCAGACAGTAACTTCCTAGAGCATCTAAGCTCTAGAAAATCAAAAGGGGTAATTGAAAGAGACATAGTGTAGCACCCTCAGGGTGATATAAGGTAAAGAATATCTATTCTACCTTGGTCAACCTCCCCCCAACAAATGGGAGGGGGGTACCCAAGTAACATTTTGGTTATAATTTTTAGGATGTCAGCCTGGAAACAGAGTTATGGGAGGTAAAATTGAGAATAAAAATAATGCTTATGTGAAACAGTATCATTTCTTATTAGAGATGGGGACAAGATGATGATATCATTAGTCCTTGTCTTCCAGAGATATTCTTTTTGGTGTAGAAGAAGTGGTGTTTCTTTTTGCTCTGTGAGTTTTCGGGATCCAAGGCGTCTCCCAGGGCGTGATCGTGGAAAGTTCTGGTAGGATTGCTAAGTCCAGGTCTGATTCCCAGTTCTCAATCGGTAGTGAAGAGATCTTGAGCCTGTTGTGTGCCTTGTCAAGGTTGCTGAAAGAAGAAATGTTGATGCGCTGACCTTCATGAAGAACAGACAGACCAAACAGAAAGTTCCATCTATAGAGGATCTTGTGAGCATGGAGCCAGTCAGTGAGTAGAGATGGCCTTGCGGTTCGCCCGGCGGTCGGTTCGCGGCGAACTTTGCGTGTTCGCGATTTGCCGAACATGCGAACATATGGCGATATTTGTGCCCCCCATATTATTTTACATTGTGAAGAACTTTGACCCATGACACATCCACGGGTGGTATAGGACAGCCAATTGAAACGTTTCAGCACATGGACATTATAAATACATCTACCTTATAAATAGACCTGATCTGGCTGCCATTTTACATTCTGTCTTTTGTCAGTGTAGGGAGAGGTTGCTGTGTTGAGCAAGGACAGACTGTTAGGGACTGCTCCACACAGTGACAATCGGTACTGGAAAAACGAATTATAACTAGAGTCATATGCCAGTGACCCCCCAAAATGACTCATTCAAGCGGGGTGTTATATACCAATATAATTTCTTTATAGTGTATTTGGGTACTGCAGAATTTTTTTGCTGTTTTGCTGCGTTCCATCTGCTACACAGTGACAAACTGTACTGGAAAAAATTATTATAACTGGTGTGATATACCAGTCGCCCCACAAAACAGCTGAAGTGTTATATACCTTCTTCCACAAATACTGTGCTTCTATAGAGATAGAGACTTTTGTCACAGGGTCATTAAAAAAATTACAGGCAGAGCGAGAGGCAGGCCCTTCCGCAGGTGTGGTAGGGGTCGGGCAGGAGCACCAGGCCAGAGCCTAAGTGGGAAGTTGCAGAAGGTGCGTGCGATTACGTCAAAGGATGCACCAGACTTGGTTGAGTGGCTCACTCAGCCTTCCGCTTCTTTATCTGCACCTTCTTCACTCTCTGCTGTGTGTATCCCCAAAGACACCACCACCATATCCCATCCGCTCGAGTCACAGGAATTATTTTCCGATCCATTCCTAGACATTTCCGATGCGCATCCATTCTTAGCATCGGATCAGGAAGAGGAGGTAGCAATGGCTGCCACTCAGTAGTCTGACGACAGTACCCAAATCAGCCCAAGGAAGTTGGTCCCCGCTGTTGCTGCCTACTCCGAGATCTCAAATGTTAGTGGTGGGGAAGGTGACGTCAATGATGACGTGTTCACAAGAGAGGAAGAGGGGAGTTCAGAGGGAGAGACAGAGCAGCATATAGGGAGGTGAAGCAGGCAGAACTTACATTTCACAGGAGGCAAAAGCAGACTGCAAATGTCTGGCGCTCCCAGGACACCGGCACATGGCTACGCAGTGTGGGCTTTTTTTAACGTGTCCGTGGCTGATGTGTTGCCATCTGCAGCCTTTGCTATCAACGCATAAGTCGCGGTAAGCCAAACACCCACCTAGGGATGACTGCCTTAAGAAGGCACCTGGCCTCCTATCACCAAGCCCAGTGGGAGCAACACCGTCATAACCCTCAAAGCCACACTCCAGGCGCTCACCGTCCAGCCTCTTCTCCTTCTCCTCTCTCCTCTCAATTGTCCTCCACTTCACCTTCCATCGTGCCATCCTCAAGTTTATTTGGCAAAAGGCAGGCTTCCGTGGCCTAAATGTTTGAGCTTAAAAAGATGACGCCGGATAACCCTCTTGCCCAACAGCTGACCGCCAACTACTGCCATATAAATTGGTGGACTCGGCGGCCTTTAAAAAACGTGTGGCCATTGGAACACCGCAATGGAAGGTCCCAGAAAGGAAATATTTCTCCCAGAAAGGCATCCCAGAGCTATATGGCCAAGTTCAGCGGCAAGGGATTGTATCTCTGGCACACAGTGACGGTGCCAAGATACATCTGACCACAGACACGTGGTCTAGCAAACATGAGCAGGGAAGGTACATAACTTTTACTGCCCACTGGGTGAGCCTTCTGACGGCCGTCAAGCATGCAACCAGTAGCACCCGGGTAGATTTGGTGTTACCGCCACGGATTGCATGCAGATCTGATTCTTCTTCTCCTCCTCCTACTCCATCCTCCCTCGCTTCCTATGCTGACTCCTCCTTTTCTACTGCTATCGTCTCTGCCGCTGCACCCCCCAAGATCCCCAGAACCTATCTGATGTGCCAGGTGAGATGTTGCCATGCTGTGTTACGTCTGTTGTCCCTGGAAGCCAAGAGCCACAGGGGTCCTGCACTCCTTTCAGCTTTGCGGTCACAGGCAGATCAGTGGCTAACCCCGCTCAAATTCACAGTTGGTAAAGTTGTGTGCGACAATAGTGCCAATCTGCTGAGCACGCTGAAACAGGGCAAAATGACAAACGTCCCGTGCAGGGCACACGTCCTGAACTTTGTCGTGCAGCAATTTGTTGCCAAATACCCCGGGATCCAGGATGTCTTGCGGCAGGCCAGGAAAATCTCTGGCCATTTCAGAAGATCTTACACGGCCATGGCTCGCCTTGTTAGCATTCAGCTGCAACACAACCTGCCCGTCAGACATCTGATTTTTGACTGCCCGACGCGATGGAACTCCACCTTGTATATGCTTGATAGGCTGCTCCAGCAGAAACGTGCAGTTAATGACTAGCTGTACGAACTCTGCAGCAGGAAAAGTTCTGGGAGCTTAATTTTTTTTTTCACTGCGCCAGTGGCTGCTCATGCGCGACACATGCAGACTTCTGCGGCCATTTAATGAGATCACCAAACTGGTCAGTCGCAGCCAGGGCGCCATCAGTGACATCGTACCTTACACCTTATTTCTGGAGCGTGCATTGCGTTGTGTCATTGATCAAGCCGTCGAGGAGCAGGAGCTGGAAGATGAGGAAGTCGCAATGCTGGAAGAATTCCCAGGGGGACTACTCCATCTGAGACAGGTCAACAACAGGAGTCTGAAGAGGAGTCAGAGGAGGATGGTGCTGGGGCGGAGGAGGAGCAAGAAGAGCATGCTTTAAACCTTTCTGGGATCCCTGGTGTTGTCCGTGGATGGGGGAAGGAGAACGAAGACAACATTATCCTGGATGATGAGCAGGAGCCAGGCTACTCCACTGCTTTCAGTTTAGTTCAAATGGGGGCCTTCATGCTCCACTGTTTTGAGAGGGGCCCCTGCATAAAATGCATAAAGGGCAAGAACCAGTACTGGGTGGCAACGTACTTAGACCCTCGGTACAAACAAAAAATTGTGGAAATGTGACCACCATCACAGAGGGCTGTCAGAATGCAGCGCTTCCTTGCTTTGCTTCGAGAAATGCTGCATTCTGCTTTTGCGGGAGCTGGCAGAGGAATTTCCACTCCCAGAGAAACAGTTGCGGGTACCAATCCAACAGCACCTGCAAGAAGAGGATGGCTTGAAGATGTGTTGGTCGTTTCGGATATGAGATCATTCTTGCAACCAACCCATCAACAGCTGTCCTCCGGATCCAGCCTCAGGGAATGCCTAAACTGACAGGTGTCCGACTACATTGGGTTAACGGCCGATGTGGACGCTCTAAGAAGCGATGAACCCCTGGACTACTGGGTGGGTAGGCTTGACCTGTGGCCAGAGCTGGCACAATTTGCCATGGAACTGTTGGCTTGCACCTAGTCCAGTGTCCTGTTCCGAAAGTACGTTCAGTGCAGCAGGGGGGATCGTGACCGATAAGAGCATTTGGGTACCTCATGACAGTGTGGACTACCTCACATTTCTCAAAATGAATGAAGCATGGATCTCAGAGGAATTCAACACATGTGATGAGTAGACCATGTTTGATTGAAATTCCTCATGACAGCCCACAAATATCCGTCACCACCCAGAACAAATCATGGTCCTTGTCTTAGGTAAACACAGCGGCATAAAAGGCCTTTAATGTCCGTTGAATGCCTAATTTTTGGGGCCTTTACTGGACGAAACTTACATACAGTGGGATGCGACAGATTGGGCAACCTTGTTAATCGTCAAGATTTTCCTGTATAAATTGTTGGTTGTTATGATAAAAAATGTCAGTTAAATATATCATATAGGAGACACACACAGTGATATTTGAGAAGTGAAATGATGTTTGTTGGATTTACAGAAAGTCACCTATAATTGTTTAAACAAAATTAGGCAGGTGCATACATTTGGGCACCACAAAAAAGAAATGAAATCAATATTTAGTAGATCCTCCTTTTGCAGAAATTACAGCCTCTAAACGCTTCCTGTAGGTTCCAATGAGAGTCTGGATTCTGGTTGAAGGTATTTTGGACCATTCCTCTTTACAAAACAACTTTAGTTCATTCAGGTTTGATGGCTTCTGAGCACAGCTCTCTTCAAGTCACACCACAGATTTTCAATTATATTCAGGTCTGGGGACTGAGATGGCCATTCCAGAACGTTGAACTTGTTCCTCTGCATAAATGCCTTAGTGGATTTTGAGCAGTGTTTAGGGTCGTTGTCTTGTTGAAAGATCCAGCCCCAGCGCAGCTTCAGCTTTGTAACTGGACATTGGTCTCCAGAATCTGCTGATACTGAGTGGAATCCATGCGTCCCTCAACTTTGACAAGATTCCCAGTCCCTGCACTGGCCACACAGCCCCACAGCATGATGGAACCACCACCATATTTTACTGTAGGTAGCAGGTGTTTTTCTTGGAATGCTGTGTTCTTTTTCCTCCATGCATAACGCCCCTTGTTATGGCCAAATAACTCAATTTTAGTTTCAACAGTCCACAGCACCTTATTCCAAACTGAAGCTGGCTTGTCCAAATGTGCTTTAGCCCACATCAAGCGGCACTTTTTGTGCTGTGGGTGGAGAAAAGGCTTCCTCTGCATCACTCTCGCATACAGCATCTCCTTGTGTAAAGTGTGCCGAATGGTTGAACGATGCACAGTGACTCCATCTGCAGCAAGACTGACTGTTCTCACCATTCGTCGCTTCTGTCTATCCGAGATTTTTCTTGGTCTGCCACTTTGAGCCTTAACTTGAACTGAGCCTGTAGCCTTCCATTTCCTCAATATGTTCCTAACTGTGGAGACAGACAGCTGAAATCTCTGAGACAGCTTTCTGTATCCTTCCCCTAAACCATGATGGTGAACAATCTTTGTCTTCAGGTCATTTGAGAGTTGTTTTGAGATCCCCATGTTGCTACTCTTCAGAGAAAATTAAAAGAGGAGGGAAACTTTCAATTGACCCCCTTAAATACTCTTTCTCATAATTGGATTCACCTGTGTATGTAGGTCAGGGGGTCACTGAGCTTACCAAGCCAATTTGAGTTCCAATAATTAGTTCTAAAGGTTTTGGAATCAATAAAATGACAACAGTGCCCAAATTTATGCACCTAATTTTGTTTAAACAATTATAGCACACTTTCTGTAAATCCAATAAACTTCATTTCACTTCTCAAATATCACTGTGTGTGTCTCCTATATGATATATTTAACTGACATTTTGTAATCGTAACAACCAACGATTTATACAGGAAAATTATGACGATTAACAAGGTTGCCCAAACTTACGCATCCCACTGTACAGGTCCTTCTAAAAAACATTGCATATTGTGATAAAGTTCATTATTTTCTGTAATGTACTGATAAACATTAGACTTTCATATATTTTAGATTCATTACACACAACTGAAGTAGTTCAAGCCTTTTATTGTTTTAATATTGATGATTTTGGCATACAGCTCCTGAAAACCCAAAATTCCTATCTAAAAAAATGTGCATATTTCATCCGAACAATAAAAGAAAAGTGTTTTTAATACAAAAAAAGTCAACCTTCAAATAATTATGTTCAGTTATGCACTCAATACTTGGTCGGGAATCCTTTTGCAGAAATGACTGCTTCAATGCGGCGTGGCATGGAGTCAATCAGCCTGTGGCACTGCTGAGGTGTTATGGAGACCCAGGATGCTTCGATAGCAGCCTTAAGCTCATCCAGAGTGTTGGGTCTTGCATCTCTCAACTTTCTCTTCCCAATATCCCACAGATTCTCTATGGGGTTCAGGTCAGGAGAGTTGGCAGGCCAATTGAGCACAGTAATACCATGGTCAGTAAACAATTTACCAGTGGTTTTGGCACTGTGAGCAGGTGCCAGGTCGTGCTGAAAAATGAAATCTTCATCTCCATAAAGCTTTTCAGCAGATGGAAGCATGAAGTGCTCCAAAATCTCCTGATAGCTAGCTGCATTGACCCTGACCTTAATAAAACACAGTGGACCAACACCAGCAGCTGACATGGCACCCCAGACCATCACTGACTGTGGGTACTTGACACTGGACTTCAGGAATTTTGCCATTTCCCTCTCCAGACTCTGGCACCTTGATTTCCGAATGACATGCAAAATTTGCTTTCATCCGAAAAAAGTACTTTGGACCACTGAGCAACAGTCCAGTGCTGCTTCTCTGTAGCCCAGGTCAGGCGCTTCTGCCGCTGTTTCTGGTTCAAAAGTGGCTTGACCTGGGGAATGCGGCACCTGTAGCTCTGGATGTTTCTACTCCAGACTCAGTCCACTGCTTCCGCAGGTCCCCCAAGGTCTGGAATCGGTCCTTCTCCACAATCTTCCTCAGGGTCCGGTCACCTCTTCTCGTTGTGCAGCGTTTTCTGCCACACTTTTTCCTTCCCACAGACTTCCCACTGAGGTGCCTTGATACAGCACTCTGGGAACAGCCTATTCGTTCAGAAATATATTTCTGTGTCTTACCCTCTTGCTTGAGGGTGTCAATGATGGCCTTCTGGACAGCAGTCAGGTCGGCAGTCTTACCCATGATTGCGGTTTTGAGTAATGAACCAGGCTGGGAGTTTTTAAAAGCCTCAGGAATCTTTTGCAGGTGTTTAGAGTTAATTAGTTGATTCAGATGATTAGGTTAATAGCTTGTTTTTCAGCTTTCACCTTTTCATGATATGTTAATTTTTTTAGATAGGAATTTGGGGTTTTCATGAGCTGTATGCCAAAATCATCAATATTAAAACAATAAAAGGCTTGAACTACTTCAGTTGTGTGTAATGAATCTAAAATATATGAAAGTCTAATGTTTATCAGTACATTACAGAAAATAATGAACTTTATCACAATATGCTAATTGTTTTTAGAAGGACCTGTATTTATCCTGTGAAAGGCTAATGTATCTCCAGCCACAGAATCACAGAATATAAAGTTCTTTGCTGTCAGGTGAACGCCTATTGGCTAATTTTTGGAGCCTGTACTGGCTGACACTTACATATTTATCCTGCGAACGTCTAATGTACCTCCAGCCACAGAATACAAAGTTCTTTGCTGTCAGGTGAATGCCTATTGGCTAATTTGCAGATCCGAAAAACCATAACGGATGTGTGAAAGGACCATTAAACATATGTATTTGACATGTATTTACAGGCTGCTCTCAGTTCTGGCTGTTTTAGGCCAAGCTATGTGTACGACTTTTACTACCCCGTTACACTAAAACAGAGCAATATTACAAAAACCAAAATACACGTTATAACTGTATGAACTATTTATATAACGTATTAGAGAAAATAAATACATTTAAGGCAACTTTTCCAATAGCAGGAGCATCTCCTGCACCCCCTTCATGGCCTGGCGGTGCCTCTCCTCCATGGCCTTCATCCGCTCCTGAATGGCCCACATATCCGGAAGGTGCTCCTTCAGCATTTTTGCCATAGTGGCCTTCAATGTCTTCATTACTGTTGGTAAAAAACAAGAAGAGTTCCCGAAACACGTCTGGGCTGGATCGCATACCTGTAAAAGAAGCACCTCTGCACCTATAAGCATGGCCATGCTGAAATATTGAGACAGAGGAATATTTGAATGATCAGAATTAAGATCAAATAACTGAGAAAGACAGCTGCCTTCCACTGTGCTGGACGCCAATTACGTGGGTCAGGCAAAACCAAGACATCGCTCCAAGTCCCGCGAGATTTCGGTTAAGTGAGCTGGAGGAGCACGGAGCGAGACGCCGGCAGTGTCCCGCGCAGCTCGTCCCTTGCCCAACGATTGAAAAGACGCATATGCATGATACAAACGAAACAGAAGGTAAGAAGATCCAATCTGCGGAATTATATATGACATATGTCATTGGCATGGGATTAGAACCATTGTAATATCTATCTTACTGTGCACAAGATTATGGGAAATAAGACTGCTATCTAAGACGTCATGTACAGCAGGAGTTTTACCTTGTTTACCCACATTGCCCATATTGGAGTCCAGTGACTATATAGCACTTGATTATTGTGCAGGACTCTGAAGCTATATTCCTCTGTGTATGTTTATCCATATACCCTATATTGGAGTTTAGTAACTGCAGAGCACTTTATCACTGTGCAGTTACATACATACCCCAGTGTTCTTTGTGATAATAAGGAACCATTTCCACCTATGAACTCAATCTGTGTGAACTTTGGACTTTTTTAAGTATTGCATTTTATTTTATTTATCTTTTATTTCCATTGTATTTGTATTTTATTGCATTATATCTTATATATTACACACGTGTTTATCTATATTGTGATTTAATTAAATTTTATTCACAATTTTATCTGATTTTATTTAAGTCCAAGTGTAGTGTGCTCGCGCATAATCTTGGCTTTAAAAAAAAACAACATTATTTGCAATTCTTATTAAACCTTTAAGGACCAGGCAATTTTTCTCCTTTGTGCCAAGGCCATTTTTTGCTAATCCGAGATGTGTCACTATGTGGTAATAACTTTAAAATACTCTTCCTGAGGCTTGCTCTACTAAGTGGGCTTCTTATTAAGTGGAGTTAAAAAAACATGGAGTTCTAGTGCTGTGTGTGGTTTTGTGGGAGTGATTGCAGGTGGCTGAGTGTGGATTGCAGCAGAGATCATTGAAAGTTAAGTGTTTGTATTCTAGTACTGCCATTTAAACCTTTTTTTTGTTTTCTTTTTCTCTGCGTAATTAAGGGGAGTGCCCTGGGCAACCAGGTGCTATACATTGACCCACTAAAACTCTCTTGAGCCTGCTCTTCCTGAGGCTTGCTCTACTAAGTGGGCTTCTTATTAAGTGGAGTTAAAAAAACAAGGAGTTCTAGAAAAGGAGTTTGGAAACTAAGGTTGGATATAATTTCCTTGTGTGTTGTTGGCTTAATTTTACGTAGCCCTTCAACTACAGCAGACAGGGTCTAAATCTAAATCATATATACTGTTTTACTTTTTTACTGTTGTAATCCCCATTTAGTATGAGTTGCACAATTTACAACGCAGTCCAGTGCACATCTTGCATGATGTATACAGTCCTGGAACTGCAGTTCCAGGGTGCATATCTTTGTTCTAGATGTGAGCAAATAACCCGTTTAGAATCGCAAATCGAGTCTCTAAACGGGCAAGTTGCAACACTGAGAGGCATTGATAATTTGAAAAAGAGTTTGCTTCTCACCGAGCAAGCACTCTTTGGGGTAGATGAGGGGGAGGGTGACAGAGAGGAGGCTGAGGAAAGTGAGGTAGCTAGCTGGGTAACAGTTAGAAAGCGGGGTAGAGGGAAGAGTGCCAGGGAGGCTAGCCCTGATCTGACACACCCTAACAAGTTTGCACGTTTGGCAGATGAGGGGGATGTCAGTCCGGGGACGGCACTGCTGCAGCCGGACACTTCCTCTGCCAGTCAGGGGAATGTCAGCTCCAGTAAGCAGGGAACCAGGAGAGCAGGGCAGGCCAGACAGGTGCTGGTAGTGGGCGACTCCATTATTAGGGGAACAGATAGGGAAATCTGTCACAAAGACCGTGATCGCCGAACAGTGTGCTGTCTTCCTGGCGCTAGAGTTAGACACATCGCGGATCGGGTTGACAGATTACTGGGAGGGGCTGGAGAAGATCCAGCGGTCATGGTCCATATCGGAACCAATGACAAAGTTAGAGGTAGGTGGAGAGTCCTTAAAAATGATTTCAGGGATTTAGGTCAAAAGCTGAGGGCAAGGACCTCAAAGGTACTATTTTCTGGCAACGGGAGATTAGTGAGATTAACAAGTGGCTCAAGAACTGGTGTAGGAAGGAGGGGTTTGGGTTCCTGGAGAACTGGGCCGATTTTTCTATCGGCTACAGGCTCTATCGTAGGGACGGGCTGCACCTCAATGGGGAAGGGGCAGCTGTGCTGGGGAGAAAGATGGCTAGAAGGTTGGAGGAGTGTTTAAACTAGGGACTGGGGGGGAGGGTAATTACGTTATAGGACGGGAAGATAGCTGTTGTGCTTTTTCATAAATGTAAACATTTATATTTACTTATTTTAGTTATAATGGGTATTCATTGCCTTTAAGAGCAATGTTGATTTATATTCGCTGTTTTGTATGAAGTTTCATGTAGGCCAAAGTAAGTCCATGAGAAGATTACTGTACTGTTCAAAAACTAGTGTTATTGTAACAACATATTATACATTTAGAAAGTTAGAAGATACACCGCACCTGCGGATTCTGAGGCTTTATTGTTTTTCCTATCTGAACATGAATTCCACAGCCCTGAGACAAGGCCTCTAGATGTCAGAGGTGTGAAGTGTTGAAAATATTAGGCATGTATGAATTAACCCTTAATGGTATGATGCTTATTGCTTATACAACAGTGCCATCTAGATATAAGCGGTTAATACTACATCAGTAGCAAAATTGCATTCTGGGTAGTATTATGACGCTATGCTCCTTATCCATGCACACACCCCTCCAACAATGATTGGAAAGTTCCAAACTCGGAGGGCGTGTTCATCTGATAAGTTTTGGGTTAAGAAACCAGTTACGAGAAAGAAAAAAAAAAGGAAAAAAAAAGGAAGAAGGGAGAAAAAGAAAGAAAGAGAAAACAAACATTTGGATTATAGATCTCTGGGGAATCATTTGGATTATCGGGAAAAACTCTTGAGAGCTGGCTGCCCCAAGACTCTGCACATCACTTGACCCTTGGGTAATGTATATTTTGTTTTATGTAGTATTAATCTAAATTAATTGGCTTGATACTTAGCCAGATACCCGCTCACTTGCGGACGTGTAACGTTAGTTGCTACATCAGTATTTTCTCTGATTTCAGTTACGATGCATATAACTGAAACAAGGGGATAATATTGGAGAAACTCTTTGTTGGGAATCTTTGAATTCCCTAGTTTGATATCAAGCCAATAATTCATAAGTTTTGTTGCAATACTACCATTATCTGAAAGATTGGTCATCATTTTTGGGCGGAGCAAGGGCTCGTATCTGTCATCTTCTTGATTGAGTTTTCCGCATAATCCATTGATTGTATATCTCTCACAAATTTAAAGCTGTATTGCATAATATTGTTGTGTTGGTTGGGTAGTGTTTTGTTGGTATCATATAGTGGTGAATTCTGGGTACTGCATATCATTGTATATTATTGAAATTTATGTTGATTCATTTTCGTTTGTATTTTAACCTATTGTATAATAAACCATTTATATTTTTGCATAGACGCTTGTACCCTGTTTTACTGATTGCACAAAATAATCAGGTTCTCGATTGAACTCTTTATATTTATATAAAGCATTTGCTTTATATACCCGACATAGCGCAGATAGAGACAGGGGGCAAGGTAATGGGACTGGGGGAGGAATGGAAGGAGGGACTAGAACAGTTCAGAAGGAAAGGTGTAGGGTAAAAAATATACATAAACCTCTCAAATGTATGTATACTAATGCCAGAAGTCTGACTAATAAAACTGGTGAACTGGAATTAGTGATGTATGAGGAGAACTATGACATAGTGGGAATAACTGAGACATGGCTGGATGATAGCTATGACTGGGCGGTTAATGTACAAGGTTACAGTCTGTTTAGAAAGGATCGTCAAAACCGGAGAGGGGGAGGGGTCTGCCTTTATGTAAAGTCCGGTCTAAAGCCCACACTCCGCAAAGATATAAGTGAGGGACATGAACATGTGGAGTCAGTGTGGGTAGAGATACATGGAGCTAAAAACAACAATAAATTACTAATAGGAGTTTACTATAAACCACCTAATATACCAGAGTCCACAGAAAATCTATTACTAAACGAGATAGACGAGGCGGCAAATCATAATGAGGTGGTTATTATGGGGGACTTCAACTACCCAGATATAGACTGGGAAACTGAAACTTGTATATCTCATAAAGGAAACAGGTTCTTGGCAATAACCAAAGACTATTACCTCTCCCAACTGGTTCAGGACCCGACTAGAGGGACGGCCATACTGGACTTAGTATTAACCAATAGGCCGGACAGAACAACAGACGTGCAGGTTGGGGGACACCTGGGAAATAGTGACCACAAAGTAATAACCTTCCAATTATCATTCAAAAGAGCGTTTCTACAAGGAGGAACAAAAATACCAAACTCCAAAAAAGCTAAATTTAGCCAACTAAGAGAGGCCATAGGCCAAACTAACTGGGACAAAGTCCTCAAAAATAAAAATACAGCCACAAAATGGGATATCTTTAAAAACATCCTAAAATCTCATTGTGAGAGGTACATATGGTAATAAAAGGTTAAGGAACAAAAAGAAACCAATGTGGATAAATAGAACTGTAACGAAAGCAATAAATGACAAAAAGAAAGCATATCATTCACTGAAACAGGAGGGGAGCACGGAAGCACTGAAAAACTATAAGGAAAAAAATAGAACATGTAAAAAACAAATAAAAGCGGCCAAACTAGAGTCCGAGAGATTAATTGCCAAAGAGAGTAAAACTAACCCTAAAATGTTCTTCAATTATATAAATGTTAAAAAGTATAAATCTGAAGGTGTCGGCCCTTTAAAGAGTAATGAGGGGGAAGTCGCAGAGAGCGATGAGGAGAAAGCAAAGCTGTTAAATATTTTTTTTTCTCCAATGTATTCACTGAGGAAAATAAATTGTCAGATGACATGCAGAATGCAAAAATAAATTCCCCATTAAAAGTGTCCTGTCTGACCCAGGAAGAAGTACATCAGCGACTTAAAAATATTAAAATAGACAAATCGCCAGGACCGGATGACATACACCCCGTATCCTAAAGGAATTAAGTAATGTCATAGCCAGACCCTTATTTCTGATATTTGCAGACTCTATACTGACAGGGAATGTCCCACAGGATTGGCGCATGGCATATGTGGTGCCAATATTCAAAAAGGGGCCAAAAACAGAGCCTGGAAACTATAGGCCGGTAAGTTTAACATCTGTTGTGGGTAAACTGTTTGAAGGTTTTCTGAGAGATGCTATATTAGAGCATCTCAACAGAAATAAGCAAATAACGCCATATCAGCATGGCTTCGTGAGGGATCGGTCATGTCAGACTAATTTAATCAGTTTCTATGAGGAGGTAAGTTCTAGACTTGACAGCGGCGAATCAATGGATGTCGTATATCTGGACTTCTCCAAAGCATTTGACACTGTACCACATAAAAGGTTAGTATATAAAATGAGAATGCTCGGACTGGGAGAAAATATCTGTATGTGGGTAAGTAACTGGCTCAGTGATAGAAAACAGAGGGTGGTTATTAACGGTACACACTCAGATTGGGTCACTGTCACTAGTGGGGTCAGTATTGGGCCCTATTCTCTTCAATATATTTATTAATGATCTTGTAGAAGGCTTGCATAGTAAAGTATCAATTTACACTATGAGGACAGTATACTACTACAGAGGGATCTGGATAGATTGGAGGCTTGGGCAGATAAGTGGCAGATGGGGTTTAACACTGATAAATGTAAAGTTATGCACATGGGAAGGAAAAATGCAAGTCATCCGTACATACTAAATGGTAAAACACTCGGTAACACTGACATGGAAAAGGATCTAGGAATTTTAATAAACAGCAAACTAAGCTGCAAAAACCAGTGTCAGGCAGCTGCTGCCAAGGCCAACAAGATAATGGGTTGCATCAGAAGGGGCATAGATTCCCGTGATAAGAACATAGTCCTACCACTTTACAAATCATTAGTCAGACCACACATGGAGTACCGTGTACAGTTCTGGGCTCCTGTAAACAAGGCAGACATAGCAGAGCTGGAGAAGGTCCAGAGGAGGGCATCTAAAGTAATAACTGGAATGGGGCAACTACAGTACCCTAAAAGATTATCAAAATTAGGGTTATTCACTTTAGAAAAAAGACGACTGAGGGGAGATCTAATTAATATGTATTAATATATCAGGGGTCAGTACAGAGATGTATCCCATCAGCTATTTATCCCCAGGACTGTGAATGTGACGAGGGGACATCCTCTGCGTCTGGAGGAAAGAAGGTTTGTACACAAACATAGAAAAGGATTCTTTACGGTAAGAGCAGTGAGAATATGGAACTCTCTGCCTGAGGAGGTGGTGATGGTGAGTACAATAAAGGAATTCAAGAGGGGCCTGGATGTATTTCTGGAGCTTAATAATATTACAGGCTATAGCTACTAGAGAGGGGTCGTTGATCCAGGGAGTTATTCTGATTGCCTGATTGGAGTCGGGAAGGAAGTTTATAGTCCCCTAAAGTGGAGAAAATTGGCTTCTACCTCACAGGGTTTTTTTCTTTTTTTTTTTGCCTTCCTCTGTATCAACTTGCGGGATAACAGGCCGAACTGGATGGACAAATGTCTTTTTTCGGCCTTATGTACTATGTTACTATATTACTATGTTACTTATCCAGGCCATTCTGTCATTGTTTTCTCGTCACATATTGTACTTCATGACAATGGTAAAATTGAGTGAAAATATTTATTTTTTATTTATAAACAAATACCAAATTTACAAAAAAAGTTCACAAATTTCCAAATTTCAATGTCTCTACTTTTATAATAGATATTAATACCTCCCATATATATGGCGCTGGTCGTTAAGTCACGCCCAGTTGCGCTGGGAATGTACCTCTACCTATTACTTTCAGAAGTCACATAATTAGTTAAACAATGTCCACCTGTGTGCAATCTAAGTGTCACATGATCTGTCATTATATATACACACCTATTTTGAAAGGCCCCAGAGGCTGCAAGACCTAAGCAAGAGATATCAAACACTGTCATGAAGAGCAAGGAGCTCTACAAACAAACAAGTAAGGGATAATGTTGTTGAGAAGTACAATTCAAGGTTAGGTTATTAAAAAAAAAATATCCAAATCTTTGATGGTCCCCACGAGCACCATCAAATCTATCATCACCAAATGGAAAGAACATGGCACAACAGCAAACCTGCCAAGAGACAGCTGCCCACCAAAACAGGGCAAGAAGGGCATTAATAAGAGAGGCAGCACAGAGGCCTAAGGTAACCCTGGAGGAGCAGCATAGACTTGAGTATCTGTACATAGGACGACAATAAGCCGAACGCTGCATAGAGCTGGATTTTATGGCCAGAAGAAAGCCATTACTTTCAGCTAAAAACAAACAGGCACATTGTGAGTTTGCGAAAAGGCATGTGGGAGACTACCAAAATGTATGGAGGAAGGTGCTCTGGTCTGATGAGACTAAAATTGAACTTTTCGACAATCAAAGATAATGCTATGTCTGGCACAAAGCAGACACATCACATCACCCAAAGAACACCAGCCCCACAATGAAACATGGTGGTGGCAGCATCATGCTGTGGGGATGTTTTTCACCAGCCAGGACTGGAAAACTGGTCAGAGTTGAGGGAAAGATAATGCTAAATACAGGGATATTCTCGAGCAAAACCTGTACCACTCTGTGCGCAATTTGAGGCTAGAATGGAGGTTCTCCTTCCAGCCGGACAATGACCCCAAACACACTGCTAAAGCAACACCTTCACTGCTTTAAAGGGAAACATGTAAATGTGTTGGAATGGCCTAGTCAAAGCCCAGATCTCAATCCAATACAAAATCTGTGGTCAGACTTAAAGATTGCTGTTCACAAGCGCAAAACATCCAACTTGAAGGAGCTGGAGCAGTTTTGCAAGGAGGAATGGGCAAAAATCCCAGTGGTAAGATGTGGCAAGCTCATAGAGACTTATCCAAAGCAAGTTGGAGCTGTGATTGCAGCAAAAGGTGGATCTACAAAGTTTTGACTTTAGGGGGGGTGAATAGTTATGCACATTGACATTTTCTCTTATTTTATCCTATTTGTTGTATGCTTTACAATTAACAAAGTTAAAAAAAAATCTAAGTTGTGGGCATGTTCTACAAATTCAATTATGCAAATCCTCAAACAATCCATCTTAATTCCAGGTGGTGAGGCAACAAAAAAAGAACGAAGTCAAGGGGGGTGAAAACTTTTGCTTAGCACTGTATACATTACAGAGTGTTGGCAAAACATACAAAAGTTATTTACGCATCTACCTGGGCATTTTTCGTCCCGGATTCTTTTTATAAAACGGGGGTGTCTGCGCTTTATGTCTGACCATTTTTTAATGATGGCCAGATGTCTGTGTTTGACACACGTTTTGCGCCAGAGCTTAAATGTCAACTGCCGCACTATCCGCTGCTTCTTGGTGTGGGACCGGGTGCGGTCATATCCCCGCCCCAACATCCGCTGCAAGATAAAAATGCAAGCATATAATCCAAATTTTTAAACATAATAGAATTAAAAATAATTTACTCAAGTTAACTGCAAAAAGTATTTAAGTCTATGAAGTGGAAATATTAGATTTAGGCCGCCTGCACACGGGTGTGTTTTTTCACAACTACAGACCACAAAAACCTGAACTGCCGTCCTGCAGAGTGGACGAGGCCACTGTGTCATTGGTTGCTATGACACCGCACACTTCCGGCTACTGCCACTGGGCTGTGATACACTTGTATGATCTAAACAAGTGCATTACTGTACAGCTGTCACGGCAAGAAACATACAGCGTTATAGCAACCATTCTGCAGGACAGCAGCCTGGGTTTTTACGGTCCGTAGTTGTAAAAAAGCACGCGCGTGCGTAAGCATGCGACCTTACTGTTACGGTTAGAAGATGGGATTGTATTGCGACTGTATGTGGGTGGGGTCTGAGCTATCAGATATTGACCAGCTAAGCAGAGATGTACCTGTCTAGTGAAGTGATGGTACGGTATGCGGTGTACAGATGGTTCGCCCCCCCGGGATGCACCCTGGGTAACTCTAAATAAACCAGCAAATACTGGCGGTCTGACAAAGAAAGCTGTCCTGACCAATAGGACACAAATTATAATCTATAAAGTGTGTGTGTGCGTGCGGTATATAGTGTGTGTCTGTGCTGTATATAGTGTGTGTGTGTGTGGTATATAGTGTGCGGCATGACAATGGATGTGCAATGTGCATGTGAAAGATATTTCTCTGCTTTCCATACACATATGCTACTAACATAGTGGGTGTGATGTCATAGGAATACTTAGTGCAACAATCACTTATATCTAGTGAGACCTTATAAAATGTGAAGTTGTGTGCACTTGCAAAAATAAAATCGCAGAAGGTCACACTGGCGATTTTTTTATAACACTCTTTATGCATATAAAGCGATTGTTCAGACATGCAGGTGAAATGTAATCAAATACACTACTTTAATGTAAGATTACTTACAGTCATCAGGAGTTCTTGTTCTTAGTCGCTGAACTTCTTTCCAATCATCGCATCCATGTAAGTTCTTGTCGGTGTAAACCAGTTGCTGTAGTAGGCCACACCTTTCTAGGGCATGTGCTCTTGCGATTAATACTTTGCCGAAATTTTGCATATAAAAAATAATGCTTGTACCCCAAAAATAAATTAGCATACGTGGGGGCACAAGATGTCCCCATAGCGGTACCATTAATCTGTTTATAATATTTCCCTTGAAATATAAAAAAATTGTGCTCTACAACAAATTCTAACATAGATATTACAAAGTGATTGTGCTGGTGAAAGTTACTGCTTTTTGTGCTAAGAAATTGGTGAACTGCGTTTAAACCCAGTGAATGTTGTATATTACTATACAGGGATTCGACATCCAGGCTGGCTAATATAGTATTTGATGTCATTATCATATCATTAATTTTCAGGAGGAGATCTTTAGTGTCTTTGATATAAGACAGTAAAGTAGTCACGAAAGGCCTCAATATTTGATCAACCTACTCACTAATCCCCCGTGTCAAATTATCATTTCCAGATACTATCGGTCTCCCTGGGATTGGGATTTTATTTTTATGCACCTTGGGGAGTGCGTAAAAGGTAGAGATAGTAGGATCTTTTTTAAGGAGGTACACCAATTTGTATTTTGTTATTATATCTCTCGATTTTGCCTCTAACAATAGGTTCTTCAATTCAGCTGTATATTCCTTGGTGGGGTCATTGGGGAGTATTTTATAGGTCTTTCTATCTTTTAGGAGTCTCTGCACCATGTCTACATAGTCATCTCTATCCTGGATGACTGTGTTGCCCCCCTTATCGCTGGGCTTAATCACAATATCCTCATTGCTCTTAAGTTCTTCCAGCGCTTTCAATTCTTTGCTGTTCATATTCTGGTCTATATGATCTTTTATCATTTTTAATGCTTTTATATCCTGCGTAACCAGGCTAACAAAGGTATCAATCTCTTTAAACTGTGCAAATGGTGGAGTGGTCTTTGATTTTGGTTTTAAAGTAGAAAAGGGGGGGTCAGAAATGACACAATGCCCTTCATTCTCTCTTAAGAGATCCTCTAGGGTCTGGACACATCTCTCTTCATTTGCATGCATTTTTCTCAGATCCCATTCTGCTTGTTTATGTACTTTGTATAAAGCTAATTTGCGCACAAAGAGATTGATATCCTTTATCCACAGAAACTTGTCGCTCTGTGGAACTGGAGAGAAAGTAAGACCTCTATCCAAGAGTGTTCTCTGAGCTGTTGTAAGGGGGTACCTGGACAGATTGATGATCCGTTTATCATTGTCCTCCTCTATTGGTGCACATATTCCTATTTGCTGTATCCCCATTTCTCCCGGTCCTGCAATTGGATCCCTGCCTGCCCCCAAAAAAGGGGGGCTATAGGTGTATTCATCTGTGTATTTACCTGTGCTGTTGTAATTGAAGTAGTGAGTGGATTCTGGTTCAGATTAGTTGTTGCATTTGCTGACTGCCCAAAGGCAAAGGGTTGTGCAGAAGTGGAGGTGGAACATGATCCAATAAATGGACCAGTATTTATATTGGTCATTGTTGTGTTTAGATCTGTATGATGTTGTTTTTCCATTGTTAGGGGACATATTTTTGACGTTTGTCTAATTTCTTGGGTGGGTCTTTTTGGTGGCTGGTATCTCCCTTTCTTTGTTTTACGTTTTGTCCCTGTCCTCAAATTCTGAAAACTCCCACTTTGTGTTGAACCCTCTGTCCCTGAGGTGTCAGTATCAGAGTTCTCTTTATATCTCTGATAAGTATTCCTAGTGTTACTTCTATTTTTCCAGATGTAGACCCTAGCTGTCTCGAAATCCTGACGATCTCTAATATATTTTTTGTGTTAGATTCCTTAATTTCGTTTTGTAAAAGATCTATACTTTTCTTGATCTTTTGTTCCAGATTAATTTAATTCTGGATGTTGACTAAACTCCTGTATCTCCTTTATTTCCTTCTCCAGCTGTTGGTCTAATTTAGTAAAGGAGCCCTTTTCGTATTCCAGTAGATAACTTATTAATCTTAATGAGCATTCAGTTAATAGCTGCTCCCAGCCTTTGGTAAATACCATGTCTTCCAGATGTGTATTTGGTCGTAGGGGGATGCGTAGTCCTCTGTATACTATTCCCTGCTGTAGATATATATCAAGGCTAGCTATTTCCCACCAAGCTCTAATATGTTGACTATATGTTTTGTTCAGATTCCTGAACACAATATTAATATCGGTTTTATTTAATGGGATATTGGTGCTAGAAAATGCTTGGCTAGCCTCTATAGTCAGATTTTCCAAACTTAGTTTCTGTTTCAGAAACCCTGCCATTACGATGTGATAGAAAAGGGCTTGTGATCCAATTGGGGGATATATAGGGATCCCTTTAGTGATTCACGTGGGGTTAAGCAACTGAAAAATTCAGTCATTAATTTTGAGGGTTAACCTCAACTACAACTATAATATTTCAAAGTGACCCACTAGACCCAGGAGGTCAATTGTACGGTTCCAATAGTCTAAGACTATAATTCCTGTTTCTGGTCGTTTTTATTATTAAAATATAACTTTATTTCTCTTTGATTAAACAAACATTGCCACAAAAACAAAGAATTCTAAAAATACATATGGAAGGCAATATAGTGTTAGGGGATAGGGGTGTACTATCACTACTTGTCAGTAGGTCAGATGATATTAAAACTTATATCTCTGACGATATAATGGATGGAAAAATTTAAGTCCTGACGCTTGCACCCTGGTGTACTGTAGTCCGGCAGAAAGTTCAAAGTATTCACGCATGCGCACCTATACCTCTCAAGCAGAGAGAAAAAAAGCTGAAGTCCTGACGCGTGCGCATTTAACCACTGGAGCCCGTGAGAAAATTCTAAGTATTTACAGATGCACACTTACGCCTCTTAGGTTGCGAGGCGAAAAATTTGAAGTGCTGGCGCATGTGCATCAAACAATTGTAGTAGAAAGAGACTAAGTATCGGACACAAGCGTACAAATAACAAAGTGATTAGCCTACAACCAACCCATCGTGATTGAATAAACCGCACTGGATTGGCCCATTTGTAATTATATCAACATGAGCTAGAATCTTATAGGACATTACAGGGTGAGAACCGCCCTATAGGTATAAAAGACCTTGTAAACGTAACAATCGTGTTGATAGTAGCTCCTTATCCCCCTGAAGACGCCACACCTAGCGGTGAAACATGTCAGGGTAGCTGCATCTTTAGCCTTTTAAAAATTATGGCAGGGCAAATGAATGAATAACCGCACGGCGATCTGCAGACGCCGTGTACCTCTGTATATCATAGGGGCAGATTGAAGGATTAAGTGCGGGTGGTAGATTCCGCTAAGAGTGACTGAGTAGAGATCAGACACGTGGACAAACAACACTCTAAGTAGGGCAACAATCGGATTGAGTGCAGTGTAAGTCACAGAGTGCCTGGTGTCGGACGACACTACAGCCACAAACTATCTGCACTCCATCGTCAGAGATATAAGTTTTAATATCATCTGACCTACTGACAAGTAGTGATAGTACACCTCTAGCCCCTAACACTATATTGCCCTCCATATGTATTTTTAGAATTCTTTATGTTTTTGTGGCAATGTTTGTTTAATAAAAGAGAAATAAAAGTTATATTTTAATAATAAAAACAACCAGAAAAAGGATTTATAGTCTTAGACTATTGGAACCGTATAATTGACCTCCTGGGTAGAGTTGAGCGAACACCTGGATGTTCGGGTTCGAGAAGTTCGGCCGAACATCCCGGAAATGTTCGGGTTCGGGATCCGAACCCGATCCGAACTTCGTCCCGAACCCGAACCCCATTGAAGTCAATGGGGACCCGAACTTTTCGGCACTAAAAAGGCTGTAAAACAGCCCAGGAAAGAGCTAGAGGGCTGCAAAAGGCAGCAACATGTAGGTAAATCCCCTGCAAACAAATGTGGATAGGGAAATGAATTAAAATAAAAATTAAATAAATAAAAATTAACCAAAATCAATTGGAGAGAGGTTCCATAGCAGAGAATCTGGCTTCCCGTCACCCACCACTGGAACAGTCCATTCTCAGATATTTAGGCCCCGGCACCCAGGCAGAGGAGAGAGGTCCCGTAACAGAGAATCTGTCTTCATGTCAGCAGAGAATTAGTCTGCATGTCATAGCAGAGAATGAGGCTTCACGTCAGCCACCACTGCAACAGTCCATTGGCATATATTTAGGCCTAGCACACAGGCAGAGCAGAGAGGTCCCGTAACAGAGAATCTGGCTTCATGTCAGCAGAGAATCAGTCTGCATGTCATAGCAGAGAATGAGGCTTCACGTCACCCACCACTGCAACAGTCCATTGGCATATATTTAGGCCTAGCACACAGGCAGAGCAGAGAGGTCCCGTAACAGACAATCTGGCTTCATGTCAGCAGAGAATCAGTCTGCATGTCATAGCAGAGAATGAGGCTTCACGTCAGCCACCACTGCAACAGTCCATTGGCATATATTTAGGCCTAGCACACAGGCAGAGCAGAGAGGTCCCGTAACAGACAATCTGGCTTCATGTCAGCAGAGAATCAGTCTGCATGTCATAGCAGAGAATCAGGCTTCACGTCAGCCACCACTGCAACAGTCCATTGTCATAAATTTAGGCCCAGCACCCAGGCAGAGGAGAGAGGTCCCGTAACAGACAATCTGGCTTCATGTCAGCAGAGAATTAGTCTGCATGTCATAGCAGAGAATCAGGCTTCATGTCAGCCACCACTGCAACAGTCCATTGGCATATATTTAGGCCCAGCACCCAGGCAGAGGAGGGAGGTCCCGTAACAGAGAATCTGTCTTCATGTCAGCAGAGAATCAGTCTGCATGTCATAGCAGAGAATGAGGCTTCACGTCACCCACCACTGCAACAGTCCATTGGCATATATTTAGGCCTAGCACACAGGCAGAGCAGAGAGGTCCCGTAACAGACAATCTGGCTTCATGTCAGCAGAGAATCAGTCTGCATGTCATAGCAGAGAATCAGGCTTCACGTCAGCCACCACTGCAACAGTCCATTGGCATATATTTAGGCCTAGCACACAGGCAGAGCAGAGAGGTCCCGTAACAGACAATCTGGCTTCATGTCAGCAGAGAATCAGTCTGCATGTCATAGCAGAGAATGAGGCTTCACGTCAGCCACCACTGCAACAGTCCATTGGCATATATTTAGGCCTAGCACACAGGCAGAGCAGAGAGGTCCCGTAACAGACAATCTGGCTTCATGTCAGCAGAGAATCAGTCTGCATGTCATAGCAGAGAATCAGGCTTCACGTCAGCCACCACTGCAACAGTCCATTGTCATAAATTTAGGCCCAGCACCCAGGCAGAGGAGAGAGGTCCCGTAACAGACAATCTGGCTTCATGTCAGCAGAGAATTAGTCTGCATGTCATAGCAGAGAATCAGGCTTCATGTCAGCCACCACTGCAACAGTCCATTGGCATATATTTAGGCCCAGCACCCAGGCAGAGGAGGGAGGTCCCGTAACAGAGAATCTGTCTTCATGTCAGCAGAGAATCAGTCTGCATGTCATAGCAGAGAATGAGGCTTCACGTCAGCCACCACTGCAAAAGTCCATTGGCATATATTTAGGCCTAGCACACAGGCAGAGGAGAGGTTCATTCAACTTTGGGTAGCCTCGCAATATAATGGTAAAATGAAAATAAAAATAGGATTGAATGAGGAAGTGCCCTGGAGTCCAATAATATATGGTTATGGGGAGGTAGTTAATGTCTAATCTGGACAAGGGACGGACAGGTCCTGTGGGATCCATGCCTGGTTCATTTTTATGAACGTCAGCTTGTCCACATTGGCTGTAGACAGGCGGCTGCGTTTGTCTGTAATGACGCCCCCTGCCGTGCTGAATACACGTTCAGACAAAACGCTGGCTGCCGGGCAGGCCAGCACCTCCAAGGCATAAAAGGCTAGCTCTGGCCACGTGGACAATTTAGAGACCCAGAAGTTGAATGGGGCCGAACCATCAGTCAGTACGTGGAGGGGTGTGCACACGTACTGTTCCACCATGTTAGTGAAATGTTGCCTCCTGCTAACACGTTGCGTATCAGGTGGTGGTGCAGTTAGCTGTGGCGTGTTGACAAAAGTTTTCCACATCTCTGCCATGCTAACCCTGCCCTCAGAGGAGCTGGCCGTGACACAGCTGCCTTGGCGACCTCTTGCTCCTCCTCTGCCTTGGCCTTGGGCTTCCACTTGTTCCCCTGTGACATTTGGGAATGCTCTCAGTAGCGCGTCTACCAACGTGCGCTTGTACTCGCGCATCTTCCTATCACGCTCCAGTGCAGGAAGTAAGGTGGGCACATTGTCTTTGTAGCGTGGATCCAGCAGGGTGGCAACCCAGTAGTCCGCACAGGTTAAAATGTGGGCAACTCTGCTGTTGTTGCGCAGGCACTGCAGCATGTAGTCGCTCATGTGTGCCAGGCTGCCCAGGGGTAAGGACAAGCTGTCCTCTGTGGGAGGCGTATCGTCATCGTCCTGCCTTTCCCCCCAGCCACGCACCAGTGATGGACCCGAGCTGCGTTGGGTGCCACCCCGCTGTGACCATGCTTCATCCTCATCCTCCTCCACCTCCTCCTCATCCTCGTCCTCCTCGTCCTCCAGTAGTGGGCCCTGGCTGGCCACATTTGTACCTGGCCTCTGCTGTTGCCAAAAACCTCCCTCTGAGTCACTTCGAAGAGACTGGCCTGAAAGTGCTAAAAATGACCCCTCTTCCTCCTCCTCCTCCTCCTCCTGGGCCACCTCCTCTTCCATCATCGCCCTAAGTGTTTTCTCAAGGAGACATAGAAGTGGTATTGTAACGCTGATAACGGTGTCATCGCCACTGGCCATGTTGGTGGAGTACTCGAAACAGCGCAACAGGGCACACAGGTCTCGCATGGAGGCCCAGTCATTGGTGGTGAAGTGGTGCTGTTCTGTAGTGCGACTGACCCGTGCGTGCTGCAGCTGAAACTCCACTATGGCCTGCTGCTGCTCGCACAGTCTGTCCAGCATGTGCAAGGTGGAGTTCCACCTGGTGGGCACGTCGCATATGAGGCGGTGAGCGGGAAGGCCGAAGTTACGCTGTAGCGCAGACAGGCGAGCAGCAGCAGGATGTGAACGCCGGAAGCGCGAACAGACGGCCCGCACTTTATGCAGCAGCTCTGACATGTCGGGGTAGTTGTGAATGAACTTCTGCACCACCAAATTCAGCACATGCGCCAAGCAAGGGATGTGCGTCAAATTGGCTAGTCCCAGAGCTGCAACGAGATTTCGCCCATTATCACACACCACCAGGCCGGGCTTGAGGCTCACCGGCAGCAACCACTCGTCGGTCTGTTGTTCTATACCCCGCCACAACTCCTGTGCGGTGTGGGGCCTGTCCCCCAAACATATGAGTTTCAGAATGGCCTGCTGACGTTTACCCCGGGCTGTGCTGAAGTTGGTGGTGAAGGTGTGTGGCTGACTGGATGAGCAGGTGGAAGAAGAGGAGGAGGAAGCCGAGAAGGAGGAGGTGGCAACAGGAGGCAAAGAATGTTGCCCTGCGATCCTTGGCGGCGGAAGGACGTGCGCCAAACAGCTCTCCGCCTGGGGCCCAGCTGCCACTACATTTACCCAGTGTGCAGTTAGGGAGATATAGCGTCCCTGGCCGTGCTTACTGGTCCACGTATCTGTGGTTAGGTGGACCTTGCCACAGATGGCGTTGCGCAGTGCACACTCGATTTTATCGGATACTTGGTTGTGCAGGGAAGGCACGGCTCTCTTGGAGAAGTAGTGCCGGCTGGGAACAACATACTGTGGGACAGCAAGCGACATGAGCTGTTTGAAGCTGTCTGTGTCCACCAGCCTAAATGACAGCATTTCATAGGCCAGTAGTTTAGAAATGCTGGCATTCAGGGCCAGGGATCGAGGGTGGCTAGGTGGGAATTTACGCTTTCTATCAAATGTTTGTGAGATGGAGAGCTGAACGCTGGCGTGTGACATGGTTGAGACGCTTGGTGACGGAGGTGGTGGTGGTGGTGTTGGTGGTACATCCCCTGTTTGCTGGGCGGCAGGTGCCAACGTTCCTCCAGAGGCGGAGGAAGAGGCCGAGGCGGCAGCAGCAGAATAGGCCGAGGCGGCAGCAGCAGAAGAGGTAGCAGGGGGAGCCTGAGTGACTTCCTTGGTTTTAAGGTGTTTACTCCACTGCAGTTCATGCTTTGCATGCAGGTGCCTGGTCATGCAGGTTGTGCTCAGGTTCAGAACGTTAATGCCTCGCTTCAGGCTCTGATGGCACAGCGTGCAAACCACTCGGGTCTTGTCGTCAGCACATTGTTTGAAGAAGTGCCATGCCAGGGAACTCCTTGAAGCTGCCTTTGGGGTGCTCGGTCCCAGATGGCGGCGGTCAGTAGCAGGCGGAGTCTCTTGGCGGCGGGTGTTCTGCTTTTGCCCACTGCTCCCTCTTTTGCTACGCTGTTGGCTCGGTCTCACCACTGCCTCTTCCTCCGAACTGTGAAAGTCAGTGGCACGACCTTCATTCCATGTGGGGTCTAGGACCTCATCGTCCCCTGCATCGTCTTCCACCCAGTCTTGATCCCTGACCTCCTGTTCAGTCTGCACACTGCAGAAAGACGCAGCAGTTGGCACCTGTGTTTCGTCATCATCAGAGACATGCTGAGGTGGTATTCCCATGTCCTCATCATCAGGAAACATAAGTGGTTGTGCGTCAGTGCATTCTATGTCTTTCACCGCTGGGGAAGGGCTAGGTGGATGCCCTTGGGAAACCCTGCCAGCGGAGTCTTCAAACAGCATAAGAGACTGCTGCATAACTTGAGGCTGAGACAGTTTCCCTGGTATGCATGGGGGTGATGTGACAGACTGATGGGGTTGGTTTTCAGGCGCCATCTGTGCGCTTTCTGCAGAAGACTGGGTGGGAGATAATGTGAACGTGCTGGATCCACTGTCGGCCACCCAATTGACTAATGCCTGTACCTGCTCAGGCCTTACCATCCTTAGAACGGCATTGGGCCCCACCATATATCGCTGTAAATTCTGGCGGCTACTGGGACCTGAGGTAGTTGGTACACTAGGACGTGTGGATGTGGCAGAACGGCCACGTCCTCTCCCAGCACCAGAGGGTCCACTAACACCACCACGACCATGTCCACGTCCGCGTCCCTTACTAGATGTTTTTCTCATTGTTATGGTTCACCACAACAACAAATATATTATTTGGCCCAATGTATTGTATTCAAATTCAGCGGGATATAAATTTGAGGCCTAGTATTTAGGCGCTGGGTGACCGGTATGGATTTAGTGACAGAATTAGACTTGGAAATGCACAGAAGCGTGTGTGTGAAGTTATTCTGAATGACCCTATGTGCACCTTCAATATGATCTACCCTTTTAGGGATAGATTTCAAATAGCTCTGATATAGCAGAAACGACTAAATTATGAAATTGCTAAATTGGGAATTGTATTTCAACCCAGAACAAAAAATGTGCTTTGACGGACACTAAATAACTTTCCCAGCCACAACAGGACAGCGGTAACGAGAGATTTAGCGGGATATAAATTTGAGGCCTAGTATTTAGGCGCTGGGTGACAGGTATGGGTTTAGTGACAGAATTAGATTTGGAAATGCACAGTAGCGGGTGTGTGAAGTTATTCTGAATGACCCTATGTGCACCTTGAATATTATATACCCTTTTAGGGATAGATTTCAAATAGCTCTGATATAGCAGAAACCACTAAATTATGAAATTGCTAAATTGGGAATTGTATTTCAACCCAGAACAAGAAATGTGCTTGAACGGACACTAAATAACTCGCCCAGCTACAGCACTAGGGACAGATTTAACGGGATATAAATTTGAGGCCTAGTATTTAGGCGCTGGGTGACAGGTATGGGTTTAGTGCCAGAATTAGACTTGGAAATACACAGTAGCGGGTGTGTGTGAAGTTATTCTGAATGACCCAATGTGCACCTTGAATATTATATACCCTTTTAGGGATAGATTTCAAATAGCTCTGATATAGCAGAAACCACTAAATTATGAAATTGCTAAATTGGGAATTGTATTTCAACCCAGAACAAGAAATGTGCTTGAACGGACACTAAATAACTCGCCCAGCTACAGCACTAAGGACAGATTTAGCGGGATATAAATTTGAGGCCTAGTATTTAGGCGCTGGGTGACAGGTATGGGTTTAGTGCCAGAATTAGACTTGGAAATACACAGTAGCGGGTGTGTGTGAAGTTATTCTGAATGACCCAATGTGCACCTTGAATATTATATACCCTTTTAGGGATAGATTTCAAATAGCTCTGATATAGCAGAAACCACTAAATTATGAAATTGCTAAATTGGGAATTGTATTTCAACCCAGAACAAGAAATGTGCTTGAACGGACACTAAATAACTCGCCCAGCTACAGCACTAGGGACAGATTTAGCTGGATATAAATTTGAGGCCTAGTATTTAGGCGCTGGGTGACAGGTATGGGTTTAGTGCCAGAATTAGACTTGGAAATACACAGTAGCGGGTGTGTGTGAAGTTATTCTGAATGACCCAATGTGCACCTTGAATATTATATACCCTTTTAGGGATAGATTTCAAATAGCTCTGATATAGCAGAAACCACTAAATTATGAAATTGCTAAATTGGGAATTGTATTTCAACCCAGAACAAGAAATGTGCTTGAACGGACACTAAATAACTCGCCCAGCTACAGCACTAAGGACAGATTTAGCGGGATATAAATTTGAGGCCTAGTATTTAGGCGCTGGGTGACCGGTATGGATTTAGTGACAGAATTAGACTGGGATATGGCCAAAAAATAAACAGACTATTGCTGGTTAAATGCACTTGGTGTGACAGCTTCACCCTGATGTAGGCTTTAGCCAAAAAACAACCACACCATTGAGGGTTAAATGCACTTGGTGACAGGCGCAGCTTGCCCCTGATTTAGTATATGGCCAAAAAATGAACAGACTATTGCTGGTTAAATGCACTTGGTGTGACAGCTTCACCCTGATGTAGGCTTTAGCCAAAAAACAACCACACCATTGAGGGTTAAATGCACTTGGTGACAGGCGCAGCTTGCCCCTGATTTTGTATATGGCCAAAAAATGAACAGACTATTGCTGGTTAAATGCAGTTGGTGTGACAGCTTCACCCTGATGTAGGCTTTAGCCAAAAAACAACCACACCATTGAGGGTTAAATGCACTTGGTCGCAGCTTGTGCTGGCGCACCACAAGACACAAAATGGCCGCCGATCACCCCAGAAAAATGTGACTGACAAACGGTCTGGGCAGCCTAAAAACAGTGAGCAATTGAGGATCAGCAGCTCAATGATCCACAGCTGCAGATCGATCAGTTAATCAAGTCCTTTGGAGGAGTTAGGCCCCTTTCACACGGGCGAGTTTTCCGTGCGGGTGCGATGCGTGCGGTGAACGCATTGCACCCGCACTGAATCCTGACCCATTCATTTCTATGGGGCTGTGCACACGAGCGGTGATTTTCACGCATCACTTATGCGTTGCGTGAAAATCGCAGCATGCTCCTCTTTGTGCGTTTTTCACGTAATGCAGGCCCTATAGAAATGAATGGGGTTGCGTGAAAATCGCATGCATCCGCAAGCAAGTGCGGATGCGGTGCGATTTTCACGCATGGGTTCTAGGTGACAGTCTATTCACTGTATTATTTTCCCTTATAACATGGTTATAAGGGAAAATAATAGCATTCTGAATACAGAATGCTTAGTATAATAGTGCTGGAAGGGTTAAAAATAATAAAAAAGTTAACTCACCTTCTCCTCCTGTTCGCGTAGAGGCCGGTCTGTTCTTTAGCTGTGGCTGAAGGACCTTTGATGACGTCAGATCACATGCTCCATCACCATGGTGATGGACCATGTGATTGGAGCATGTGATCTGACGTCACCTCAGGTCATTCAGTCCACAGCTAAAGAACAGACCGGGATCTACGCTAAAAAGAGGAGAAGGTGAGTTAACTTTTTTTTATTATTTTTAACCCTTCCAGCACTATTATGCTAAGCATTCTGTATTCAGAATGCTATTATTTTCCCTTATAACCATGTTATAAGGGAAAATAATACAATCTTCAGAACATCAATCCCAAGCCCGAACTTCTGTGAAGAAGTTCGGGTCTGGGTACCAAACATGCGTGATTTTTCTCACGCGAGTGCAAAACGCATGACAATGTTTTGCACTCGCGCGGAAAAATCGCGCATTTTCCCGCAACGCACCCGCCTCTTATCCGGGCAAAAAACATGACGCCCGTGTGAAAGAGGCCTTAATCTGCCTAATCTCGCCCTACTGTCGCAGCCGCAACCTCTCCCTACGCTAATCAGAGCAGAGTGACGGGCGGCGCTATGTGACTCCAGCTTAAATAGAGGCTGGGTCACATGGTGCTCTGGCCAATCACAGCCATGCCAATAGTAGGCATGGCTGTGATGGCCTCTTGGGGCAAGTAGTATGACGCTTGTTGATTGGCTGCTTTGCAGCCTTTCAAAAAGCGCCAAGAAAGCGTCACAAAAGCGCGAAGAAAGCGACGAACACCGAACCCGAACCCGGACTTTTACGAAAATGTCCGGGTTCGGGTCCGTGTCACGGACACCCCAAAATTCGGTACGAACCCGAACTATACAGTTCGAGTTCGCTCATCCCTACTCCTGGGTCTAGTGGGTCACTTTGAAATATTATATGCCCTGAATAGGCACCAAAACAGCACAGCTCCATACAATGGCTCTGCAGGACTACTTAAGGCCTCTTTCACACTACTGTTTTATTTTTCCGTTTTGCGGTCCGTTTTTTGCGTTCCGTATACGGTCCGTATACGGAACCATTCATTTCAATGGTTCCGCAAAAAAACGGAATGTGTTCCGTATGCATTCCGTTTCCGTATTTCCGTTTTTCCGTTCCGTTGAAAAGATAGAACATGTCCTATATTTGGCCGCAAATCACAGTCCGTGGCTCCATTCAAGTCAATGGGTCCGCAAAAAAAACGGAACACATACGGAAATGCATCCGTATGTCTTCCGTATCCGTTCCGTTTTTTGCGGAACCATCTATTGAAAATGTTATGCCCAGCCCAATTTTTAATATGAAATTACTGTATACTGTATTTGCCATACGGAAAAACGGAACGGAACAACGGAACGGAAACGGAACCACAACGGAAGCAAAAAACGGAACAACGGATCCGTGAAAAACGGAACGCAAAACACTGAATTCAACATACTGTAGTGTGAAAGAGGCCTAAATGAGAGCAGTCCTGAAGTACTATACACACCCAGAACAGTGTTATGGTGAAGGTGTTGGCATTTGGCCACCCACTGTTCTGATATTGATGACCTATACTAAGGATAGGTCAGCAATATTACAGTCCCTGAAAACTCCTTTAAGTTGCAAGTTTACATTTGCTACATCTGTGTATAAAAAAAAAAAAAACTAGTACCCCAATTTAATGGTGCAGAGAACAAAGGGAAAACATGTAAATTCCATGTTCTATGAAGTACCAAATTTTAATATTCACAGTGCATATTTCTGTTTATTACTTTTTTAAGAAGCAATGATTGTGCTTAGTCTTAAATGGCAGTTTAAAATAAAAAAAAAATTGTTTGCTATTTTAAAGTAAAAGACTTGCATATTAAATATCCCAAATAAGATTAATTCAGAACCTGACCTTTATCCCAAGTAAAATAAAAACTAATAATAATCACATGGAACAAACGACCTCCCTCATATAATGACATCTTTTATCATTGCTGTTTACTCTTGCTGCTGTCTGCTGTTGCTACCACCTCCCAGCATTGGGAATTAATGTATGCAGCGTCTCCTAATTCTCTCTCATTATGTTTCACTGTTTTCTTAGGAACAGCCAAATTCATCAAAGTTCATTTTAATGAATGTGAATCATTTCACGCAGAGAGCAGCTCAGAATAGGATAAAAAAAAATCCAGACAATTCAGGGCAGTGTTGTAAGATAATGGAACACTAAAGCTGTTTTCTTTTGCTAAAAATAACCCAATAAATTCTGATTGATGTTAGATTTTTGTTCTACAAAATTAAAGGTAATGATAACCATTATAATCTTTTACTATTACTGCTACCTTAGGCCTCTTTTTTTTAAAGGAACGTGTGCGCTCCGTGGCCGTATTGCTGACCTCATTTGCAGATCCGCAATACACGAGCGCTGTTCCGTGGGCATTCTGCATCACTTGAATGGGTCACAAATCCGGAGATGCAGAATGGTGCGGAACGGAAGCACAGATCGGAACCCTACGGAGTGCTTCCGTGGGGTTTCGTCCCGTACTTCCGTTCCACAAAAAGATAGAACATGTCCAATCTTTTTGCGGAACAGGTAGATCACGGACCCATTAAAGTAAATGGGTCCGCGATCCGCTGCAGCTGGCCCATGGTTGGTACTCGTGCATTGTGGCCCGCAATTTGCGGGCCACAGCACGGCCACGGGGTGCACACGTTTGTGTGCAAGAGGCCTTAATAATACTTCATTCAGTGTACTCTTTAAGTGCTACTGACTCTCTAAAAAATAACTCTTTCAATTATACAAATATTGTCAATGAAATCATCAAACTACCTACAGAATGAAGCTTGTCCACAAGGTGACAAATCTTTGTCCCCCATAAAGAAAAAGGTTGTACGCAACTTTGGGATTTTTGGGATATTTTGCAGATATTTTGTGATAGTAGCAAGTTCCTCCAGCCTTCTCACAGTGGGAATAATAGACTTTAATGCAACTTTCATTTTCCTCATTGTTGTGTAGCCTGAGCTTATGGTATTATATTCAAAGGTCTGTTAAGGAATATGGCTCACATAGAAATATATATGACAATTTCTCCAAGAAATTTGCTTTATGAAAAAATTTGTCACGAAGCACATAAAATGTGGCCTATCTCAGGCTGCAGATAAACTTTAGGGAGAATGTATCTTGGTGTACATCACTGTGCAGTGCAACAACATGCATAGCTAGTCTTTTCTGGTAGTGAAACAGTTACTGTGCATCAGAATGACAGGCGGGTAACATATCTAGACGTGCACATCATCATGCAGGCCACCAACAGTCCTAGCCAACCTCTAGCTACAGCTACTTTCACACTCGCATTTTGTGCAGATCCGTCATGGACAATACAACCGTCTGCATCCGTTCAGAACGGATCAGTTTGTATTATCTTTAACAAAACCAAGACAGAGCTGCCTTGAACACCATCGAAAGTCAATGGAGGATGGATCAGTTTTCTATTGTGCCAGATTATCAGTGAAAATTAATTCGTCCCCATTGACTTACATTGTGTGCCAGAACGGATCCGTTTGGTTCAGTTTCATCAGACGGACACCAAAACGCTGCAAGCTGAACTGATGCAAACTGATGCATTCTGAGCAAAGGATCCCTTTTACATTAAGAAAGCATTAGAATGCAAACTGATTCATTTTGGACCGCTTGTGAGAGCCTTGAACGGATATCACTCACAGAAAGCCAAAATGCGAGTGTGAAAGTAGACTAAACCAAAAGAAAAGCATACAGCAACAACAAAAAACATGCATGTCCCTGCAGGAGCTGTGTCCCAATTACTTTTTAGTGTAGCAAATTAAGGACATGGAGGCAGCGTCAATAAAGCGGTGGAGGAAAAAAAAGGTTCTTTTAATCCGTGTTGTGGCACATACATGCTTTTGAATCCTTTGTTAGATGTAGAATGACAATAACTCGCTATCAGGCTCAGTTCACACTTCAGTTATTTGGTGAATCATTCTCAGAATTTATTGTCAGCCAAAAGCAGGTGTGGTTCAAAACCACAGAGCAGGTGCAGATCTATTCATGATACCTAACCCGATAGTAGGCTTGGCTCCTGAATTTGACTCACAAAACTGATGGAAATAACTGACCAAATTACTATTGATGATTGAGCACCAAAGTATTCAGGTGTTCGACCCAAACACATCGCTATATTTGTGTGCTTGGCCGAGCACCCGAGTATAATGGAAGACAATGGGAGACAACCAGGCACCCCGTGCTCTGAAGAGGAGGGGTGCCTATTCTATTGGAAATGGTCAGAAAGTGACAGAAACACCACTGAAATGGATCAGGAACACCATGGGGACGATGTCTGTATGCATCTTGGACTCCCAGGTCGCTGCTGGGAACCATATAGTCCGAGTAGTACCCCACTTTTACAGACTGACAATAATACGCACAAAACCGAAGATAAAATCGATTTTAGATTAAAAATATTGTCGGGAAACATTCTTTCCTGCATATTTACTTGTATATAAAGTGCAAGTGCTGCAAAAAATTACAAGCCAGAGGCACTTACAAACAGCCTTTATATGACATAAAGAAGGGCCTCATTCACATTGTGGTGCAATTGTTCAGGTAGTGGGCCTCCTATACTCATAAAGCCTATGCACTAAGTGAAAGGGCTTCCAAAAATTACAAGTAACCGACACTCCAAAACACCCTTTGTTACACATAAGGGAGGGCATCATACACACCCTTGAAAAATTATGATTGATGGCCTGCTGGTGACACTCAAAAACATTTGGATCAAGGGCCTGCCGATCCGACTATCTAAAACCTTAGGGGCGAGGGCCTGCTGCCGCATTGGTGACTCTAGATAACCTCTTGGCGATTGCATGTCCCCGTGACGGCGACGATCCATTTTGATATCTGCCCTATCAACTTTCAATGTTCTTTTCTGCACCTACCATGGTAATCACGGGTAACGGGGAATCAGGGTTCGATGCTGGAGAGGGAACTTGAGAAAGGGATACCACATCCAAGGGGGGTCAATGGCTGAAATATGATTGTCTGTTGTTGCCTTGCCACTTTTTTTTTCTAATTGTGAACCACCCAGAGAGGGTGGGTCAAGTTATTAAAGCACAAGATTCCAAGGAAGGCAGCAGTTGCGCGGCAATTACCCACTCCCGACTCGGGAAGGCAGTGATGATAAATAAAAATACAGCACTCCTAAATGGCCCTGTTATTGGAATGAGAACACTTTCCGTTAACGAGGATCTATTCAAGGGCAAGTTTGGTGCCAGCAGCCAATTTGCTCCCGGCCTACACAACGTTCACCCAGTGTGCCATCATGGTGAGGATTGTGTTGACCAGACTCTTGGCTACTGAGACTGGACTTGTAGGTGAGGGCCTGCTGCTGCTTTGTTGACTCTAGATAACTTCTAGGCGTTTGCACGTCCCCGTGACAGTGGCAATCCATTTGGATGTCTGCCCTATCAACTTTTGAGCACCTTCTGGTACAGCACCGTTTTGCGTGTCCTCTCCACCAGATGAATGAGAGATGAGAAGTTCTCTTTGTAGCGGAGGTCGAGAAGGGTGAACAACCAGTAATCTGTCTTGTCTAAAATGCATATAACGCGCGGGTCGTGGGAAAGGCATCCTAACATGAAGTCAGCCATGTGTGCCAGAGAACCAACAGGCAAGACTTCGCTGTCATCATCAGAGGGTGAGCTGACCCTGTAAAACATTGTATGCGAGGGCCTGCAGTTGAGCTGACCCTCTAAAACATTAAGAGTGAGGGCCTGCTGGTGAGCTGACCCTGTAAAACATTATATGCGAGCACGTGCTGCTGAGCTGACCCTCTAAAACATTAGGGGTGGGGGCCTGCTGGTGAGCTGATGCTCTAAAACATTATATGCGAGTGCCAGCTGCTGAGTTGACGCTCTAAAACATTATATGCAAGTGCCTGCTGGTGAGCTGACACTCTAAAACATTATATGCGAGTGCCTGCAAGTGAGCAGACTGTCATGGAACCATGAACCAGACGTACAACAAGAGATGGGTGGAAATAAGAAGGCTTTATTGAAAATCAAGCCGTAGCTAAAGTCCAAACGGATATCTAAACCGAAGCAGGGTCTTGCGTAGACGGAGGTCAGGAACCAGGAGGGTAGTCAGACGAAGCCAGGATCAGGAACCAACGGGGTAGTCAGACGAAGCCTGGATCAGGAACCAACGGGGTAGTCAGACGAAGCCAGGATCAGGAACCAACGGGGTAGTCAGACGAGGCCAGGATCAGGAACCAGAAGCAGCAGCAGTCTTTGAAGCATGTGCACACAGGAGGACCAAGCAAGGAACTGAAGCCACAGACCTCCTATATATATGAGCTAGGCATCCAGCTCCTCCCAGTGGGAAGGAGGAGCCGCAGGGTGGGAGGCTACAAGAAACCCAGAAACCAAGATGGCCGCCAGCACATGTCAAACGAAGGAGAACAGTGAGAAGGTAAGACCATGACAGTACCTCCCCCTCAAGGGCCCCTCCTCCGCGGAGTAAGGAACGGTTTCAGAGGGAAGCGTGCGTGGAAGGCTCGGAGCAACGCAGGAGCATGGACATCTGCGGAGGGAACCCAGGAACACTCCTCTGGACCATAACCACGCCAATGGACCAAAAACTGCAACCGACCGCGGACCAGGCGTGAGTCCAGGATATTGCTCACCTCATATTCCTCACGATTGCCCACTTGGACCGGAGGGGGCCGAGGAACCGAGGAAGTGAAACGATTACACACCAATGGCTTCAACAGGGAGACATGAAACACGTTGGAGATCCGCATGCCAGGAGGAAGCGCAAGGGCATAGGCTACCGGGTTTACCCTGTGAAGCACTCGGAAGGGACCAACAAAGCGAGGCGCCAGCTTGGGAGTGGGCACTCGAAGGTTGAGGTTGCGGGTGGACAACCATACACGGTCTCCGACCTGGTAGGAAGGAGCGGGCGCTCGTCTGCGATTAGCCTGGAGTCTCTGGCGTTGCGCAGAGACCTCAAGGGACCTCTGGATCTGTACCCAAGAAGTACGTAGGACGGAAAGGTGATCCTCCACAGCCGGAGTATCCTGGGGAGAGAATACCTCCGGTAACACGGCAGGTTGGAACCCATAATTGGCCATGAAGGGAGACGTCCCAGAGGAAGAGTTCACCGCCGTGTTCCTGGCAAACTCAGCCCAAGGCAGGAGGTCAACCCAATTGTCTTGGTGATCGGAGACATAGCAATGAAGGAATTGCTCCAAGGCCTGATTGGATCGTTCTGCGGCCCCATTGGACTGAGGGTGGTAGGCCGAGGAGAAAGAGAGATGAATCCCCAACTGGGAGCAATAGGCGCGCCAGAACCTGGACACAAACTGACTCCCCCGATCCGACACAATCTCCTTGGGCAAACCGTGCAACCGGAAGACCTCCCTGGCAAAAATCGAGGCCAACTCTTTTGCAGAGGGTAACTTCTTGAGAGGAACACAGTGGCACATTTTGGAAAACCGATCCACAATCATGAGAATGACCGTATGGCCTCGGGATGCAGGGAGGTCCACAATGAAATCCATCCCCAGGTGTGACCATGGACGCTCCCCGGTGGCTATGGGTTGCAAAAGGCCCAACGGAAGGTGCCGAGGGGACTTACTCTGGGCACAAACGGAGCATGCCGCTACATATGCGGCGATGTCGGAACGTAGAGAAGGCCACCAGAACAGACGTGAAACCGCCCAGGACAGCTGATTCTTTCCAGGGTGCCCCGCGGCCTTGGAGTTATGGTAGGTTCGCAACAACCGAGTGCGCAACTCCTCAGGCACAAAACATCTGCCGTTGGGTCTCCCAGAGGAGGCACCAGATTGAGCCGCCAAAATCTGCTCACCCAGAGGAGAGGTCTGGCTGGTGCGAATAGCGGCCAGGATCTGATTCGGGGGTATGACCGTAGTCGGAATCGACTCCTCCCCGGACAGCTCGGAGTACTGCCGTGATAAGGCATCCGCTCTGATGTTCTTGGAGCCGGGTAGGTAGGAGACCACGTAATTAAAACGTGACAAGAACAGAGCCCATCTGGCCTGACGTGGTGTCAATCTCTTGGCCTCAGAGAGGTAGGTCAGATTCTTGTGGTCCGTCAGGATGAGAACCGGAACCACCGAGCCCTCGAGCAAGTGCCTCCATTCTTTAAGGGCCTGCACGATGGCCAATAACTCCCTGTCACCAATCTGATAGTTGCACTCCGCGGAAGACAGTTTCCGGGAGTAAAACCCACAAGGAAGCAGAGGACCCTCTGGTGTTCTACGCTGAGACAGGAGGGCGCCTACTCCCGTCTCAGACGCGTCCACCTCGAGGACAAAAGGCAACCCAGGGTTGGGATGCGACAGAATCGGAGCCGACACAAAGGCGGACTTTAGAGCCTCAAAAGCTCGGATGGCCTCGAGCGGCCAGACCTGAGGATTACTGCCCTTCCTGGTCAGATCCGTGAGAGGCTTGGCTAGCATGGAAAAGTCCCTGATGAACTTCCGATAATAATTGGCGAAGCCCAAAAAGCGCTGCAGGGCACGAAGCCCACTGGGCTGGGGCCACTGTAAGACAGCCGAAACCTTCTCAGGATCCATGGAGAACCCCTCAGCGGAAATGATGTAACCTAAGAAGGTTACCTGGGATCGGTGAAATTCGCATTTCTCAAGCTTACCGAACAGCTTGTTCTCTCGTAAGCGTTGCAACACTCGTCTGACATCCAGAATGTGGGCCTCCATGGATGCAGAATATACCAAGATGTCATCCAAATAGACCACCACACACTGCTGCAACAGGTCACGGAAAACATCGTTGATGAATTCCTGGAAGACTGCGGGCGCATTGCACAACCCAAAGGGCATAACCAAGGATTCATAATGATCAAACAGCTCGGAAATCAAGGGTATCGGGTAAGCGTTCTTGATCGTGATGCGATTGAGACCCCTGTAGTCGATGCAAGGCCTCAACTCACCGCACTTCTTTTTCACAAAGAAAAATCCAGCCCTTGCCGGGGACGAGGATTTGCGAATGTGTCCGCGTGAAAGCGCCTCCCTCACGTACTCCTCCATGGCCTCATTCTCCGCTACCGACAGTGGATAGACTTTGCCACGAGGAGGAACGGCACCAGATTGTAACTCTATGGCACAATCGTATGGGCGGTGCGGAGGTAGGGCAACCGCACGCACCTTATCGAATACCTCCCGGTACTCCTCGTATTCAGGAGGCAACAGAGAGTCCGAGGAAGTACACAGCAACTTGACAGGCCCATGGATGCAACTAGCCCCACACTGCGGTGACCACGAGAGAATCTCGGCCGATCTCCAATCGAAAGTCGGATTATGCTTCTGGAGCCAGGGGTACCCCAAGACCACCGAGTAGTGTGGAGACGAAATAACCTGGAGACAGACCGACTCTCTGTTAACGGCACCAATGGCCATCCCCACTGGAAGGGTCTCCTGAGTCACGTGTGGCGGCAGAAGGGGTCTGCCGTCTATCGCCTCAAGAGCCAGTGGGGAACCTCGAGGCTGCAGAGGAATGGAATTGGCGGCAGCGAACACACTATCAATGAACAAACCACCAGCACCAGAGTCCACCAACGCCTGGGTCGTCACCGAGCCCCCGACCCAGGAGAGGACAACAGTAATCAGTGGTTTGTCAACACGGGAAACCGGGGACGAGGAGACTCCACCCAAGATCTGCCCCTGACAGGATCTCAGGTGCGAGCGTTTCCCGGACGGTTCGGGCATGCCAACCGAAAATGCCCACCGAGACCACAGTACATGCATCGGCCCTTGCGTCTCCGGAGTACCCTCTCCCCCTCGGACAGGCGAGCAAACCCCAGCTGCATGGGTTCACCCCCAGACCAGTCATCCCCAGGAGGCGTGGGAGTAGAGGGAGGCACGGGTGGGACAGCAAACGTAGGCGCCAATCTGTTAGAAGGCCTCCGCAGGCTCTCCTTAAAGGAAGGTCTCTCCCTGAGTCTGGTGTCAATCAAAATCAGGAAAGAAATAAGGGACTCGAGCTCCACTGGTAGGTCCTTGGCTGCAACCTCATCCTTCAAGGCATCCGAGAGACCATGAGAGAAAGCAGCGACCAGAGCCTCATTATTCCAGCCCACCTCTGCTGCCAGGGTACGAAACTCAATGGCGTATTCAGCTACGGATCGTGAACCCTGTCTGATGGACATAAGGAGCTTCGCAGCAGAGGCAGCACGAGCCGGCACATCGAATACCTTCCGAAGAGAAGCAACAAAACCGGAAAACTCGGCAACCACCGGATTGTTGTTCTCCCATAAAGGGCTGGCCCAGGCCAAGGCCTTGTCCGAGAGCAGCGAGATCAAGAAGCCCACCTTTGATCTCTCAGTAGGAAAGGCATGTGGCAGCAACTCGAAATAAATGGCCACCTGGTTAAGGAAACCTCGGCACTGAGTTGGCTCTCCCCCAAAGCGCTGTGGAAGGGGGGCAGAACCGGTCATACCCCGAAACACCGCAGGCGCAGCAACAGGTGTCGGGGTAGACTCTGGCGCAACAACCGGAGCGGCAGTAGGAGCGGGCCCAGGAGCGACAACCGACCCATCGGCAACGGAAGCTAAATGAGCCGTGCGTTCAAGCAGGGTTTGTAACGCCACAGCGAACCGACCCAACAGGTGATCCTGCTGATCAAGTCTGGCAACCAGCGTAGGTAGCAAGGATGGCCCTGTACCGTCGGAATTCATGGCTTGGTCCTAATGTCATGGAACCATGAACCAGACGTACAACAAGAGATGGGTGGAAATAAGAAGGCTTTATTGAAAATCAAGCCGTAGCTAAAGTCCAAACGGATGGCTAAACCGAAGCAGGGTCTTGCGTAGACGGAGGTCAGGAACCAGGAGGGTAGTCAGACGAAGCCAGGATCAGGAACCAACGGGGTATTCAGACGAAGCCTGGATCAGGAACCAACGGGGTAGTCAGACGAAGCCAGGATCAGGAACCAACGGAGTAGTCAGACGAGGCCAGGATCAGGAACCAGAAGCAGCAGCAGTCTTTGAAGCATGTGCACACAGGAGGACCAAGCAAGGAACTGAAGCCACAGACCTCCTATATATATGAGCTAGGCATCCAGCTCCTCCCAGTGGGAAGGAGGAGCCGCAGGGTGGGAGGCTACAAGAAACCCAGAAACCAAGATGGCCGCCAGCACATGTCAAACGAAGGAGAACAGTGAGAAGTTAAGACCATGACACAGACTCTGTAAAACATTACATGTGAGTGCCTGCAAGTAAGCAGACGCACTAAAACATTATATGTGAGTGCCTGCTGGTGTCACAGATGGTGTAACAGAAAACAAGCAGTTTCAAAAGAGGATCTGACTGGCTTGATCCAAAACTAAGGAACAAAAGGGTGACCCCTATTAAAGACCTGAAGCTCTCCCTGTCTTCTCAGCCCATGCAAAGTTCTCAGTGAAAGAAGGTTGTATGTCCACGTACCTAGACTGAATGACACCTGCAAACCCTATAATAGTGAGGAGGCATGACCACCAGCTCCCTGCACTTAATGCGGAGGGAGTCAAGGTCACCTAGAACCAAGCCAACAGGAAAACAACAAATACAGAAATAGACTTTTCTGAAAACCCAGCTGTAGCAACTTCTAGCAGAGAACACAATCCAGGATGTAATATAAACCGCAAGGTGAGGCAGTATGGGGAGGAGATATATAGGGAGGCAATCACTGCTAATAGATGACAGCTGGCAGAGGGAGGAGAGATGTCAAAATGAAAGATCATGCAGGAGGTACTGAAGAACGTCTATCAGAACTTCTCAAAGATCTGGTAGTAACAGTACCCCTCCTTCTACGAGTGGACTCCGGACACTCAGAGCCCACCTTCTCAGGATGGGTCCTATGGAATGCCCTGAGAAGACGAGTGGCCTTAATGTCCGCCACTGGAACCCACATCCTCTCCTCAGGACCATAACCCTCCCAATGAACTAGGTACTGAAGAGAACCGCGGACAATACGAGAGTCCACAATCCTAGAGACCTGAAATTCAAGGTTACCATCAACCACAATTGGAGGAGGAGGCAAAGAGGAGGGTACAGTGGGTTGGACATAAGGTTTTAATAGGGACTTGTGAAAAACATTATGGATCTTCCAAGTCTGAGGAAGATCAAGACTGTAGGCAACGGGATTGATGACGGACAAGATTTTGTAAGACCCAATAAACTTAGGACCCAACTTCCAGGAGGGAACCTTCAATTTGATATTCTTAGTAGACAACCATACCAGATCACCAACATTCAGGTCTGGACCAGGCACACGTCTCTTATCCGCCACACGCTTATATCTCTCACTCATGCTCTTTAGATTAGCCTGAATCTTTTGCCAAATAGATGACAAAGACGAGGAGAATCTCTCCTCATCAGGAAAACCAGAAGCCCCCTCTCCAGAGAATGTGCCAAACTGCGGATCAAACCCATATGCACCAAAAAATTGTGACTTATCAGAGGACTCCTGACGACGATTATTTAAAGCAAACTCAGCAAGAGAGAGAAAAGAACACCAATCCTCCTGATTCTCCGCCAGAAAACAGCGCAGATATGTCTCCAGATTCTGATTGACGCGCTCTGTCTGGCCATTTGACTGTGGATGGAAAGCAGAAAAGAATGACAACCGAACCCCCAAGCGACAACAGAACTGAGTGCCCCTATCAGAGACTATGTGTGAAGGGATTCCATGCAGTTTGACAATGTGATCAATAAATGCCTGCGCCAGCGTTTTAGCATTGAGCAAGCTAGGAAAAGGAACAAAATGCGCCATTTTGCTAAAACGGTCCACCACCACCAGAATCACAGTCTTCCCCGAGGAACGAGGCAGGTCCGTAATGAAATCCATGGACAGATATGTCCAAGGATGGGAAGGAATGGGTAGCGGATAGAGAGGACCCGATGGCCGTGAATGAGGGACTTTGGCACGAGCGCAGGTCTCGCAGGCTGCCACAAAACCCTCAACCGACTTACGAAGAGCCGGCCACCAGAATCTCCGAGCAATGAGATCCACTGTGGCTCTACACCCCTGGTGGCCAGCAAGGACAGTATTGTGGTGCTCCTTAAAAACCTTGTGTCGTAAAGCGAGAGGCACAAACAACCTCCCAGGAGGACATAAATCAGGAGCCTCTGCCTGAACCTCTGCCTCCAATTCAGGATAAAGAGCAGACACAACCACCCCTTCAGCCAAAATGGGACCCGGGTGTTCAAAGTTCCCCCCTCCCGGAAAACAACGCGACAGGGCATCCGCCTTCACGTTCTTAACCCCAGGGCGGAACGTGACAACACAATTAAACCTTGAAAAGAACAAAGACCATCTGGCCTGTCTCAGGTTCAGACGCTTGGCTGACTCCAAGTAGGCCAGATTCTTATGGTTGGTAAACACGGTAATAGGGTGTCTGGCTCCCTCTAGCCAATGGTGCCATTCCTCAAAAGCTAACTTGGTGCAATGTACTGTGCTACCCGATCTGACTGGTATGTTAAGTAGTACTATTCCTATCAGTTTTATCTCTGTTACAACCCCTATCAGGGGCCGGTGTATTAAATAGATTTTAGGAAACGGGAGATGGAAAAAGATGCTTGGTCGGTCCTCTTACTTCCAATTTGGGGCACTGCGGGTGCGCCGTGCAATGTACTGTGCTACCCGATCTGAGTGGTATGTTAAGTAGTACTATTCCTATCAGTTTAATCCCTGTTACGTCCCCTATCAAGGGCTGGTCTATGGAATAGATTTTAGGAACCGGGAGATGGAAAAAGATGCTTGGTTGGTCCTCCTACTTCCAAATTGGGGCACTGCGCGTGCGCCGTGCAATGTACTGTGCCACCCTATATAAGTGGTGTGTTAAGTGGTACTATTCCTTTCAGTTTAATCCCTATTACATCCCCTATCAGGGGCCGGTCTATGGAATAGATTTTAGGAACCGGGAGATGGAAAAAGATGCTTGGTCGGTCCTCTTACTTCCAATTTGGAGCACTGCGCGTGCGCAGTGCAATGTACTGTGCTACCCAATCTGAGTGGTATGTTAAGTAGTACTATTCCTATCAGTTTAATCCCTATTACGTCCCCTATCAGGGGCCGGTCTATGGAATAGATTTTAGGAACCGGGAGATGGAAAAAGATGCTTGGTTGGTCCTCCTACTTCCAAATTGGGGCACTGCGCGTGCGCCGTGCAATGTACTGTGCCACCCTATATAAGTGGTGTGTTAAGTAGTACTATACTTGATCTACCTGTGCGTTCCGGGCGGTCAGGAGTGCTGGTCCGGTGTGACTCTCTGCTTTCAGGCAAGTCAACCCCAAGACGGCGTGACACTGTCGTGTCTGGGATGTGGAATAGCCCCTGGGGAGCTGGGGGGTGCAGTTGATGTGAAGCAAGACGCAGCAGCAGAAGAGGACTCAACCGAGGAGGTTAGCAAAGACGATGGAGTAGGAGGAGTAGAGGAGGTGGCAGCAGGCCTGACTACAAGTTGTGGCGGTGTCACCAACTCCTCTGCAGAGCCACGCATTCCATGCTTGGCAGCCGTCAGCAGGTTTACCCAATGTGTGATATACCTGCCCTGACAGTGCTTTAAAGACCAGGCATCAGTGGTCAGATGGACCCTTGCCCCAACACTGTGTGTCAGACATGCCATAACTTCCTTTTCCACAATAGAGTACAGGTTGGGGATTGCCTTTAGTGAAAACAAAATTTGTCCGGGTACCTTCCACTGCGGTGTCCCAATAGCTACAAATTTTTTGAAGGCCTCAGACTCCACCAGCTTGTATGGTAAAAGCTGGTGGGCTAAGAGTTCCGACAAGCCAGCTGTCAGACGCCGGGCAAGGGGGTGACTCTGTGACATTGGCTTCTTACGCTCAAACATTTCCTTGACAGACACCTGACTGTGGGCAGGTGAGCAGGAACTGCTCAAGGCGAGAGGCGGGTAGTTGAGAGGGGGCAAGGAGGACAGCAGTGGTTGACGTGGCTGAAGATGCTGGACCAGGAGGAGGATAGTGGCTATGAGTTTGTGTGCTGCTTGTACTCGTCATCATGTGTTTATCACATAGGCGTTTGTGATGTGAGAACATGTGCCTTTGCAAAGCAGTTATACCTAGGTGGGTGTAGGACTTCCCACGACTCAGTTTCTTTTGGCACAGGTTGCAAATGGCATCGCTATTGTCAGAGGCAGATACACAAACAAAATGCCACACTGCTGAGCTTTGCAATGACGACATTCTGGTGGTGCAACAGCATGCGTTGATTGGCGTGCTGTCTGGCTGACCCCGGGTTCCGATACATGCTGTCTGACTGTGCCACTAGCTCCTTGCGACGACCTCGCCCTGCTTCCAACTCGTCTCCTCCTCTCTGTCTCCCCATCTGAACTTTCCCCCTGTTCTTCTTCTCTTCGAGCGGGCACCCACGTGACATCCACGGACACATCGTCATCATCAACCGCTTCACTTGTATCTGACAACTCAGCAAAGGAAGTAGCAGCGGGTACAACTTTTCAAATTCAGGGTACGTGGCATCTGAACACTAGGGCCAAAGGAAATCACACTACCACGACGGCCCCTGCGGGGTAGCCTGCCTCTGCCTGTCATTTTTTTTCCGATTAGTGGTACTATGCATGCAAGATACTGTGACACCAGATATGAGTGGTGGCACTGGCAGTAGTGGGCAGAGTACACGCTGTGGGCCATATACAAACACTGGCAGGCAACTGCAATTATATTACAGTGAAAAAAGTGTTTTACTGTTGTAAATACAAGCTACTGTGACACCAAATATGAGTGGTGGCACTGGGCACTAGCAGTAGTAGGCATAGTACACGCTGTGGACCTGACACCAACGCTTGCAGGCAACTGCAATTATATTACAGTGAAAAAAAGTGTTTTACTGATTTAAATGCAAGCTACTGTGACACCAGATATGAGTGGTGGCACTGGGCACTGGCAGTAGTGGGTACAGTACACGCTGAGGGCCTGACACACACGCTGGCAGGCAACTGCAATTATATTACAGTGAAAAAAGTATTTTACTGTTTTAAATGCAAGCTACTGTGACACCAGATATGAGTGGTGGCACTGGGCACTGGCAGTAGTGGGCACAGTACACGCTGAGGGCCTGACACACATGCTGGCAGGCAACTGCAATTATATTACAGTGAAAAAAGTGTTTTGCTGTTTTAAATGTAAGCTACTGTGACACCAGATATGAGTGGTGGCACTGGCAGTAGTAGGCACAGTACACGCTGTGGGCCTGACACACACGCTTGCAGGCAACTGCAATTATATTACAGTGAAAAAATTGTTTTACTGTTTTAAATGCAAGCTTTGGGCCTGACACACACGCTGGCAGGCAACTGCAATTATATTACAGTGAAAAAAGTGTTCTATGCTGACACTCTGCTGTAACCCCTTAGATGCCACGGCAGCAGCATCCATGGGGTTAATAGAGGGAGGGGGCTCCCTCTCACACCATATTAGCTATCACCGCATTCGTAACAACCGTCTCTATAAATATATCACATGATAGACCCAGTCCGATAAACACCATAAAAAAATACTATAAAAACTGTGTAAAAAAAGCCATTTTTGTCACAAAAAGTGCAACACCAAGCGATCAAATAGGTGTATATCAAACAAAATGGTACCAATAAAACCATCACCTCATCCCGCAAAAAATGAGACCCTACATAAGAAAATCACAAAAAAAACTATAGTTCTTAGAACATAGAGACACTAAAACATATATTTTTTATTTCAAATATGCTATTATTGTCTTAAAGTGAAATAAATAAAAAAAAGTGTAACCAAACCTAACCTTTAGATAAATGCTGTAAAAATAAATAATTAAAAACTGTTCTAAAACGCCAATTTTTTGGTCACCTTGCCCCATAAAATGTAATAATGAATGATAAAAAAAAAAAATGGTACCAATAAAAACCTCAAATCTTTCTGCAAAAAAAGAGCCCCTGCACAAGACGATCGGCAGAAAAATTAAAAGCTTATGGCATTCAGCAAATCGACGCACAAAAACACAATTTATTTTTCAAAAATGCTTTATCATGTAAAACTGAAACAAACAAAGTAGACATATTTGATATCATTGCGTCCGTAACAACCTGCTCTATAAAAAATTGCACATCATCTACAGCCATTTTTCGGTTACCTTGCCTCACAAAAAACTTAATAGAGAGCAATTAAAAATCATATGTACCCCAAAATAGTACCAATAAAACTGGCACCTTATCCCCTAGTTTCCAAAATAGGGTCACTTTTTGGGAGTGCATCAGGGGGTCTTTAAATGGGACATGGCATCTAAAACCAGTCCAGCAAAATCTGCCTTTCTCAAACCATACGCGCTCCTTTTCTTCTGCACCCTGCCGTGCACTCTTACATCAGTTTACGACCACATGTGGGATGTTTCTGTAGACCGCAGAATCAGGGTAATAAATATTGAGTTTTGTTTGGCTGTTAACCCTCAATGTGTTAAAGAAAAAAATGTTATACAATGGAACATCTGCCAGAAAAGTGAAATTTAGAAATTTCATCTCCATTTTCCTTTAATTCTTGTGGAACACCTAAAGGGTTAACAAAGTTTGTAAAATCAGTTTTGAGTAACTTGAGGGGTGTAGGTTTTCTACAATTGGGTCATTTATTGGGGGGTTTCTACTTTGTAAGACCTGAACTGGTCCTTAAAAAGTGGGTTTTGGAAATTTTCTTAAAATTTTAAGAATTGCTTCTAAACTTCTAAGCCTTCTAACGCACAAAAAAAAAAAAAAAAAATGACATTTCCTAAATGATGCCAACATAAAGTATATATATGGGGAATGTTAAGTTATAAATATTTTATTAGGTATGACTTTCTGTTTTAGAAGCAGAGAAATAGACATTTTGAAAATTGAGAATTTTTCAATATGGGATTTTTTCATAAATAAAAGGTGAAATATATTGACTCAAATTTATGACTATCATGAAGTACAATGATCATTGAGGAAGGAGCGAGTTGAGCTCCGAAACATGTCTGATTGAAACAGCATACTTTGAACAGATTTACATCACTGGAGCGCTCTAAGAAGAACTAAATTCAAGACACTCACGAAACTGACCTGTTACTTACAAAGCGGAGTCCTGACAGCTGAAACAAAGGGGTCAAGAGGCGACCTGAACATTGAAGGGGCGAACTAACAACTAAGAGATACGCCGCCATAGCATGTGGCACGCCGACCACTGAACAAGCTGAAACTGAAGGATCCGAATCACAAAAGGTCAGTCTGTTTTTCAAAACAGGAGCGGGACGCCGCACCAGAGAAACAGCTTAATCGTGAGTGAAATATTGAATACATATAATAGAGACTTTATAAGCTAAACTGGATTATCTGCACGATATAGGAAAGAAAGATAAGAAGACATTTTTAGCTACTAAGAAGATTGTCATTAAGAACATTGTTGCAACATTGCTCCACTAATCAGTGGTCTATACAAGGGGAGATTATATAAAAAACCTTTATTGCAACTATATGAACATTTTTCTTATTCATCAAGTGCCATCCATTAACTGCTGCTATATTGTTATTGTTATTTATTGCTGCTATATTCACTAACTAACTAATATTATTTAGACTCTATAGATATATTTTTTTATTGATATATTGCTTTTATAAATAAAACTGCCTTTTCATGAACCCATAAATAGAGTGCCTGTCCACTATTTCTATATAATTTTAAATCCACTTTTTATTGACGAGGGTGAGTCAATTTGGACAAGAGCACCTGCTACCAGAAAAACCAGTGGAGAGCCGCCTTTATCTGTGTTACATATTGTAAATTATGACCTGGACACTGGGGCATCAATGACCCTTGGTCATGAAAGGGTTAAAAATCTGTCACTTGAGACTAATGTCCTTGAGACTAATCTATTTAACACACACACAGTAGTCCTTAAAAGGAGTTTTTGGTCTTTGAAAAGCTTTCTGTGAATAATAACTGAGAATTTTGCTCCCTACACTGCCTTTCCCTTCCTACCCTATGCTCTCCCTGACTATGACTGATCTAAGTACGTGTCATCGGGTGCTATATAGCACCGGGTGACTCGTTCCAGACAGCCAATCCCTGTAATGCCAGCAGCCAACATGGCTACTGGCATTACAGTGATGGCAGTACTTACTTGCATGTTTATTGGCTGCTTAGCTGCCGCGAAACTTGCGGGGAGGAAACTTGAGCGTGGTTCTCGAGAACATGCAGTACTCGCCGAGTAGGGCCATGTGCGGAGCATAGCGATGCTCGAGCCAAACCGGTATTTGGCCGAGCATGCTTGCTCATCACTACAAAATTAATGAAGTATGAAGTCAACCTTACAGGTCAATGTTAGTGTCAGCTCTCGTACACTTAAAAGTGCAGTGGCTCAATATTCAAGTGCTGTGGTATCCCCATGACAGTTGAAAAGGTGTCAGCAGTAAGGCTATGTTCACATCACTGTTTATTTTTCAGTTTTTCTGATCTGTCAGAAAAACAACCTGAAACAAGCGGATCCTGTAGTTTGAGCATTCGCCTTCAAACTGTCCAAAACAGGGATAAAATGTGATGGAAATGATTACATGACTTCTGTGTTTTGGTCCCACTCCTGCTTTTGACATCCTAATTATGATCAAATCCTGATGCAAACTACTGAACGTGTGATATGGAGGCTGAAGCAACAGGACTTGTTTTGTCAAGACAGCCAAATAGGGAAACCAGTGTCCACCAGAACAGAGTGGTGAGGGTGGTAACAGCATGAAGAGTCACCATAGTAGCCCTGTAACAGAGTGGGGAGGGTGGCAACAGCATAACCAGTCACAATAGTGGCTCTGTAACAGAGTGTGGAGGGTGGCAACAGCATGAAGCATCACAATAGTGGCCCCGGAATAGAGTGGGGCAGGTGGCAACAGCATGAAGAGCCACAATTAGAGATAAGCAAATTTCATATTTTGAAATTCGTTCTCGCTGCGTTTACTGGTAAAAGGTGAATTGCATTATGGATTCCGCACTAAACACTAGGTCTGATGCCACACCACTTACTGGGCAGGAAAGCTTGCCCAGGGCAAACTCAGCCAACTGCGGTCACAATTCAAGTTTGGCTACACAGTAGTCCAGGGGATATTAGATCTAGGATGACAGGGTATAGTCCAAGTATGTCAATGCCTTCTGGTTCAGATTCTGCTCCATGTCCTGCTGCGGCAGGCTGGTTTCTTCAGTAGGCGAGTGAAAAAAACTGCTTAACAGAGACTCAAAGACTTAAGTTGCTGCTGGTGGAGCTGGTTCTGCTCCTGCCCCATCCCCCAACCCCCTTCTATTAGTCATTGAAGTGGAATGTGGGTTCAGAGGTTCCCCCTGGTCAGATCTTCGTGAGGATAGGCGATGGCACACTTAGGCAGAGACCAACTGACTACAAAGGATGTCTTGATACTAGTTGAGTTTTTCATCTCTCTCAGAAGGATTAAAAAAAGGCTCCTATTTTGGACCGGTAGCAAGGGTCTACAGGGCTCAGGTGGCTGTGAAATGTAGGTGCCATGTCTTCTGTTCCCTTCCCCGTCATATGTATCAGCTTCCCCTCCAGGATGTGCAGGAGTGGAATGACATAATTCATCCAATAGTCCTGGTGACTTACAAAGCAAACTGCAGGTGTCGCGCATGAGTTGTCACTGTCTAGAATCAAAGTTAGGCCGAATATACACGGCCGTGTTTGAGTGGTCCGTGGAACCACGGGCTGGATTCCTGCTGAGAGAAGGAGTGCACGGCGTCATTGCTTGCTATGACGCCGTGCGCTTCCTGCTGCTGCCGCAATACAGTAATACACTGCTTTAATTTCTGTCATTTTTGGTGCCAAAATGGCACCATTATATCCAAGGAATGCAGGTACCAACAGTCTTTGATGGCCATTTAGCACCAGGAGTGGTGTGGAGTGGGTCCGGCATGCATGTTGGTACCTACATTCCTTGGATATAAATAATGGAGGCCATTTTGGCACTAAAAATGACAGAAATTAAAGCAGGCCCAGCATGCATGTGGAACCTACACTCTCTGAATTATATGATAGCCGTCATGGCACATAACAGGTAGAATTTAGTGTTAGGAACCCGTCTAACAGAGATTGCCTTGATGTGCGGCAGACAGGCTCAAATAATTTTGTACAAAATGATTTGCCAAGCATCTCTAACTTATTAGTATAGCACAGACAATTTTATAGCCTGGCAGATGGAAACCTGTCAGATCTCATCATAGTCAGCGGGATCCATCGGGTGTTGTTGTCCATGAAGTGCTATATCTGGAACTGCAGTGAATTTCGTTGATTTGTTCCTATGACTGAGAAGAACAGCAAACGGCACCAGCACAGATGTGAACAAAGACTAATACACACCTCAGCGGCTGCAGAACATTACAATAGTGACAAGAGAACTATGAGTCTCATCGCCAGATTGTTATTGTTGGAAATTAGGGAGCAACACAGGAAGAGGTAAAATGGAGAGAACTGCAACTCCCAGCATGCCCAGGCTGTTATTATCGCATACAAGTAGATATTACACAGAGAGAGTTTAAGGCCGAGTTCACATCACCGTTTAGTTTTCCGTTCTTCTGATCCGTCAAATGAACAGAAAAATCAAGAAAAAAAAAACTGATCCTTTATTTCAAGCATCAGTTCTGCACATTTGGCATTCATTTAAGCCATTTCTGTCAGAGATCCATTATTTTAAATAGAAAAAAGTCCTGCACGCAAAACGGAAAACTAAACGGTGATGTGAACCCAGCCAAAGAAGAGAGAACTACAACTCCCAGCATGTCCAGATTATTATAGGACATCATCTAGTTGTACTAAGTGAGAGTGTTAAAAAGAAATAACTATAACCCCCAGTATGGCCAGACTTATTATGGGGCATCAGTATACATTACAGAGAGGGGGTATAAGAGGAGAGAACTACAACTCCCAGCATTGCCAAACTGTACTAGGGCATACATTGAAATTACATGGAGAGGGATACAATAGGACAGAAGAACTACAACTCCCAGCATTACCAGACTGTACTAGGGCATACATTTAAACTACATGGAGAGGGATATAATAGGACAGAACTACAACTCCCAGCATTTCTAGGATGTTATGGGTTATCCCAGAACACCACTAACCTCTCCTCCAGGCACCACACAGAAGCTCAGCCCCCTCACAGTGATATGCCACAGGTCTTTCACCAGTCCTCTGCACTAGTCACATGATGATGACATCACCAAAGGTCCTTTTCCACATCTTTCATTCTCAGGTAGCCTTACAAGTGTAATTAGTGGGCGGGGCCTATTCTCCACTGCGGGCCCCCTTCCCCCAGGGAAGACATATAAAAGTTATTTTAAAATATTGTGCACTGCACCCACACAACTAAATCTATGTAGATCGCTGAGTTCAATTGCAGTTCTGATTAAAGTTTATTTCTATTCACTCTCTCACAGAAGCAGCATCCTCTCCCTAGACTAGTAACAGCAGAGTGATGTGCAGCGCTACGTGACTCCAGCTTATATAGAGGTTGGGTCACATGCTGCAGTAGCCAATCACTAGCCTCTAAGGGCACAGAGTTAAACGCTTGTTGATTGGCTGCTCTGCAGCCTTTCAAAAAGTGCCAAGAAATCTCCGAACACCGAACCCGAACTTTTACTGAAATGTTCGGGTTCGGGTCCGGGCTCCAAAAATCTTAAAGTTCGGTACGAACCCGAACTTTAGACTTCGGGTTCGTTCAACCCTAGTCCTGGTCCCTTTTGCAGAAAAACCCCAAAGCATGATGTTTCCAAATTTCTACTTTGGTTTCATCTGAGCTTATGACATTCTCCTAATCCTCTTCTGGATCATCCAAATGCTCTCTAGCAGACTTCAGACGGACCCGGACATGTACTGGCTTAAGCAGGGGGACACGTCTGGCACTGCAGGATTTGAGTCCCTGGCGGCATAGTGTGTTACTGATGGTAGCCTTTGTTACTTTGGTCCCAGCTCTCTGCAGGTCATTCACTAGGTCCTGTGGTTCTGGTATTTTTGCTCACCATTCTTGTGATCGGAAGTATGGGAAAAGTTATTGAGGCGCAAATGTGGGACAAATTACTGAAGCACAAATGTGGGAAAAGTTATTGAGGCGCAAATGTGGGACAAATTACTGAAGCACAAATGTGGGAAAAAATCTGTAAAGCGCAAATGTGGGACAAATTATTGAAGGGCAAATGTAGGACAAATTATTGAAGGGCAAATGTAGGACAAATTATTGAAGGGCAAATGTGGGACAACTTGTTAAAGTTTAAGCATTGAATGAAAGAAGGTTGCGTGCATCAATTAAAGAAGAATTTCTGAAATCTTATTCCCTGTCACCTACTGTATGTAGAGCAGGGATTTACATCCAAAATTGTAAAATGTCAACCCAAGAATGTAACAGAAAAATTACAGAAATGTATTAACCTGTCTACTAGGTAGAGGACAGGTATATTACACCCCAAAAATTGTGAATTTCCCCCAAAAATGTAACAGACAATTTATTTTTATTTTTTACCTGTCTACTAGGTATAACAGTGGTGCATCATACCCAAAAATTGGTGAATTTCACCCGAAAATGTAACTGACAAAGTAGAGAAATAAAATACGTATAAATAAAATAAAATTGATTTATGAGGTGGAGTTCCATATGGGTGTGGGAGTTTGAGGAGGCGGTGGACGTAGCGGTGTAGGTGGAAGCGGCGGTGGAGGAGGACGAGGTAGCCAACACTAATTTTTGGTTTTTATTTTTTATTTTTTTATTAGGGTACACTCCAAAAGAGTGTGAAATATCCAAAATACAAGAATGAGCAATTGTGCTGCAGTATAACAATGGCTGGTTAAGGCCAGTATACATGTCTATTCTGCACAAGGTACGAACAAGTCCTGTGGGATCCATGCCTGGTTAATTTGAATGAACGTGAGCTTGTCCACATTGACTGTGTACAGGCGGCTGCGCCTGTCTGTGATGACGCCCCCTGCCATGTTAAACACATGTTTAAATAATACACTGGCTGCAGGGCAGGCCAGTACCTCCAAGGAGTAAAGGGCAAGCTCAGGCCATGTGCCCAATTTTGAGACCCAGAAGTTGAAGTCGGCAGACCTGTCATTCAGTATGTGTAGGCGTGTACACACATACTGCTCCACCATGTTGGTGAAATGCTGCCTCCTGCTAAGACGTTCTATATCAGCTGGTGGTGCTGGTTGTTGTGGCGTGCTGACAAAGCTTTTCCACAATTTGGCCATGCTAACCCTGCCTTCTGAGGTTCTGGAGGTGCCCCAGCTGCGTTGACCTCTTCCTTTGCCTTGTGGTTTCACTGTGCCCCCGCTGTCAGGTGGGAATGCCACCAGCAGCCCATCTACCAGCATGCGCTGGTACTCGCGCATCTTCCGATCACGCTCTAGTGAGGGAATTAAGGACAGTACGTTGTCCTTGTAATGGGGCTCCATCAGCATGGCCACCCAGTAATCAGCACAAGTTAGAATGTGGGCAACTCGACAGTCGTTGTGGCATGTAATCGCTCATGTGTGCCAGGCTGCCCAGAGGCAACAAAAAGCTGTCCTCTGTGGGAGATGTATCCTCTGTGTCCTCTGTATCCCCCCATCCACGCACCAGTGATGGTCATGAGCTGGTCTGGGTGCCATCCTGCTGTGAACATGGTTCATCCTCCTCCTCATCCTCCACCTCGTCTTCCTCCAGAACTGTGCCCTGGCTGGACAATAGTGTACCTGGCGTTTGTGGGTGCAGGAACCCACTCTCGTGGCCACTTGTGAATGACTGGCTGGAAACCCTACGAAATGATCCCTCTTCCTCCTCCTCCTCCTGTGCCACATCCTCTTCCATCATCGTCAGCAGCGCTTTTTCAAGGAGGCATAGTAGTGGGATAGTTACGCTGAGAATGGCGTTATCGGCACTGGCCATGTTGGTGGAGTCCTTGAAACAGCGCAACAAGGAACACAGGTCTCGCATGGAGGCCCAGTCATTGGTGGTGAAGTGTTGCTGTTCCGCAGAGCGACTTACCCGTGCGTGCTGCAGCTGAAACTCCACTATTGCTTGCTCCTGCTTGCACAGACTGGACAGCATGTGCAAGGTGGAGTTCCACCTTGTGGGCACGTTGAATATGAGGCGGTGAGCAGGAAGGCCGAAGTTATGCTGCAGCGCTGACACTCGAACACGCCAAAAACGTGCACAGACGGCCTGCACTTTATGCAGCAGCCAAAAATGGCTGTTTTTCCAATTTTTAAATAGAACCACAGTATGTAAAGGGTGTATCTCACACGCCCTGATCCAGACTAGGCCACAATTAAGGCTTTTGGCCAAACTGGGTGTTTGTTTAATAACTGAATATGACAGCAGTATATAACCTTATAAAAAGCTAAGAAATCAACGAACCCGAACTTACTGAAATGTTTGGGTCCGGGGTCCAAAAATCCTAAAGTTCGGTAAGAACCCAAACTTTACAGTTCGGGTTTGCTCAACTCTACTCCTGACCCTATTTTGCTCGCTGGTATCATTGTGGCCTCAATTTCCTCCAATCTTACCACTGAAATTAAGGCTACAAAACATCTAGCTCCGGTACAGTCTTCCCATAATATATTGTTTGTTCCAGTTCATTTATTTATCTGGCTTTTGGGTGAGTGTCATAATTCAGTGTTTTGTGGACACCCCGCTGTTTATTCCACCAAGGAACTCATCTCCAGGTCCTACTAGTGGCCCATGTTATCTAGAGCTATGAACTCGTATATGTGTCTTCATGTGAGGTTTGTGCCAGAGCCAAAACTCCCAGAACTCGCCCGGCTGGTGAGTTACGACCACTGCCCATTCCCAGTAAACTGTGGTCACATATTTCCATGGATATCATCACCGACTTGCCAGTCTCCGCGGGTAAGTCTGTGGTATGGGTAGTGGTTGATAGATTTAGTAAAATTGTGCATTTTGTTCCACTGGCAAAATTCCCTAATGCTAAAACTTTGGATTCTCTGTTTGTGGATCATGTGGTACGTCTCCATGGGATTCCAGAGAATGTTGTCTCTGATAGAGGCATTCAATTTGTTTCTAGGTTCTGGAGAGCCTTCTGTCATAAATGTGATATTTCTTTGTCCTTTTCTTCCACCTTTTACACTGAAACTAATGGTCAAACCGAACGTTTGAACCAGTCATTGGAACAGTTCTTGAGATGTTATGTTTCTGATAATCAACTATTGTGGGTGCGACATCTACCCTTGGCTGAGTTTGCTATCAATAACCGGGTGAACTAATCCACGGGAGTGTTGCCATTCTTCTGTAATCATGGTTTCCATCCACAATTTAATTCATTGTCGCCGTCTTCTTCACAAGTTCCGGAAGCAGATAAATTGGTTAGAGAACTGTGCACAGTGTAAGAGTGATGCCACAATTGCGCACCTGAAATGAGGAATCATCTAGGCCTGGAGGGTAGTTAAGGAGTCCAATTGCTGAGACGATCTGGATCCCTGGAGTAGTGGAGGCTAGCAGTGTCGAATAACAGTTTGGGTTGGTAACAGGTAAACACAGCAGTAAGGATAAGGCAGAAGCGTGGTCAGGTAACAATCCAAATTCAGTACACGAGTAAACACAGAAGTTTAGGATAAGGCACAGGCGCTAGATAGAGGCAGGAAGCACAATAATCTGGCGAGGAGGAAGTGACAAGGTCTGGTTTATATAGGAAGTTGCAAGGTGTGACTGATTAGGCTAAACGAGCAGAGATTGTCCAAGACTAGGAAACTATACACTAGGTTCAGGAGCAGAGCTGTCCTGAGTAGCTGGTGGTAGCTTAGTGCGCAAGCCTACTGCCTGGGATACAGGAGTTTCCTGGTTTGATTCGTGATAGTACTCCTCCTCTTCCAGGATGACCTATGGGTATCCTAGAGACTGGTTTATCAGGATATTGTTGATGAAATTTTTTGGTGAGTCTAGGAGCATGAACATTTTCTTCTGGTTCCCAAGAATTTTCTTCTGAACCATAGCCCTTCCACTTGATTAAATACTGTAGCTTATTCTGATGGATTCTGGAGTCCTTTTCAACTATAAATTCTTCTTCACCATGGACTTCTACTGGTAGGTAAGGAGTCCAATGGCTGAGACTATCTGGATCCCTGGAGTAGCTGAAGCAAGCAGTGTGGAATAACAGTCTGGGTTGGTAACGGGTAAACACAGCAGTAAGGATAAGGCAGAAGTGTGGTCAGGTAACAATCCAAACTCAGTACATGAGTTGAAAGGGATTTTTCATAATCTTACTTTTGATACGTCACAGATTAGACATAGATTATACAAGCCTCATCTCTTGTGGAATACAGTACCCCGAATTAGCACATCTCACACCCTTTGCCAGTTGCTGGACACAAAAGGCTATTTAACATCACACCTCACATACAATGACAGCAAACTATGATAAGTCATTCAACTTATTAGCATGTAGAGTAAACCTGTTCAATATGTAAAATAACCCTTTTCATGAAGCTCAAAAGTATCAGCTGTATCTTGACAAACATGTTCCCCAAGGCCTTCTAAGAATACCAGGATTGTTCCAATTGGATCTTGAGAGACAATATGCTCCCACCCCCAAAAAGCCCCATAAGTTCAGTCTGGGCTGTTTATTTATCTCCTGATCAGAAGCAAACCGGATATTTGCTGTACAGGGAAATATTCACGGGTTGGAGGTCTGATACCTCATCATATAACCATCTTAAACCTGCCTGAAGAAAAAACGCTAACAGTTTGGTGTCAGAAGGTGGGATTTACCAAAAAAACTGTATCGGGTAAGTGATTCTATATTTTTTATATATATTATTACTGCCCTATACTGTAAGAGTAGATTATTTGAACCCGGTAAGCGCTTCTGATAAGCGTCTTCCTGAGGAATCTGATATTCCTAAAGAAAATGTGTGATCTGAAGTCCTCCAGGAATCTGATATTCCTGAAGAAAAAAAAAGGGGTCTGGAGTCCCCTAATCTGAAAAACAGTATTGTGTGCAACGAATATCCTTTGCTAAACCTGTATATTGCTGTATAGTTGCTTAAGCATTTTATTTGTTATATATATATATATATATATATATATATATATGGTTGAATTTTTATTTATTTTTTTACTTTAAATATTTTATTTATAATACAAAAATACATATCCATATAACATTTATAATATTATAAAATCCTTAAGTCCGTTAAGTTTCTGATTTATAAGCATGGTTAATAATAATTTCATACAAATACCCATACTTATGGGGATAATACAAGTCAAATGGAGATCTCACTTGCTAAGAGGAGAGCGGGGTTCACCCGACATCGACAGCCTAGTCAGGCAAACACACACAGCATCTAACTTGGCATATTAATATCTATAAAGGGCAGAGATCGGGGGCCCGCGGCCCGGGCAGCCACCAGGGAGCGAGCGCGCACCCCGTGCGCCATCTCCCGAATATGGATGAGAGAAACGGCAGGATTAACAATCTTAAATCCATTCACCTGGTGCTCGCATTAACCGTGCGTAGCGGGCTTATGGCGATCTTTGATCGCAAACATTTCTTGGAGCAAACTAGTGGGGTCCAGCAGTCTTCTATCGCAGTGGAAAAAAAATCTGCATGCATATTTTACTGCCTCATCCCCAGATAGTTAAAATTTAAAATTAATGTCCGACTTAACCGTACCTCGCATACAATCACACCAGTATCTCATGTGCAAAGGGACTCAAGTCGAGTATCACTCGGCAATCACCGGCATTTAAAAGAAATATATGGTTGAATTTTACTGGATAGACTGTGTAAAGATTATGTCCAGATTGTATGCGAGTTCATGCTGAAATTGAAGGTATAAAATTGGCCATCAATAGTTTAAAATCTGCCATAAATTCAGGAGTAGTATGAGCCTGTATTAGAAGTAATAACATCCAGAATAGTTTAAAATCTGCCATAAATTCAGGAGTAGGATGAACCTGAATTAGAGGAACTAGGATAAAAAAGTCAGTAAGTATTTTTGCACTAAACACAAATATAATCATCCTTTGATAAACCTTCAAATTCAGTTGATCTTACTGTATAGTTTTAGCTAAGTAAAAATGGGCAATTCTTATGGTAAGAAGGCTCCCAAAAAGAAACTGAATTTTAAATTTAGAACTGAAAATCATGTTTCTAAGTCTACTGCAAATAGCTCTATGGTGAAACTGTCTCCTAAAAATGAATTGGGGGAAAGTCCAAAAATGTTTGTCCACAGGTGTTTAGGTCCATCTTATACTGATCCTTGGGTTGATAATATGTGTAAATGGACAGAAGGAATGAAATGTACTGACCCATTCCCCCCAAAAAGGGTCTTTTTCAGATTTTCATATTGCTATGATCAAGGGCCTATGTCTGAATGACATAGACACTTTTCCATGGTAAAAAGAGACCCTCACTGGAATAAAATGTATATGAAAACTTGTGGACTCCAACTCCTGTCCCACCCCCATATGTGCCATTGTACCCTTTAGTAACTAAATTAAAAACAGAATCAGATGATGAGATATGCGCACACTTGACTCTACCACAGGTTCCTGGCTTTAGAGAACCTGAGGAACAGGTTTTCTCTGAGCATGCTAATCAACCTATTATACAGTCTGCACAGCCCAGTAGAACAATATATGCAAGGGCTGCAAACATTAAGGGTTTTGAACTAGGCATTTGCATAATGCTTTATATAAATATTTTTTTAAAATTATCAGGTCAAAAGAAAAATTATGCAAACTATATTGACCCGTGAGATGGACATAAACATCTCAAAAAGAGTTCAATCGAGAACCTGATTATTTTGTGCAATCACTAAAACAGGGTACAAGCGTCTATGCAAAAAATTTAACGGTTTATTGTAGAATAGTTTAAAATACAATCAAAAATCAATCAACATAAATTTCAATAATATACAATGATATGCAGTACCCAGAATTCACCACTATATGATACCAACAAAACACAACTCAACCGACACAAGAATATTATGCAATACAGCTTTAAATTTGTGAGAGATATACAATGAATGGATTATGCGGAAAACTCAATCAAGAAGATGACAGATACGAGCCCTTGCTCCGCCCAAAATTGATGACCAAACTCAGATAATGGTAGTATTGCAACAAAACTTATAAATTATTGGCTTGATATCAAACTAGGGAATATAAAGATTCCCAACAGAGTGTTTTTCCAATATTGTCCCCTTTATTCAGTTATATGCATCGTAACTGAAATCAGAGAAAATACTCATGTAGAAACTAATGTTACACATCTGCAAATGAGCGGGTATCTGGCTAAGTATCAAGCCAATTAATTTAGATCACTACTACATAAAACAAAAATATACATTACCCAAGGGTCAAGTGATGTGCAGAGTCTTGGGACAGCCAGCTCTCAAGAGTTTTTCTTGATAATCCAAATGATTCTCCAGAGATCTATAATCCAAATGTTTTTTTCTTTCTCTTTTTCCTTCCTCCTTTTTTTTTTTTCTGGTATCTGGTTTCTTAACCCAAAACTTATAAGATGAACACGCCCTCTGTATCTTCTAACTTTCTAAATGTATAATATATTGTTACAATAACACTAGCTTTTCAACAGCACAGTAATCTTCTCATGGACTTACTTTGGCCTACATGAAAATCCATACAAAACAGTGAATATATATCAACAGTGCTCTTAAAGGCAATGAATACCCATTATAACTAAAATAAGTAGATATAACTGTTTACACTTATGAAAAAGAACAACAGTTGACCAAAGACGCTAACGGTCTATGGTCAAAGGAAGGAGTAGTATTTGGATGGGGAGATCCTTCCCAACCCCATGGACAATGAGTCCATTAATTCTGATGCCTAGAGACTTGCAGCAAATACAAGAGGAATATGTGGCAAAACTGATTGAGAAATTAAACATTGATTATGATGATATTTCGCTCTTGTTTCTTTTGCCAACAGGTGCATCAACCCAACCCTCGTCTTACAGGAATAGATGGCGCTGGGTTATCTTTTAGCTTCTAAGGGGGGGGGGGGGGTTTCTGTGAGTTTATAGGAGAGGACTGCTGTACTTGGATCGCAGATACTAGTGATAAAGTCCAGGCCCATATGGATAAGATCACTGTAATTCAGGGCAGAGCTAGGGCTATTACTAATGAGGGATAGAATCATTTTGCAGCTTTAGGTGGTTTTGGAGATTTCCTGTTTTCTATAGGTAACTGGTTGAAGGAAATAGGAGTATATATCCTCATGTTGTTGTTTTTCTCTTTATCCTATATATCCTGGTGAGATGCTCCTGCTGTTTGATCGATCGGATCACCCAGTCACATGCAGATAATCACATTCTCATCTCAGCTCCCAGATATACCACGGATCAACCTATGTCTTTGATGGAAAGGATGTCCAACTAAACGTTTATCGCCACGCCACACTTCCCCACATCAGGACCTCCCTCAGAGTCACCCTCTGAAGAATCGAACCAAAGGATGGAGCATCATCATGGAGGCAATGAAACTCAAGGAGTACCACAATCGACGAGGGCAAGCTGAGGAAACCGAAGATTAAGAAAGAGTTTCAAAGAACACAGGGGACATATGACAAAGAGGAGGGAACTAACTGTCATGAAAATTTTATTAAGCATAGGATGACTATAGTGGACTTTCTTTTTATCTTAGGAATGGTATGTAGGTTTATTTTGTATATGCCTCCCTGTGTAAGGTCTGACCTGATTACGGTTATGAGAGCGTGATTGGGTCAGGTCGTTGCAAGGGAAATTCTATACATCAGCACTCTGGTCCCTACTTCCCATGTGAAAGTCGCCACAGTTGGTTTGAGGGGGATCTAATGGCTGCTGGCTCGGAAAGCAATGTTCTTAGTGAAGCTACCAGTGGGTCCTCATCAGCAATGGTGGTGTATAGCACACTGATGCCGGTCTCACTGAACCATGGGTGCCCCAACATGAAACATTGGTTGGTGGGACTGGTGTTCATGTGAATGCCATATCACCTTTCTTGTTCGACCCTGTTTTAAAAGACCTTCCTCAGGGACTGATCCCCCCTTTCAGAACCATGTCTAACAGAGGTTCACTTTGGGTCAGTAGCATATTTGCACCAGATTAAATGGATGTTGTCTGATTAGGGCCACATTTGTTTAAAAAAGGGCTGAATCATTTGGGAGCATTTGTGCATGTTCTGGGCGTGGTAGTGGATGATGAGCATGTTTGAGCTCCACCCACCGGCACTCTCGATAAAGATGTGCGTGTGTGTACCTTCCAGTTCTAAAAAGTACTTCTATTGGTCAAGGCATGAGGTGGAATATACCTGCCTATCTGTAATATTACTGGGCAGCAATGTGCCATGGAGGGTGGGATTAGCCCAGTAAAAGGTCTAACCCGAACATCCTATCTATGTGTAGAGCTTGCATGCCTTATGTTTTGTGTTTTATCTTACTTTTATTTCTTCTCTCTCTTTTCACTATACGGGAGATTTTTTCCCACTGTGCGCCAAATTACACAGAAGTAATTTTTTTGGGTCTCCTTCATAGTCTTTAGTGTCTTCATGTGTCACATATAAACAGTGTATATATATATATATATATATATATATATATATATATCCAGAAAAAGGACGGCACTCCAGCAGGATGAAAGTGAAAAACTTCTTTTAATCGACCATACGGTGCAACGTTTCGGCTCAACTGAGCCTTTCTCAAGCAAAGGTACAAATCAGGTGAAGGCAAATATAAAGACTGAATCAAATCATGTGATCTCACCACACCCTGTGGGCGTGTTACAAAAGTGACAATTGCACAAACATAATATAATACACAATACAGGTGTCAGATAAGGCAAATGAAAAAATTACATGCATCAGGTATTAGCACATCTGGCTATAAATACATCAATCCAACATACATGTATGACATTTGCATATGTGAACGGGCGGATCCACAGGACAGACACATAGGGAGTGTGAACAGTCTGTGGATGCGTCCAGTGAGTATAAAAAAAACCAACCGAGGGAGGAGCGAAGGGATGATCCGGAAGATACATATTATCGGCGAGGGGTCCCAACTATGCGATCAATGAGCACTGTGCACATAACACTGGACAGGAGCGGCGTGACTTCAATCAGGGGGCGGTGGCAGCTGGAGGACACCGAAGCATCATCAGGGACGGCCTCCGCTCTTGCGTCACTGCAGCGTCACGCGAATCAGCCTTGGTGCGTTGCGGCGCATGCCCAGTATGTATCTAGTCTCGGGACTGTGTAAGGGCTATTTGACCATGAAGGAGAGTGATGGGGTGCTGCGCCAGATGATCTGGCCTCCACAGTCACCGGACCTGAACCCAATCGAGATGGTTTGGGGTGAGCTGGACCGCAGAGTGAAGGCAAAAGGGCCAACAAGTGCTAAAGATCTCTGGGAACTCCTTAAAGACTGTTGGAAGACCATTTCAGGTGACTACCTCTTGAAGTTCATGAAGAGAATGCCAAGAGTGTGCAAAGCAGTAACCTACTTTGAAGAACCTAGAATATGACATATTTTCAGTTGTTTCACACTTTTTTGTTATGTATATAATTCCACATGTGTTATTCATAGTTTTGATGCCTTCATTGTGAATCTGTATGAATAGTCATAAAAATAAAGAAAACTCTTTGAATGAGTAGGTGTCCAAACTTTTGGTCTGTACTGCATATATATATATATATATATATATATATATATATAATAAAAAGCAGCTGTGGTGGAGGACGAGGTAGCCAATTCTGTTTTTTGGTATTTTTTATTTATTTTTTATTAGTGTACTCCCCAAAAGAATGGGAAATATAAAAATACAACAATGAGCAATTGCGCTGTAGTATAGCAATGACTGGGTAAGGCCGGTATACATGTCTATTCTACACATGGTATGGACAAGTCCTGTGGGACCCATGCCTGGTTTATTTTAATGAACGTGAGCTTGTCCACATTGGTTGTGGACAGGCGACTGCTCTTGTCTGTTATAACCAACCTTGCCGTGCAAAACACACGTTCAGATAATACACTGGCTGCAGGGCAGGCCAGCACTCCAAGTCGCAAAGGGCAAGCTCAGGCCATGTGTCCAATTTGGAGACCCAGAAGTTGCAGGGGGCAGACCCGTCATTCAGTACGTGTAGGCGTGTGCACACATACTGCTCCACCATGTTGCTGAAATGCTGCCTCCTGCTAAGCTCTTCCATTACAGCTGGTGGTGCTGGTTGTTGTGGTGTGCTGAAAAAGCTTTTCCACATTTCGGCCATGCTAACCCTGCCTTCTGAGGTGCTGGTGGTGCCCCAGCTGCGTTGGCGACCTCTTCCTCCTCCTCCTCTGCCTTCGCCTTGCAATTCTACTGTGGCCCACTGTCAGGAGTGAATGCCACCCTCATCGCTTCTACCAGCGTGCGCTCGTACTTGCGCCTCTTATGATCATGCTCCAGTGATGGAATTAAGGAAGGTACATTGTCTTTGTAACGGGGATCCAGCAGCGTGGCCACCCAATAATCAGCACAAGTTAAAATGTGGGCAACTCGGCGGTCATTGCGGAGACACTGCAGCATGTAATCGCTCATGTGTGCCAGGCTGCCTCTGTGGAATGTGTATAGTCTGTGTCCTCTGTTTCCCCCAAGCCACGCACCAGTGATGGCCATGAGCTGGTTTGGGTGCCACCCTGCTGTGAACACGGTTCCTCCTCCTCCATATCCTCCTCCTTATCCTCCACCTCATCATCCTCCAGAGCTGTGCCCTGGCTGGACTATTGTGTACCTGGCGTTTGTGGGTGCAGGAACCTACCTTCGGAGCCACTTGTGAATGACTGGCCGGAAACCCTATGAGATGATCACTCTTCCTCCTCCTCCTCATCCTGTGCCACATCCTCTTCCATCATCGCCAGAAGCGTTTTTTCAAGGAGGCATAGAAGTGGGATAGTAACACTGAGAAAGGCATTATCGGCATTGGCCATGTTGGTGGAGTACTCGAAACAGCGCAACAGGGAACACAGGTCTCGCATGGAGGCCCAGTCATTGGTGGTGAAGTGGTGCTGTTCCTAAGAGCCACTCAGCCGTGCGTGCTGCAGCTGAAACTCCACTATTGCCTGCTGCTGCTCGCACATTCTGGCCGGCATGTGCAAGGTGGAGTTCCACCTTGTGGGCATGTCGCATATGAGGCGGTGAGCGGGAAGGCCGAAGTTACGCTGCAGCGCTGACAGGCCAGCAGCAGGGTGAGAACGCCGAAAGCACTCAAAGACGTCCCGCACTTTATGCAGCAGCTCTGACATATCGTGATAATTTTTAAGGAACATCTACACCACCAAATTTAGCACATGCGCCAACAAGGGATGTGGGTCAAACCGGCTAGTCCCAGAGCTGCTATGAGATTTTGCCCATTATCGCACACCACCAGGCCGGGCTTGAGGCTCACTGACACCAACCACTCATCGGTCTGTTGTTCCATTCCCGTTCACAGCTCCTGCACAGTGTGGGGTTTGTCCCCCAAACAGATACATTTTAAAACTGCCTACTGTAGTTTACCCCTGACTGTCCTGAAGTTGGTGGTGAAGGTGTTACACTGACTGGATGAGGAGCCGGTAGAGGATGAGGAATCGGAGTAGGAGGAGGAAGCAACAGGAGGAAAACTGAAGTGCCCTGCAATCCTCGGTGGTGGAAGGCCATGCGCCAAACTGATTTAGTCTCAGGCCCAGCCGCCACTGATTTACCCAGTGTTCTGTTATGGAGATATAGCGTCCCTGACCATGCTTACTGGTCCACGTATCCGTAGTTAGGTGGACCTTGCCACAGATGGCATTGCACAGTGCACACCAGATTTTGTCCCCAACTTAGTTGTGCAGGGAAGGGATGGCTCGCCTGGAAAAGTAGTGGCGGCTGGGCACGATGTACTGTGGGACAGCCACCGCCATAAGGCTTTTAAAACTCTCCGTCTCCACCAGACGGAATGACAGCCTTTCAAAGGCCAGTAATTTTGAAATGCTGGCATTTAGGGCCAGGGATCACGGGTGGCTAGGGGGGTACTTCCTCTTCTGCTCCAGTGTTTGGGAGATGGAGAGCTGAACGCTTCCGTGGGATATTGTGGAGTACCTTGGTGACCCAGGTGGTGGTGTTGCCTGCAGATCCTTTGTTTGCGGGATGTCAGGTGGCACTGTCACTCCGGAGGTGGATGAAGAGGCCGAGACTGCAGCAGAAGAGGAAGCAGGAGGAGCCAGAGACCTTTCTTTGTTTTTGAGGTGTCTACTCCACTGCAACTAGTGCTTTTCAGTTAGATGTCTGGTCATGCAGGTTGTGCTAAAGTTGAGAACGTTCAGGCTCTGATTGCACAACATGCAAACCACTCGTGTCTTGTCTACAGCACATTGTCTGAAGAACTGCCACGCTAGGGAACTCCTTGGAGCTGGCTTTGGTGTGCTCGGTTCCTTGCTGCCTTTGGCAATAGCAGGTGTACTGTCTAGGGGAGGGCCGTTCCGCATTTGCACCCTGCTCCCTCTTCTGCTGTGTTGGTGGCTCTGTGCGATCACCGCCTCTTCCTCCAAACTACAGAGGTCACTCGCATGACATTGATTCCATGTGGGGTCGAGGACCTCATTGTCCTCCACATTATCCTTCACCCAGTTTTCATCCCTGCCCTCCATGTCGGTCTGCACACTGCAGAAAGCAACAGCAGTTGGCACTTGTGTTTCGTCATCATCCGAGACGTGCTGCGGTGGTCCTCCCATGTACTCATCTTGAAACATAATTGGTTGGGCATTGTTGCACTCAATCTCTTCCACTTCTGCTGCATGACTTGGGCCTCAGACTGCTTTGCTGATTTGCAAGGAGGTGAGGTGAAAGACTGATGGACATCGGCTGCAGGTGCTAACTTTTATCTTTCAGCAGGAGCCTGGTTAGGAGACAAAGTGAAGGAACTGGAGGCACTGTCAGCAACCCAATCTACTATCACCTGTACTTGTTCTGACCTTACGCTGAAGGTTCTGTCGCCTACTTGCAAATTTAGTATTTTTCCCAAAACTTTTTTTTTTTTTTTATAACAGAAGATAACAGCAGTATCTAACGCATATATTTCACACTAACAGATGAAGCAAAGGCTGTAAATTTAGTATTTTTCCCAAAATGGGTGTTTTTTTTTAATAACAGAAGATAACAGCAGTATCTAAAGTGTGTATTTCCCACCGACAGATGCAGCAAAGGATGCAAATTTTGTATTTTGCCAAAAATGGGTGCTTTTGTAATCCCAGAAAATTATTTAGTGGCATGGGACACAAGCAATTATAATAAAGAGTGTCTAAAACAGCTAACGGATACAACTACGTATATAAAATTACGTGCTGACCCTACAGGAGAATATCACAGGGAGCTTGTATTACTATGCGAAGAAGGACAAAAAACAGGTATTCTGTCTAAACAGGAGTTTCAATATATCACCGAGAGTCAGTGCAGATTACCGGTGTTCTATTGCCTTCCCAAGTTACATAAAGACCCCACTAATCCACCAGGACGACCCATAATATCGGGAATAGGCTCACTCACTGCAAATTTGTCACATTATATAGATAAGCTGCTACAACCGACAGTTAAAACAACCAGATGCCATATAAAGGATACAACGGTAATTATCCAAATAATAGAAAATTTACAATATGACTGTAAATGGATTATAGGGACATTGGACGTACAATCCTTGTATACCATAATAGATCACGCACAGGGAATAGAGGCTATGGGGCAACAATTAAAATGAACAAGCCAATTACCCGAGGAACAGATAGAATATCTGCAGAGGGCCACACAATATATCTTGAGCCATAATTATTTTTGGTTCAATTCTGATATATATCTGCAGATATGCGGTACGGTGATGGGCACCAGGTTTTTTCCCAGCTATGTCAACTTGTTCATGGCAAATTGGGAACAGGAAGTTATTGATCCCAAGCTTGGGACAGACCTGGTGCTCTGGAAGAGGTATATTGATGATGTCCTATTTTTATGGAAGAACAGTCAGGAGTCTCTGGATATATTTCTGGAAGAAATTAACCAGAACCAATATAACTTACAGTTTACACTAAAAATGAGTCAAACGATGGTGGAATTCCTGGATCTGCAAATTAAAGTGGAAAGTGATAGATTAGTGTGTAATACATATCACAAACCGACTGCTAAAAATAGTTACATCCTATATAACAGCTGTAACCTACCCCAATGGCTTTTAAATATACCTACAGGACAGTTTAGGCGAATAAAAAGGAACTGCTCAAAAGTAGAAGTCTTTGAAGAGGAAGCAAAAATAATGAAGGAACAATTCCTCAAGAAACAATATCCTGTGGAAATCTTAGATTCAGCACTGGATACAGTTCGCAAATTAGATAGGAAAACCTTCTTTGATACAAAAATAAAACCAGATAAACAGGAAAATGCTGATAATATGAGGATAATCTTGCCTTTTAATATACAGCATAAAAAGGTAAGATATATCATCAATAAACATTGGCACTATATTGGTAAAGACAAGACAATAGGGCACCTAATACCAGATCACCCACAAGTCACCTTTACCAAGGCACCTAATTTAGGATTGTTGGTTGCACCATCAATTCCTAAGAAGAAGATAAGTACAGTACAAACAATACAAAAATGGACCAATACTACTGGCTCTTTTAGATGCGGGAAGTGTATGGGGTGTAAAATTACTTCCTTCCCTAAAAAAAAACATTGTCTGTCAATTCAACCACAAATACCCATCAGCATATGATAAAACACTTTCTCACGTGCAATTCCAATAGTGTAATCTATATTATACAGTGCCCCTGTAAACAACAGTATGTGGGTAGGACCAAGAGATTACTTAAAGTACGCATAGCAGAACACATTTCCAACATCAAAAAGGGTTATGAGAAACATACCCTATCCAACCACTTCAAGATTAATCATAACCAGGACCCAAAAGGTCTCACTTTTGCTGCCTTGGAAAAGCTGAGATTGATTGGAGGGGTGGCAATCACATCAAGAAAATGTCGAGAATGGAATCTAGACATATCTTTGAATTTAATACTCTTCTACCAGCAGGATTGAACGCTGAGATAGAACTTTATGGCTTTTTGTAAGGTGGTGGGGCCCCTCACCGATGGAGGTACCGCGGGATACTGTATGCGCGGGCCACCCCTCGGTGGGAGACCCCACTACCTTTTCCAACTGATTGCCACCCTATATCCTATTTTTAGGAATATAAAAATAATAAGAATAAAAATTACTGTCTGGGAATTGGGCTGACAGAATGGAACATCACAAATTAAATATGTAAGTAAAAATAACCCTAATATCCATTATTGAATATACAGCTGGGGACCGGGTTGAAACATAATGAAAGGAGCAATGAAAAAATTGCAGTAATACTGCTTTTAGAATATACCTATCCACCTTCCCATAGTCATCGTATATATCATTTTAAGTGTATGAATGAAAAGCATCCTCTGAAATAGCAGGCAGATGACTAATATAGTTTTAAATATTTATTACGCATAGTTTTTAATATGCTATAGAAGTTTTTTCTAATTTCTTAAAATGAAAATTGTATAACATTGTTTAAGAATCATAAAATCATAAAATCACCATGTCTTATATTGTTTTAAAATAAATATAATACTATCGTAAGGATTAAACAGGTCTGGGAATATTAATGATAGATAAAAGGAATGAACACACCGATTAAGGCTACTTTCACACTTGCGTTCAGAGCGGATCCGTCTGAGACGGATCCGCTCATATAATGCAGACGGTGGATCCGTTCAGAACGGATCCGTCTGCATTATATTGCTAAAAAATTTCTAAGTGTGAAAGTAGCCTGAACGGATCCGTCCAGACTTTACATTGAAAGTCAATGGGGGACGGATCCGTTTGAAGATTGAGCCATATTGTGTCATCTTCAAACGGATCCGTCCCCATTGACTTACATTGTAAGTCTGGACGGATCCGCACGCCTCCGCACGGCCAGGCGGACACCCGAACGCTGCAAGCAGCGTTCAGGTGTCCGCCTGCTGAGCGGAGCGGAGGCTGAACGCTGCCAGACTGATGCATTCTGAGCGGATCCGCGTCCACTCAGAATGCATTAGTGCTGGACGGATGCGTTCGGGGCCGCTTGTGAGACACCCGAACGCTAGTGTGAAAGTAGCCTTAGTAATTTAGTAAAGCTATGTGGGGCCGATATATATGTGTAAACTCACACACAAGTAATGTATTATATAATATTAAATCAAACAAAATAAGAAGACACATGAAAATATACACGTTTGGCAAAAAAACGCTTTAAAGACATATTACTGGTATAAACCGCAACAATGTAGCAATGTTGCTACAAAGGATGAAATTTGTCCAATGTTAGCTGGATAACTACAGCAATATTTTAACATTGCCATAAAGCCCTAGACCTGTTCGTCCTTGGGTAGTAATATTAGCGATAGAGCAATCAGTAATAGAAATATATAGTAAGAAATATATAGTGATCAATATAATTCTATATATATATTTTCTATATGAGTCTGAAATATTACTACTCCTATATATAGATGTAGTGATGCCACATACATAAGTATATCGTCTTGGATCCTATTTAAACATTGTTAGGGCATATGTCAATTGTAAATATGCAGATAAGGGAAAAATGCCTGCTATAATAGCTCTGTCGGTATTTCAAATAGATACATTGGAGTTAATGGATTTTGGCTATAAGGAAAAGTCTTATGAAAACATGCATTCCCGGTAATAATCGCACTAAAGACACGCGATTGGTATAAACCGCAGCAATGATGTAATATTGCCGCAAAGGATGAAATCTGCTCGACCCTTGAAAATCACAGTAATAATCTAATGTCACCATCAAGTTTTAGATCTGTGTCTAGGTAGAAATATCAGTATCAGAAACAGTAGCATATGAGGATTGATACATTTGTATATATATCTTTACACTATTTTGGATATTTTATTCCCTATATATGCATATACTGTTTTTTTATCTATATAAGGATATTGCTTTGGATTGTATTTGAAAACCAGTAGTGGATATGCCAATTGTATATATGTAGATAAGGGAAAGATGTTTGTCACAATAGTTCTGTTGGTCTATCAAATACTCAATTCTGTATTTTCAGTATAGCTGAATCAAACCAAGCTGGACTACACCTGTGCATATCTCTATATAAAGTCGACCAGTTTTATGGGAAAATCAACCACTGAGGAAGGAGTCTAGTTAACTCCGAAACGCGTCTGGTAGGATAACCCCATGAGACTAAGTATACATTGAAGCGCTTCAAGTCGACCAGGAGAAGCGGGATTGGTATACAAAATTTGGTAGAAAGAAAAGAAAAAAAACAAAAAAAAATTAAAACGATGGCCGCAGTGACATCTGATCTGCCTGCTTGATTGAGCACCTGCGCAGGAAACAAATTCTACAAAACCACTGAGACGGCACTTCTATAATTGATTACCGCAGATCCCCGAACATACCTTCTGGAAGTTATATCGCAGCCTGTAAGCGTACCACACGTGGGACGCCACGTTAACCGCAGCACAGCCGGCGCAAACCTACAGAACTGTAAGTAATACTTGTGCCGAATTAGTGTATATACAGGCAGAGCGATATGTTATACTGCTAACTTGTAGCAAAAGAAACTTGAGTGACCGAATTACAAATCTTCACTCCGACTCTATTGAAATTAACCTGTGAACTTTTTTATCTAAATCCTGATTACAACAGCTTGGACATCAGGTGTACTGGACACACTATATAACACGGACACATAGAGTAATAGAAAGGAGCAAAAACTTGAGACCATCAGGACACCTTTCCTCTAGGATCGTACATATGATTTTATATTTTAGTGTTGCATTTTATTGATTTCTGCAATCTTATCTATTTTAGAGTAATCACAAGTCTATATAGCATTGTTTAATAATATTTTATGTGTTATTATTTAGCTTTTTGGTTCAAATAAATTAAATTTACTGTCTACAATACCCTCCTGTGTGGCTTTGAATGTAGGTGTGCGCTACTACTTTTTCCATTAACAATTCATTTTGAAGATTGGGTGTAATCTTCTTTGTAGGTGCACCCACTCCATCTTTTGTCTAGGGGGTGAGCCTTCTCAAATTTTTTTTGTATCTAATGATGACAGATGCAGCAAACACCGGAAAATTTGGATTTTGCCCTAAATGTTTTGTTTTTTTTATAACAGAATTTGACAGCAGTATATAATGCTTGCATTTCACACTGACAGATGCAGCAAGGGCTGTAAAATATAGTTTTTTGCCCAAAAAGGGTGTTTTTTAAAACCCAGAAAATTATTGCAGTATTTCAAGCTTAAATTTCACACTGACAAATGCTGAATAGGCCCCAGATGTAGGGTATTTCCAAAAATGGGTGCTTTTTTAAACCCAGGAAATTATTGCTGTATTTTAAGCTTGTATTTAACAATGACAGATGCAGTAAACGCCGCAAAATTTTGATTTTGCCCTAAATGGGTGTTTTTTTAATAACATAATATGACAGCAGTATCTAACGCTTGTATGTCACACTGACAGATGCAGCAAGGGCTGTAAAATTTAGTATTTTGCCCAAAAAGGGTGTTTTTTAAAACCCAGAAAATTATTGCAGTATTTCAAGCTTAAATTTCACACTGACAAATTCTGCATAGGCCCCAGATGGAGGGTATTGCCAAAATGTGTGCTTTTTTAAACCCAGAAAATTATTGCAGTACTTCAAGCTTCTATTTCACTGTCACAAATGCACATATCCCTACACTAATCAGAGCAGAGTGACGTGCAGTGCTACGTGACTCCAGCTTATATAGAGGCTGATTCACATGCTGCACTGGCCAATTTTGAACTTTTACAGCAGTAAAAGACCTCAATTTATTTGGTCGGTCATTGATTTTAAAGAGGTGGTTTTTCAAACCTGAAGAAGAAAGTCGCTTAAATTCACCTACAGAAAAAGGGGCTTATGCCATTTTGTTGCTTTACGCATTCTTTTATGTAACCCGTGTGTATTTATTCGTAAGCGTATATGAGTCTATAAGAATTATGGAAACACCCATGCAGGTTGCAGTAATCTCTCTAGATAACAATTGAAATCATACGTTTTTTAGACTACTTACAGCAGGTCTCTTCCTTAGTTAGCCAATAGTAAGCTTTCAAGATTATTTAGGTGCCTATATTCAGTCTCTGACAGAAGTAGAACTCCACATATGAAACATTTATGATACAGTTGCAAGAAAAAGTATGTGAACCCTTTGGAATGATATGGATTTCTGCACAAATTGGTCATAAAATGTGATCTGATCTTCATCTAAGTCGTAACAATAGACAATCACAGTCTGCTTAAACTAATAACACACAAATAATTAAATGTTACCATGTTTTTATTGAACACACCATGTAAACATTCAAAGTGCAGGTGGAAGAAGTATGTAAACCCTTGGATTTAATAACTTGTTGAACTTCCTTTGGCAGCAATAACTTCAACGAAACGTTTCCTGTAGTTGCAGATCAGACGCGCACAACGGTCAGGAGTAATTCTTGACCATTCCTCTTTACAGAACTGTTTCAGTTCAGCAATATACTTCGCTTTCTTGATGTCATGCCACAGCATCTCAATCGGGTTGAGGTCAGGACTCTGACTGGGCCACTCCAGAAGGCACATTTTCTTCTGCCATTCGGTTGTTGATTTACTTATATGCTTTGGGTCGTTGTCCTGTTGTTGAGCTTCAGCTGGACAGATGGCCTTAAGTTCTCCTGCAAAATGTCTTGATAAACTTGGGAATTCATTTTTCCTTCGATGATAGCAATCCGTCCAGGCTCTGACGCAGCAATGCAGCCCCAAACCATGATGCCCCCACCATCATAATTCACAGTTGGGATGAGGTTTTGATGTTGGTGTGCTGTGCCTCTTTTTCTCCACACATAGAGTTGTGTGTTTCTTCCAAACAACTCAACTTTGATTTCACCTGTCCACAGAATATTTTGCCAGTACTGCTGTGGAACATCCAGGTGCTCTTGTGCAAACTGTAAACGTGCAGCAATTTTTTTTTTGGGACAGCAGTGGCTTTGATATGGCTCTGATTCTGGATCTGACCCAATTAGTCAGGGAAGATTGATGCACTGCTCCGAATGGTATGAAATGATAGGCATACGTACGCCACCAGAGAGATCACACACAGACTGTCACAGGGAAGTCAATGCTAGATGTTTTGTTTATTCAGATTACATGATTTTTTATAGCAGAAAAAGGGGAACTTTATGACTCGGCTAATTTAATGATCTAATTGTCACATTACTAAGTCCCATGATAACGTATCACATTATCACTCCATACTTTAGCAAAAGTCAGCATTATGTCAGCAATTTCAATATCATAAAGTGATTAGTAAGGGATTATTAAGGGAGCTGGCTGCTACTTCAGGGGCCATTTTGTTAAGCAAACTGTTAGATATAATACAAGCAAGTATACATTTGATACTAGATATATGATTCCACAACAGTCCCCCCTTGTAGACTTGATTGTAGACTTTCCCTAAACCTAGCGAATCCCCTGGCATACCATTCGTATCCTCTTCACCCACAGTGGCGACAACTTATCCCTTGTGAATAAGTTCCCGATTGAGCGGACTTCTGGTAATACCCTGGGATTCATTTGTCCCTAATTCTCATCATCTCTTGGATCTTCAGGCCTGGGTAGAGGAGCTTCATCAGCGGGAGAGCAGCATGGAGAAGGCGGGGGTGTCGGGAATGCAGGGATCACATCCACATCTATTGCGGTGCTAGCCATTTGTTCATAGAGAAGTAGTATGGTTTCCTCAGCAATCTTCTTTCTGTTGGTGATGCGGTTAATGCAGGAAACAACATTACTGGGATTAAGGAATGAGAAAGTGTCAGACCACCATGTTGACTCATCTGCACTGTGAGCCTCTAGCCATTCATCACGTATCTCACTCATCTTTTCCAAACCAGCTTTTACTTGTAGATTACCTTGTGGATCGATATAATGGCAGCATGCAGTACCTACTACCTGACACATACCTCCATCTTTTGCAGTCAAATAGTCTAATACTAAAGTGTGTTGATTAGTGACTATGATGAGCTGATTCTGGACAACATTAGATGTATTCATCAGTTTCATAATTTCCCAAATCTGATCATCCAAGTAGTCGGTAGCCATTACTAGTTTGTCATATGTTTGTGTGAGCATAGGATAGATTAATAGAGTACTAAAGAACTTGTTGGCACCACTCATTTCTACAAGATGGGGATTTCCATTTGGTCTAGGAATGTTATCTGCGGCTCTTTTATATAAGGTGTGTTTGGGGATAGCATTGACATTTAATTTTCCATGAGGCAGTGTAAAAGTGGCTGGTGTGAGCCTAGCAATTGTACATAAACCTTTGAAATCCGAAGGGAGCCATTTATATGCCCTGTGTCCACATACTAGGTATATATTTTTTGGGACCGAAACCACTGTACTATTGAACAAACGAGTGATTAAGTGGGCTAATATGATACCTTCTGCTAGTTTTTGACCCTTTCCTTGACCCTCTGTGGTTTTACTAGTTATCCCTATTGTCAAGTCCCTTACACTGCGCCGGGCGCAGGCCAGATCACCACTTGCTTCAGCATATATACCAATGCACTGTACTGGACTGTCTGGGTTGGAATCATTACAGCCTGATCTGTTATGGGAACTGAAAAGCATACCATGGGTTTGTACCTGTAGGCAGTAACAGTGGGTCCAATTTGGGAAGCAGGATACATTGCTCCACATATAGTCATTCCAGGGCATATTGCTATTCTGAGCTGAGGGTCCTGTTCTGTTTATCATTAGCCATGGGGACCCATCCCATGCTGCTACTATTAGGGAAGCTTTTCTGTTGCCATTTTTGGTATCAACCTCATTTATGCTAGAAAGGAAAACAGCTGATCCTGCCAAATCTTTTATCTCTTGGAAGGTTAGGGGCTAAATAAGGCATAGCTCTAGCATTTACTGGGCCATGTGTACATATCCAACAATCTTTTAGTGAAGAGGTGGTGGTGTCAGAATCACCTTCCTTCAGGCTTTTATACAACACTTGATGATGTTTGACAAACTTATTGTCCCACCCGTCATCATCCATTTCTGCCGGGGGAGGAATGTATGCACTGGTGAGTGTCACCAGTGCTAGCAGATAAAAGAAAATCATTTTGTTATTTCTGAATCTGGCGGGTTCCTTATCCTTTTGCAGTGAGAGGCGTGGATCCAGGTGGATCTCCCTTCGAGCTTTACAGAAGTTGGAGTGGTCAGTAGTACTTGGTAAGGCCCCTCGAAGCGTGGTTCTAGGGTACTTCTGACGTGTTTCTTGACCACTACCCACTCTCCTGGTTTCAGAGTGTGGCTGCCTTCTAGGGAGTCAGGATCTGGAATGGAAGAAAAGACTTGTACATGGATGTTAGACAACTGTTTGCTCAAAGCTATCACATACTTTGCAACAGATTCATAATGCATTTGCAACTGTTGAGGGAAGTACAGCCCCATCCGGGGTCCCGACCCAAACAATATCTCATGTGGAGTCAGCTTATGGGGAGGTTTGGGAGTGTGTCTGACTGCAAAGAGTGCTATTGGTAAACACTGAACCCAATTGAGCCCTGTCTCCCTAGTCATTTTCAGCATTTTTGACTTTAATACCCCATTCAGTCTCTCGACTTTGCCGCTACTTTGGGGTCTGTAAGGGGTGTGGAATGCCAGGTGTGACCCTACCATCTTCCAGACCTCTTGGGTTAGGTTAGCAGAGAATGCTGGGCCCTGATCACTCTCAATGACCTCAGGTACCCCGTACCTACAGACAGTTTCCTGTATCAATTTTTTAGCAGTAGTTGTTGCTGTCTGATTCCTGACGGGGTAGGCTTCTGGCCACCCAGAGAACATGTCTACCACTACTAACACGTATTGAAACCCTTGGCACATTGGCATCTGGATATGATCAATCTGGATCCTCTGGAAGGGGTATAAGGCTTTTGGGAGACATTTTTTGGGCGTGGGCTCAGTCCTACCTGGATTGCATTGGGCACAGATTAAACATGACTGGACATATTTCACTAGTACAGGAGTGATTCCTGGGGCTACCCATATTTTATCGATGAGTTCTTTCATTATTGTCTTAGATTGATGAGTGGGCCCATGGGCCACAGAGGCTATTACAGGATAGAGTGCTCTAGGCAAGCACACTTTCTTCCCTTGTGTCCAAAGTCCGGATTCTTCTTCCAGGGCTGACTCCTTTAGCCAGGTTTCCTTTTCTGAGCGGGTGGCTTGCTTCTGCATCTGTTTCAGTAGATCCCATGATACTTCTTGTTGCTTGACATCCGGTTGTGCTAACATGATTTTATCTGGCTGTGCTCTTTCCTCTTCCATTGCTGCCTGTTTGGCTGCTTGGTCAGCCAATGCATTTCCTTTGGCTTCTGGTGTGTCAGCACGGGTATGTGCCTTTACTTTGATTACTGCTACTTTGGTGGGCAGGAGTACTGCAGTCATCAAAGCCTCCACTGCTAAAGCATGTTTAATTGGGGTTCCTGCTGCTGTAATGTAATCTCTGGCCTTCCATATTATTCCGAAATCATGAACTACTCCAAAAGCATATCTGGAGTCTGTGTAGATGTTAGCAGTGGAGTCTTTTGCTATGAGGCAGGCCTCAGTAAGGGCTATGAGTTCAGCCTCTTGTGCTGACTGGTCTGGGCGCAATTGCCTTGCACACAGTACTTCATACTCACTAGTAACTGCCATGCCTGTATGGAATTTCCCTTTGTCATCGGCATACCTTGAACCGTCTACAAAGAGTGTCCAGTGTGGGTTTTGCAAAGGAGTATCCTGTATTGATGGTGGAGTTCCTACTTCAGCTTCCATCATTGTAATGCAATCATGTTCTTGTTCTTTGTAAAGAGAGTCGGTTGAGGCCCATAGTTCTTCTTCCTGAAGATCTTCTTCAGCACGTAGATCAATAAAATCTTCAGAATCTCCATCTGCAGTATACTCCCCCCTTGGGAGAGGAAGGAGTGCAGCAGGATTGAGGATGTGGCATCTCTGGATGGTGACATTATCTGGCAGAAGCAGACTACACTGGAGCCTGAGGTGGCATTGTGCAGTGAGGTGTTTAGGTTGTGTTTGTTGCAGGATAGCTGAGATGTCATGGGGAGCCATGATGGTGAGTGGGTGTCCCAGGACGATGTCAGCGGTAGCGTTCAGGAGAGAACTAGCAGCATGAACGGCCCTGACACAGGAAGGGGTGGCTCTGGCTACAGGGTCTAGACGTTTTGAGAAGTAGCCTAGAGGTCTACTACGACCCCCATGGCTCTGGGTGAGAACTCCAGTGGCATGACCCTGACGTTCCATGACATAAAGGCGAAAGGGAAGCTGATAGTTAGGGATGCCAAGAGCTGGGGCAGTGACAATGATTTGTTTGAGAGATTGGAATGCTTTTATGGCTTCTGCAGTCATTTGGAAAGGGACAGTAGCAATACGGGGTATGCAATCAAACAGTGGCTGCATCAGAACGGATGCATCAGGGATCCATGGTCTACAGTATGAAATTAGTCCCAGAAAGGTTTGCAGTTGGTGAGGGGTATCTGGCAGTGGGATGTCTGAGACTGCTTTCTTTCTGGCATCCGTAAGATGCTTACTGCCTTGTGAGATGCAGTGACCTAGGAAAACAACTTTTGGAAGACACAACTGTAATTTAGAACGTAAGACTCTGCACCCAGCATCCGCCAGGTAGGCAAGAAGTGAGGCAGATGAGTTCAGGCAGACGGGGTGTGAGTCAGCACAGAGGAGTAAATCATCGACATATTGTAAGAGTTCCACCTCTGGGTGATCTGCTTGCCATGGTTGTAAGATGGATGCCATTGCTTTGCTAAAACAGGAAGGACTATTATGAGCTCCTTGAGGCAACACCGTCCAGGTGTATTGTTTTCCATCATGTGTAAAAGCAAAGAGAAATTGGGAGTCTTCATGTAATGGGACAGAAAAAAAGGCATTTGCTAGATCAATGACAGTAAAGATAGCAGCCACAGGAGGAATGCTAGCAAGCAAAGTGTGGGGATTTGGTACAATGGGGGTTTCAAAGACCGTAGCCTCATTAATTGCTCTGAGGTCTTGTACCATGCGATATACAGGAGGCTGTCCCTTCACACTCTTCTTTTTAATTGGGTATAAGGGAGTGTTACATGGTGAGGTGGTAATTTTAATAGCTCCATTTGCAAGAAGAGCCTGTATCTGGAGGGTGATAGCATCTCTCTGGGAAATGGAGAGAGGGTATTGTGCTTTATATGGCAGTAAGTTAGGATTCTTTAAGGTTACAGTGACTGGCGGGACTTTGAGACGCCCAATGTCTTGGGGACCTTTGGTCCAAAGGGTATCAGGGATGAGGTGCAAAATGCTTTGCAGCGAATCCCCTTGTTCATGTGATTCAAGTGACTGGGATTTTAATGCCATTAGGAGGCAGGTTTCTTCAGGACTCAATGCCGTACCTAAAACAACTGTACCATTTTCCTTGAACTGGATGTTGGCACGTATTTTCTGAAGAAAATCTGAGCCTAATAGGTTATAAGGACATGTCTGGCTTACAACAAATTGTGACATTACTCCAGTGGGCAGATGTAACTGTGGAGATTGGCTTTGGGACTTAGTGGAGGGAGTAATCAAGAGAGGCTTAGTAACAGGGTTGTGCTGGGTGACCCCTTCTAAACCAGAGCAGGGTAAATGCATATCTGTGAGCCAGGAAGGGAGTATGGCGGTCTCACATAACACACTGCGGGCTGCACCAGTGTCTACAAGGAATGAGAGTTCCTTCCCTGCCACATCGAGGGTGATTCGAGGGGCGGGGCCTGCAGGAGGGGCAGAGACTGCCATACACGGGGTGTCCCCTCCCAGCAACACTGGTTTGCCAACGTCCTAGTGGGATGGAGCTGGCCATGGAGGAGGAGTTCCTCTTTGGCTCTGATCTGCTGGCCACAGATGTTTGGAGCGACAGTTTCTCTTAATGTGCCCTGGTTTGCCGCACCCATAACAGACACGGGGCGGGGGTCTTTCCTCTCTTCCTTCTCCCGTCATGACTGCCATGACTGATATGCGGGATTTCTTTGTACTACTCTCCAGCCCTTTTGCAACTTGTTCTAAGATTTCCAATGTTAATGATTTCCATTCTGGGCGACAGGTTACAAGAGCTTTGTTCAGATCTGGCCTAAGGCCATCTACAAATGACCGTGCTAATATACGCCCTCTTATATAATTGCTGAATGAAATCACGGCCAGATTCTGAATCACGAGTGTCATAATTTGCTCCAGGGAGTTCTGGTTGGCGTATGTGATCCATTATAAGTGAAGAAAATTCACCAGTTTTATTTTGCACAATACTTTGCAAGTCTGACCAAGTACACCCGTAGGTTTGATATACTTGTGCCAATTTTCTGTAAAAGGGCATAGGGTGAGTATCTGGGTCAGGCATGAGGTTCACTATGGTGAACAACTGCTGGGGGGTAAAGGACACATACTTAGGTGGCCCGACTGGGCGAGTGTTCAAGTATATTTCCCTTAAGGCTTCAAGATTTCCTTGTCCTATGTTATGGATCTCTCTTTGCAGCTCTGTAATTTGGTTTTGAAAAGACTCATTCACTGCTCTTACTGCACCCTGCTGGCTACTTAGGGTAATATCAGAAAATCGTCCAAGGTGCGGTGGGGGGCTGCGATATCCCGGGGTTTGTGCTGCAGCACCAGGTGCATAGTCCACTGTCTGCTGTGAGTCTTCCCCTGCATCTTCCTTTTGTTTCTCCCCATCCTCATCTTCCTGATCTACAGCACCACTACCTCCTACCATTATATGAGCTGGAGCTATGGGCTGACTGGGTAGCATGTAGGTGCCGTCAGGATTTACAAGTGGGTATATAGTAGTGACTTGTGGCATGACAGAAAGAGCAGGGTTTGGGGAGATTACAAGTCCAGCCTTGGGCGTTGGTTGAGGACAAGATGGCGTCATTGCTGGGACTGGTGAGACGTGCTGGGGGGCTAAAAGAGCATGATTATGTGGGCGTGGAGCACCACAGGCTAAGCACGTATCACGGGGGGCAGGGTTCTGCTGACCACAATGTGTACAAGTCCAACTTCCCCTTTTTCTTTCAGCTGCGCCATTATAGGGCGGTGGCCGTTCCTGTACTAAGACTGGGCCAGGCCGATAGTAATGGAGTCCTGATTTTTCATCAAACATTGCTTCTCCTTTTGTCTGTTCAAATTCTTTGCTACAGTCCAGCCATACCCTAACTGTATCTATCAACTTATCATCATTCAATTTGCCTCTCTTCTCAGTCAACAATGTCTGCCATATAGCAGAACACAATACACCTCCTTTTGCAATATCATAACTCTTTTCTAACTTGCTTAGTCCTTTAACATAACCTTTTCCTCTCCGGTCCGCCACGTACTGTTCAGGTGAACAATAGCCCTTCGGGACACTATTTCGGTTACCCATTTTTTTTTCAAAACACCACGTTCTGGAGCCTTCAACACGTTCTGGAGCCTTCACTTACTGTCTCTGATAGTTGGATTAGCACAGACACTGACAAACAAACACCTTGAGCTTGAGATTAACACACCACTGGGTTATCAGCAAGCTGTCTCCTTCCCTTCTACTATTTCTTGGGGTCACACACCAGGGTTACCCCTCAATGTAGGCACTTTAGGAGACTTCTATTGTTCTGTCAGTCTATGCCTCTCCTTTCTCCCAGAGAAACCAACCATACACAAAAAAATAATAAAACACAATACATCAAGCTTATCAATACAATGGGGTTCTTACTTTCATGCCCCTGAGGATGCCTCACTGTCGGTGCACCCCTCCCTAGAACAAATATGGATAGACTAAGCCAAGGGACACAGAATAGGTAAGATGAATATATTTTCTCACCTCTTATTACGGGCCGCGGTCCCGGTGTCCGTTGGCTTGTCTCTCTGGGTCCAGTCTCTGGGGGTACGCCAGCAGGAGGTCCAATCCTCAGGCCCCACGTTGGGCGCCAACTGATATGGCTCTGATTCTGGATCTGACCCAATTAGTCAGGGAAGATTGATGCACTGCTCCGAATGGTATGAAATGATAGGCATACGTACGCCACCAGAGAGATCACACACAGACTGTCACAGGGAAGTCAATGCTAGATGTTTTGTTTATTCAGATTACATGATTTTTTATAGCAGAAAAAGGGGAACTTTATGACTCGGCTAATTTAATGATCTAATTGTCACATTACTAAGTCCCATGATAACGTATCACATTATCACTCCATACTTTAGCAAAAGTCAGCATTATGTCAGCAATTTCAATATCATAAAGTGATTAGTAAGGGATTATTAAGGGAGCTGGCTGCTACTTCAGGGGCCATTTTGTTAAGCAAACTATTAGATATAATACAAGCAAGTATACATTTGATACTAGATATATATAGCTTCCTCTGTGGTATCCTCCTATGAAAACCATTCTTGTTTAGTGTTTTACGTATCGTAGATTCGTTAATAGGGATGTTAGCATATGCCAGAGACTTTTGTAAGTTTTTAGCTGACACTCTAGGATTCTTCTTCACCTCATTGAGCAGTCTGCGCTGTGCTCTTGCAGTCATCTTTACAGTACGGCCGCTCTGAGGGAGAATAGCAACAGTGCTGAACTTTCTCCATTCATATACAATTTGTCTTACCGTGGACTGATTAACAGCAAGGCTTTTGGAGATACTTTAATAACTCTTTCCAGCTTTATGCAAGTCAACAATTCTTAATTGTAGGTCTTCTGGGAGCTCTTTTGTGCGAGGCATCATTCACATCAGGCAATGCTTCTCGTGAAAAGCAAACCCAGAACTGGTGTGTGTTTTTTATATGGCAGGGCACCTGTACCCAACACCTCCAATCTCATCTCATTGATTGGACTCCAGTTGGCTGACACCTCACTCCAATTATCTCTTGGAGATGTCATTAGTCTAGGGGTTTACATTCTTTGTCCACCTGCACTGTGAATATTTACATGGTGTGTTCAATAAAAACATGGTAACATTTAATTATTTGTGTGTTATTAGTTTAAGCAGACTGTGATTGTCTATTGTTGTGACTTAGATGTAGATCAGATCACATTTTATGACCAATTTTGTGCAGAAATCCATATCATTCCAAAGGGTTCAGATACTTTTTCTTGCAACTGTATATGCAGCTCTTTAGAGTGAGTATTTCAGACAAATGAAAATGTACTTTACTTGATTTCTAATTGAATTAAATAACTAAACACTGAAGCAATGCAAAGTAAATAGGAGTATACTTGACATATTTCTTATGAATAAGTGTTGATTTAATTTGTCTCCTAATTCTTTTTACTTTTGGATAGAAATTGAGTTGAATGAAGTCCAGACAGTATTTCTTCTGCAAACAAACAAAGAAAAATAAATAAATAACACAGCTCTTAACAAGTAAAGTGTGTATGGCCTCTGTCAAACAGAAACTGTTGCTAGACTGGTTTCGATTAATGTGTAGTTTTCATTTTATAGGTCACAAATCTTGGCTTAGAAACTTTTGATTGAAATATTTTGTGCATTTAAAACCAAATAGGTCATGCCATTAAGAAAATAAATTGTATAGAGAGAAATGACTTAGAAAACAAAACCATATAAATAATTTAAAAGTAATGTTTTTGACTTGGTGTCATTAACCTTAAGCTACACATTGACCTCAAGTGTTAAATGGTTTGGCAGAATTATTTTAGTGAAATCATGTACCTCAACTGACATGTTTTACTAAAGCAATTGAATTTTCTTACAATCCAAAAATAATTTGCTATTCATTTTGACATTTTATTTGTCACTGTATTTTCTGCCTTATAAAGAAAATAAAAAATGGATATTAAACATATAAAAAACAAATGTAAATATGATTTAGGCAGAATAAATGACAAAATGAATAATCTAGAGAAAAATTAAGTAAAAGTAGAAAATAATTTAATTACTTTTTAAGCTAGAGATAAGTCAACTTCTTGAAATTTGCTTTGTGTCTGATTCGGTGAATTTTTTTTAAAAAGTTCAGTTTGGCCCCAAATTGATAAGTCATAAATCAAATCTGCTCCAATTACCCTGAGAATTGTTATTTAACACCTTTTATTCTGCGAGGTCTCTGTTTATTTTTTTATTTTTTATTACAGGGAGTGCAGAATTATTAGGCAAATGAGTATTTTGACCACATCATCCTCTTTATGCATGTTGTCTTACTCCAAGCTGTATAGGCTCGAAAGCCTACTACCAATTAAGCATATTAGGTGATGTGCATCTCTGTAATGAGAAGGGGTGTGGTCTAATGACATCAACACCCTATATCAGGTGTGCATAATTATTAGGCAACTTCCTTTCCTTTGGCAAAATGGGTCAAAAGAAGGACTTGACAGTCTGAGAAAAGTCAAAAATAGTGAGATATCTTGCAGAGGGATGCAGCACTCTTAAATTTGCAAAGCTTCTGAAGCGTGATCATCGAACAATCAAGCGTTTCATTCAAAATAGTCAACAGGGTCGCAAGAAGCGTGTGGAAAAACCAAGGCGCAAAATAACTGCCCATGAACTGAGAAAAGTCAAGCGTGCAGCTGCCAAGATGCCACTTGCCACCAGTTTGGTCATATTTCAGAGCTGCAACATCACTGGAGTGCCCAAAAGCACAAGGTGTGCAATACTCAGAGACATGGCCAAGGTAAGAAAGGCTGAAAGACAACCACCACTGAACAAGACACACAAGCTGAAACGTCAAGACTGGGCCAAGAAATATCTCAAGACTGATTTTTCTAAGGTTTTATGGACTGATGAAATGAGAGTGAGTCTTGATGGGCCAGATGGATGGGCCAGTGGCTGGATTGGTAAAGGGCAGAGAGCTCCAGTCCGACTCAGACGCCAGCAAGGTGGAGGTGGAGTACTGGTTTGGGCTGGTATCATCAAAGATGAGCTTGTGGGGCCTTTTCGGGTTGAGGATGGAGTCAAGCTCAACTCCCAGTCCTACTGACAGTTTCTGGAAGACACCTTCTTCAAGCAGTGGTACAGGAAGAAGTCTGCATCCTTCAAGAAAAACATGATTTTCATGCAGGATAATGCTCCATCACACGCGTCCAAGTACTCCACAGCGTGGCTGGCAAGAAAGGGTATAAAAGAAGAAAATCTAATGACATGGCCTCCTTGTTCACCTGATCTGAACCCCATTGAGAACCTGTGGTCCATCATCAAATGTGAGATTTACAAGGAGGGAAAACAGTACACCTCTCTGAACAGTGTCTGGGAGGGTGTGGTTGCTGCTGCACGCAATGTTGATGGTGAACAGATCAAAACACTGACAGAATCCATGGATGGCAGGCTTTTGAGTGTCCTTGCAAAGAAAGGTGGCTATATTGGTCACTGATTTGTTTTTGTTTTGTTTTTGAATGTCAGAAATGTATATTTGTGAATGTTGAGATGTTATATTGGTTTCACTGGTAAAAATAAATAATTGAAATGGGTATATATTTGTTTTTTGTTAAGTTGCCTAATAATTATGCACAGTAATAGTCACCTGCACACACAGATATCCCCCTAAGGCTACTTTCACACTAGCGTTCATAGGTCCGTTCGTGAGCTCCGTTTGAAGGAGCTCACGAGCGGACCCGAACGCCTCCGTCCAGCCCTGATGCAGTCTGAATGGAGTGGATCCGCTCAGACTGCATCAGTCTGGCGGCGTTCAGCCTCCGCTCCGCTCGCCTCCGCACGGACAGGCTGACAGCTGAACGCTGCTTGAAGCGTTCAGCTGTCCGCCTGGCCGTGCGGAGGCGAGCGGATCCGTTCAGACTTACAATGTAAGTCAATGGGAACGGATCCGCTTGAAGATGTCACCATATGGCTCAATCTTTAAGCGGATCCGTCCCCCATTGACTTTACATTGAAAGTCTGAACGGATCCGCTCAGGCTACTTTCACAATTAGAATTTTTTCTAAGTTATTAATGCAGACGGATCCGTACTGAACGGAGCCTCCGTCTGCATTAATATGATCGGATCCGTTCAGAACGGATCCGATCGAACGCTAGTGTGAAAGTAGCCTAAATTAGCTAAAACTAAAAACAAACTAAAAACTACTTCCAAAAATATTCAGCTTTGATATTAATGAGTTTTTTGGGTTCATTGAGAACATGGTTGTTGTTCAATAATAAAATGAATCCTCAAAAATACAACTTGCCTAATAATTCTGCACTCCCTGTATATATTATTATTATTGTTCTTATTATTGAAACAATTTTGAAATATAAAAACAACATTAAATTAACATATTGCATAATATTTCCAGCCAATAGACTTAAAAATTACAAAATGATACATAATGATCATGAAATTTTGCTTATCGTATTAGAGGTTAAGAGAGTAAACCTCCTAAAACTGCATCCTCCTAAAGTGGCTTAAAAAGTAAAAAATTGAGGGAGTGGAAGCAACACCACCGCTCTATCTTTGCCAAATTCCTAGTAAGCAGAAGTAGATAAGAGATTCCTCTAAAATGAGAATCCGAACAGTTATACAAAACTAAGTTATTTGTAGCTCAGTTTATCAAAGGTGTCTGTCCACATTGAAAAGTGATTTCTGCAAAGTCAGGACCTCAATTTAAACAGGGGGAGTAATGCAACTTATGCATAAAGCGCCTGTGGTGCCTTTCAAGGAAGAAGTTAAATACTAAGGGCTCTTTCACACCTGCGTTCTTGTCTTCCGGCATAGAGTTCCGTCGTCGGGGCTCTATGCCGGAAGAATCCTGATCAGTTTTATCCTAATGCATTCTGAATGGAGTGAAATCCGTTCAGGATGCATCAGGATGTCTTCAGTTCTGGAACGGAACGTTTTTTAGCCGGAGAAAATACCGCAGCATGCTGCGCTTTTTGCTCCGGCCAAAAATCCTGAAGACTTGCCGCAAGGCCGGATCCGGAATTAATGCCCATTGAAAGGCATTGATCCGGATCCGGCCTTAACCTCTTAAGGACATAGGGCGTACAGGTACGCCCTTGTGCCCTGGTACTTAAGGACACAGGGCGTACATGTATGCCCTGTGTATTTCTGATCACTGCCGTGCGGCTGGCAGTGATCGGAACCCGGTGCCTGCTCAAAACATTGAGCAGGCACCTAGGCTAAATGCGCCGGGGGGGTCCCGTGACCCCCCCATGTCGGCGATCGCGGCAAACCGCAGGTCAATTCAGACCTGCGGTTTGCTGCGATTTCTGCAGTTTCTGATCCCCGCGGTCCCTGACCGCGGGGATCAGAAACTTTAGTATTCCTAAAATGCATCTGTACCCCCCCCCCTGCACCCCTTAGTGATTTTTGCCGGGTGGGAGGTGCAGGGGGAGGGTTGCGGGCGGTGCGGGAGGCGGGCGGTGCGGGAGGCGGGATCGCGATCCCCCGCCCGCCTCCCATTGCGTAATCGTTGGCGTCTAGTGGGTATACCAGGGTGCCAGCACATTGCTGGCACCCTGGTATAAACGGCTGACATCGGTGATGCGATGTCAGCCGTTTAACCATTTCCATACAGCGGTCCGTACGGACCGCTGTATGGAAAAGGTTAACAGCGCAGGGAGCTCCCTCCCTCTCCCATCGGGGGGCTGCTGTGCCTTTGCAGCCCCTCCGAATGGAGAGGGAGAGAGCTCCCAGGCAGCCCCCCAAGCCCCGTCCTTACCCTTCCCCGTCTGCGCAGTTCTGACCATAACTGAGCAGACGGGGAAGGTTCCCATGGCAACAGGACGCCTTCTCAGGCGTCCTGCTGTCCATGGTGCTGAACAGATCTATGCTGAAAGGCATAGATCTGTTCAGACAAAGTGTAAAATACAGTACAGTACTTTATATTGTACTGTACTGTATTATACAGACATCAGACCCACTGGATCTTCAAGAACCAAGTGGGTCTGGGTCAAAAAGAAAGTGAAAAAAAGTGAAAATAAAGTAAAAATCAAAAAACACATTTATCACTGATTAAAAATAAAAAAAATGAAATTCCCTACACATGTTTGGTATCGCCGCGTCCGTAACGACCTGATCTATAAAACGGTCATGTTACTTTACCCAAACGGTGAACGCCATAAAAATTAAAAATTAAAAACTATGATGAAATTGAAATTTTGCCCACCTTACTTCCCCAGAAAGTTAATAAAAGTGATCAAAAAAGTTGTATGTACTCCAAAATTGTAACAATCAAACCGTCATCTCATCCCGCAAAAATCATACCCTACCCAAGATAATCGCCCCAAAACTGAAAAAACTATGGCTCTTAGACTATGGAAACACTAAAACATGAATTTTTTTGTTTCAAAAATGAAATCATCGTGTAAAACTTACATAAATAAAAAAAAGTATACATATTGGGTATCGCCGCGTCCGTATCGACCGGCTCTATAAAAATATCACATGACCTAACCCCTCAGGTGACCACCGTAAAAAAAAAAAAAGAAACGGTGTAAAAAAAGCTATTTTTTGTCATCTTACTTCACAAAAAGTGTAACAGCAAGCGATCAAAAAGTCATATGCACCCCAAAATAGTACCAATCAAACCGTAATCTCATCCCGCAAAAAATGAGACCCTACTTGAGATAATCGCCCAAAAACTAAAAAAAACTATGGCTCTTAGACTATGGAGACACTAAAACTTTTTTTTGTTTTAAAAATTAATTCATTGTGTAAAACTTACATAAATAAAAAAAAATTGTATACATATTAGGTATCGCCGCGTCCGTGACAACCTGCTCTATAAAATTACCACATGATCTAACCTGTCAGATGAATGTTGTAAATAACAAAAAAAAAACGGTGCCAAAAAAGCTATTTCTTGTTACCTTGCCGCACAAAAAGTGTAATATAGAGCAACCAAAAATCATATGTACCCTAAACTAGTACCAACAAAACTGCCACCTTATCCCGTAGTTTCTAAAATGGGGTCACTTTTTTGGAGTTTCTACTCTAGGGGTGCATCAGGGGGGCTTCAAATGGGACATGGTGTCAATTAAACCAGTCCAGCAAAATCTGCCTTCCAAAAACCGTATGGCATTCCTTTCCTTCTGCGCCCTGTCGTGTGCCCGTACAGCAGTTTACGACCACATATGGGGTGTTTCTGTAAACTACAGAATCAGGGCCATAAATAATGAGTTTTGTTTGGCTGTTAACCCTTGCTTTGTAACTGGAAAAAAAATAATAAAATGGAAAATCTGCCAAAAAAGTGAAATTTTGAAATTGTATCTCTATTTTCCATTAAATCTTGTGCAACACCTAAAGGGTTAACAAACTTTGTAAAATCAGTTTTGAATACCTTGAGGGTGTAGTTTCTTAGATGGGGTCACTTTTATGGAGTTTCTACTCTAGGGGTGCATCAGGGGGGCTTCAAATGGGACATGGTGTCAATAAAACCAGTCCAGCAAAATCTGCCTTTCAAAAACCGTATGGCATTCCTTTCCTTCTGCGCCCTGTCGTGTGCCCGTACAGCAGTTTACGACCACATATGGGGTGTTTCTGTAAACTACAGAAACAGGGCCATAAATAATGAGTTTTGTTTGGCTGTTAACCCTTGCTTTGTAACTGGAAAAAAAATATTAAAATGGAAAATCTGCCAAAAAAGTGAAATTTTGAAATTGTATCTCTATTTTCCATTAAATCTTGTGCAACACCTAAAGGGTTAACAAACTTTGTAAAAATCAGTTTTGAATACCTTGAGGGGTGTAGTTTCTTATATGGGGTCACTTTTTTGGAGTTTCTACTCTAGGGGTGCATCAGGGGGGCTTCAAATGGGACATGGTGTCAAAAAAACTGTCCAGCAAAACCTGCCTTCCAAAAACCATACGGCGCACCTTTCACTCTACGCCCCGCTGTGTGGCCGTACAGTAGTTTACGGCCACATATGGGGTGTTTCTGTAAACGGCAGAGTCAGGGCAATAAAGATACAGTCTTGTTTGGCTGTTAACCCTTGCTTTGTTAGTGGAAAAAATGGGTTAAAATGGAAAATTAGGCAAAAAAATGAAATTCTCAAATTTCATCCCCATTTGCCAATAACTCTTGTGCAACACCTAAAGGGTTAATGAAGTTAGTAAAATCAGTTTTGAATACCTTGAGGGGTGTAGTTTCTTAGATGGGGTCACTTTTATGGAGTTTCTACTCTAGGGGTGCATCAGGGGGCTTCAAATGGGACATGGTGTCAAAAAAACAGTCCAGCAAAATCTGCCTTCCAAAAACCATATGGCGCACCTTTCACTCTACGCCCCGCTGTGTGGCCGTACAGTAGTTTACGGCCACATATGGGGTGTTTCTGTAAACGGCAGAGTCAGGGCAATAAAGATACAGTCTTGTTTGGCTGTTAACCCTTGCTTTGTTAGTGGAAAAAATGGGTTAAAATGGAAAATTAGACAAAAAAATTAAATTCTCAAATTTCATCCCCATTTGCCAATAACTCTTGTGCAACACCTAAAGGGTTAACGAAGTTTGTAAAATCAGTTTTGAATACCTTGAGGGGTGTAGTTTATAGAATGGGGTCATTTTTGGGTGGTTTCTATTATGTAAGCCTCGCAAAGTGACTTCATGAGCTGTAGTGGTCCCTAAAAATTGGGTTTTTGTAAATTTCTGAAAAATTTCAAGATTTGCTTCTAAACTTCTAAGCCTTGTAACCTCCCCAAAAAATAAAATATCATTCCCAAAATAATTCAAACATGAAGTAGACATATGGGGAATGTAAAGGCATCACAATTTTTAGGGGTATTACTATGTATTACAGAAGTAGAGAAACTGAAACTTTGAAATTTGCTAATTTTTCCAAATTTTTGTTAAATTAGGTATTTTTTGGTGCAAAAAAATTTTTTTTTTTAACTTCATTTTACCAGTGTCATGAAGTACAATATGTGACGAAAAAACAATCTCAGAACGGCCTGGATAAGTCAAAGCGTTTTAAAGTTATCAGCACTTATAGTGACACTGGTCAGATTTGCAAAAAATGGCCTGGTCCTAAGGTGTAAAAAGGCTGTGTCCTTAAGGGGTTAAGCTAAACGTCGTTTCGGCGCATTGCCGGATCCGACGTTTAGCTTTTTTAGAGTGGTTACCATGGCTGCCGGGACGCTAAAGTCCTGGCAGCCATGGTAAAGTGTAGTGGGGAGCGGGGGAGCAGTATACTTACCATCCGTGCGGCTCCCGGGGCGCTCCAGAGTGACGTCAGGGCGCCCCAAGCGCATGGATCACGTGATCGCATGGCACGTCATCCATGTGCATGGGGCGCTCTGATGTCACTCTGGAGCGCCCCGGGAGCCGCGCGGACTGTAAGCATACAGCTCCCCCGCTCCCCGCTCCTACTATGGCTTTCATAGTAACACTGAAAGCATTTTGAAGATGGATCCGTCTTCCAATGCTTTCAGTACACTTGCGTTTTTCCGGATCCGGCGTGTAATTCCAGCAAGTGGAGTACACACCGGATCCGGACAACGCAAGTGTGAAAGAGGCCTAAGAGGTATACTAAAACAGTTTAACTACTGCTATAATTTCTGTCATAGTGAGGTGTGTAGTAATGAAGGTTCTCCATTACTTAAAAAAACTTGGCAGCTGAGCCCTCCTTATTTCTCTCTGCCTTGGTTTGATAGTTTCTCAACAGTTATTTTAGTTGAGAGACGACAGCTGGTATGCCTGGCATGATTGGACATTCCCTTACCAACAACACACTTTTCGCCACTACCAAAACAGAGTGAAGTAAAAAGGGCAAACTTTGAGTGGAGGAGGTGTTAGATATTGGCAAACAGACGTAGTGGAACTAAAGCACTTGTGGTTTCAAAGGACGGATAATGGACCGATGAGAATGAATATAATTCAACAAGCCCTTCCAAAACATCCTAGCAGACATCCATTTTCCATTCCAAAAATCTGTGGCAGACTCCCTACATTTACGACAATAAATTATACAGTAACAGAGGGGATGCAGGCAGATTAAAACCATAAATAGCATTACCATATGCATCAACTTGAAGAAAGATTCTCTTCATCTTTCACTGATAAAATATGTTCCAACCTTTATCTATCCCTCCAGAAGTTTCTCCATGATTTCTTTGTCTTGAGTCATCCATTGCCTTTTGAGGAAAACCTTTGAAGCAGTAATATTTTAAAAAAAATTATGGACATGGGCCTGTACAACCCTGAAAGAGAAACCAGTCAGGGGGTGAAGCCTACTATGTTGTCAAAGCTGTGATCTGAAGTTTATTTAGACAAGTTTTTAACCCTATATTTGTAAAGGAGCATCACTTGTAAAATTTGTAGGAAGTGTCTGCCAGCTGGTAAATATCTTTTAATTCCTAGTATACCAATTCCCCCCCACACACACACAAATGCATCGGATGTTCTGCTTAATTGATCCCCTTTGCCTGCCATTCTCGAAAACCAGAATCCTCCATCCCTTGGGGAAATTCGGTTTCCATGAGGGCATCATTTTTGACACCGAGACAGGTAAACCAAAGGCTTTTCTATACCACTAATGTGTACCTTAGCAGCACTGAGTACTTAAAGACTATTTAAACCTTTGGATGGAATTTTTTTAAATTATTTTATTTGACTCTTTTGCGGCTAAAAATCTTTTTAGTTCATCTTTTTTTTTTTATATATATTGAACTGTTTTGTCACAAAGGGTTAATTGCTTTTCTAGCTGTGTACATCACTTTTACTTTGTGTCAGTCATCTAATTGCTCTTATCAGTAAGATAAGGATTGCGCTTTGAAGAGTATGTATAAGGTCTGAGATCAGATATAAGAAAATACAGCTCCTGCTAGTAGAGAATCTCAGCTTTGTACAGAAATAAAGACTCCATATTTTTAATAAGGAATTTTTTTAAACTCGTATGAGTACAATAAATTAATTTAAAAAAATTGCCCAAAAAGATGTACATAGCCTTTAATTTCTGCTATGAATTTAGCCAGATTGGAATGCAAACAAACCACCAAACTCCTACAGGCTATCAGGTTAATTTCTAAATCTATAGTTGCGGGCGGTGCAGGAGGCGGGCGGTGCGGGAGGCGGGATCGCGATCCCCCGCCCGCCTCCCATTGCGTAATCGTTGGCGTCTAGTGGGTATACCAGGGTGCCAGCACATTGCTGGCACCCTGGTATAAACGGCTGACATCGGTGATGCGATGTCAGCCGTTTAACCATTTCCATACAGCGGTCCGTACGGACCGCTGTATGGAAAAGGTTAACAGCGCAGGGAGCTCCCTCCCTCTCCCATCGGGGGGCTGCTGTGCCTTTGCAGCCCCTCCGAATGGAGAGGGAGAGAGCTCCCAGGCAGCCCCCCAAGCCCCGTCCTTACCCTTCCCCGTCTGCGCAGTTCTGACCATAACTGAGCAGACGGGGAAGGTTCCCATGGCAACAGGACGCCTTCTCAGGCGTCCTGCTGTCCATGGTGCTGAACAGATCTATGCTGAAAGGCATAGATCTGTTCAGACAAAGTGTAAAATACAGTACAGTACTTTATATTGTACTGTACTGTATTATACAGACATCAGACCCACTGGATCTTCAAGAACCAAGTGGGTCTGGGTCAAAAAGAAAGTGAAAAAAAGTGAAAATAAAGTAAAAATCAAAAAACACATTTATCACTGATTAAAAATAAAAAAAATGAAATTCCCTACACATGTTTGGTATCGCCGCGTCCGTAACGACCTGATCTATAAAACGGTCATGTTACTTTACCCAAACGGTGAACGCCATAAAAATTAAAAATTAAAAACTATGATGAAATTGAAATTTTGCCCACCTTACTTCCCCAGAAAGTTAATAAAAGTGATCAAAAAAGTTGTATGTACTCCAAAATTGTAACAATCAAACCGTCATCTCATCCCGCAAAAATCATACCCTACCCAAGATAATCGCCCCAAAACTGAAAAAACTATGGCTCTTAGACTATGGAAACACTAAAACATGAATTTTTTTGTTTCAAAAATGAAATCATCGTGTAAAACTTACATAAATAAAAAAAAGTATACATATTGGGTATCGCCGCGTCCGTATCGACCGGCTCTATAAAAATATCACATGACCTAACCCCTCAGGTGACCACCGTAAAAAAAAAAAATGAAACGGTGTAAAAAAAGCTATTTTTTGTCATCTTACTTCACAAAAAGTGTAACAGCAAGCGATCAAAAAGTCATATGCACCCCAAAATAGTACCAATCAAACCGTAATCTCATCCCGCAAAAAATGAGACCCTACTTGAGATAATCGCCCAAAAACTAAAAAAAACTATGGCTCTTAGACTATGGAGACACTAAAACTTTTTTTTGTTTTAAAAATTAATTCATTGTGTAAAACTTACATAAATAAAAAAAAATTGTATACATATTAGGTATCGCCGCGTCCGTGACAACCTGCTCTATAAAATTACCACATGATCTAACCTGTCAGATGAATGTTGTAAATAACAAAAAAAAAACGGTGCCAAAAAAGCTATTTCTTGTTACCTTGCCGCACAAAAAGTGTAATATAGAGCAACCAAAAATCATATGTACCCTAAACTAGTACCAACAAAACTGCCACCTTATCCCGTAGTTTCTAAAATGGGGTCACTTTTTTGGAGTTTCTACTCTAGGGGTGCATCAGGGGGGCTTCAAATGGGACATGGTGTCAATTAAACCAGTCCAGCAAAATCTGCCTTCCAAAAACCGTATGGCATTCCTTTCCTTCTGCGCCCTGTCGTGTGCCCGTACAGCAGTTTACGACCACATATGGGGTGTTTCTGTAAACTACAGAATCAGGGCCATAAATAATGAGTTTTGTTTGGCTGTTAACCCTTGCTTTGTAACTGGAAAAAAAATAATAAAATGGAAAATCTGCCAAAAAAGTGAAATTTTGAAATTGTATCTCTATTTTCCATTAAATCTTGTGCAACACCTAAAGGGTTAACAAACTTTGTAAAATCAGTTTTGAATACCTTGAGGGTGTAGTTTCTTAGATGGGGTCACTTTTATGGAGTTTCTACTCTAGGGGTGCATCAGGGGGGCTTCAAATGGGACATGGTGTCAATAAAACCAGTCCAGCAAAATCTGCCTTTCAAAAACCGTATGGCATTCCTTTCCTTCTGCGCCCTGTCGTGTGCCCGTACAGCAGTTTACGACCACATATGGGGTGTTTCTGTAAACTACAGAAACAGGGCCATAAATAATGAGTTTTGTTTGGCTGTTAACCCTTGCTTTGTAACTGGAAAAAAAATATTAAAATGGAAAATCTGCCAAAAAAGTGAAATTTTGAAATTGTATCTCTATTTTCCATTAAATCTTGTGCAACACCTAAAGGGTTAACAAACTTTGTAAAAATCAGTTTTGAATACCTTGAGGGGTGTAGTTTCTTATATGGGGTCACTTTTTTGGAGTTTCTACTCTAGGGGTGCATCAGGGGGGCTTCAAATGGGACATGGTGTCAAAAAAACTGTCCAGCAAAACCTGCCTTCCAAAAACCATACGGCGCACCTTTCACTCTACGCCCCGCTGTGTGGCCGTACAGTAGTTTACGGCCACATATGGGGTGTTTCTGTAAACGGCAGAGTCAGGGCAATAAAGATACAGTCTTGTTTGGCTGTTAACCCTTGCTTTGTTAGTGGAAAAAATGGGTTAAAATGGAAAATTAGGCAAAAAAATGAAATTCTCAAATTTCATCCCCATTTGCCAATAACTCTTGTGCAACACCTAAAGGGTTAATGAAGTTAGTAAAATCAGTTTTGAATACCTTGAGGGGTGTAGTTTCTTAGATGGGGTCACTTTTATGGAGTTTCTACTCTAGGGGTGCATCAGGGGGCTTCAAATGGGACATGGTGTCAAAAAAACAGTCCAGCAAAATCTGCCTTCCAAAAACCATATGGCGCACCTTTCACTCTACGCCCCGCTGTGTGGCCGTACAGTAGTTTACGGCCACATATGGGGTGTTTCTGTAAACGGCAGAGTCAGGGCAATAAAGATACAGTCTTGTTTGGCTGTTAACCCTTGCTTTGTTAGTGGAAAAAATGGGTTAAAATGGAAAATTAGACAAAAAAATTAAATTCTCAAATTTCATCCCCATTTGCCAATAACTCTTGTGCAACACCTAAAGGGTTAACGAAGTTTGTAAAATCAGTTTTGAATACCTTGAGGGGTGTAGTTTATAGAATGGGGTCATTTTTGGGTGGTTTCTATTATGTAAGCCTCGCAAAGTGACTTCAGAGCTGTAGTGGTCCCTAAAAATTGGGTTTTTGTAAATTTCTGAAAAATTTCAAGATTTGCTTCTAAACTTCTAAGCCTTGTAACCTCCCCAAAAAATAAAATATCATTCCCAAAATAATTCAAACATGAAGTAGACATATGGGGAATGTAAAGGCATCACAATTTTTAGGGGTATTACTATGTATTACAGAAGTAGAGAAACTGAAACTTTGAAATTTGCTAATTTTTCCAAATTTTTGTTAAATTAGGTATTTTTTGGTGCAAAAAAATTTTTTTTTTTAACTTCATTTTACCAGTGTCATGAAGTACAATATGTGACGAAAAAACAATCTCAGAACGGCCTGGATAAGTCAAAGCGTTTTAAAGTTATCAGCACTTATAGTGACACTGGTCAGATTTGCAAAAAATGGCCTGGTCCTAAGGTGTAAAAAGGCTGTGTCCTTAAGGGGTTAAGCTAAACGTCGTTTCGGCGCATTGCCGGATCCGACGTTTAGCTTTTTTAGAGTGGTTACCATGGCTGCCGGGACGCTAAAGTCCTGGCAGCCATGGTAAAGTGTAGTGGGGAGCGGGGGAGCAGTATACTTACCATCCGTGCGGCTCCCGGGGCGCTCCAGAGTGACGTCAGGGCGCCCCAAGCGCATGGATCACGTGATCGCATGGCACGTCATCCATGTGCATGGGGCGCTCTGATGTCACTCTGGAGCGCCCCGGGAGCCGCGCGGACTGTAAGCATACAGCTCCCCCGCTCCCCGCTCCTACTATGGCTTTCATAGTAACACTGAAAGCATTTTGAAGATGGATCCGTCTTCCAATGCTTTCAGTACACTTGCGTTTTTCCGGATCCGGCGTGTAATTCCAGCAAGTGGAGTACACACCGGATCCGGACAACGCAAGTGTGAAAGAGGCCTAAGAGGTATACTAAAACAGTTTAACTACTGCTATAATTTCTGTCATAGTGAGGTGTGTAGTAATGAAGGTTCTCCATTACTTAAAAAAACTTGGCAGCTGAGCCCTCCTTATTTCTCTCTGCCTTGGTTTGATAGTTTCTCAACAGTTATTTTAGTTGAGAGACGACAGCTGGTATGCCTGGCATGATTGGACATTCCCTTACCAACAACACACTTTTCGCCACTACCAAAACAGAGTGAAGTAAAAAGGGCAAACTTTGAGTGGAGGAGGTGTTAGATATTGGCAAACAGACGTAGTGGAACTAAAGCACTTGTGGTTTCAAAGGACGGATAATGGACCGATGAGAATGAATATAATTCAACAAGCCCTTCCAAAACATCCTAGCAGACATCCATTTTCCATTCCAAAAATCTGTGGCAGACTCCCTACATTTACGACAATAAATTATACAGTAACAGAGGGGATGCAGGCAGATTAAAACCATAAATAGCATTACCATATGCATCAACTTGAAGAAAGATTCTCTTCATCTTTCACTGATAAAATATGTTCCAACCTTTATCTATCCCTCCAGAAGTTTCTCCATGATTTCTTTGTCTTGAGTCATCCATTGCCTTTTGAGGAAAACCTTTGAAGCAGTAATATTTTAAAAAAAATTATGGACATGGGCCTGTACAACCCTGAAAGAGAAACCAGTCAGGGGGTGAAGCCTACTATGTTGTCAAAGCTGTGATCTGAAGTTTATTTAGACAAGTTTTTAACCCTATATTTGTAAAGGAGCATCACTTGTAAAATTTGTAGGAAGTGTCTGCCAGCTGGTAAATATCTTTTAATTCCTAGTATACCAATTCCCCCCCACACACACACAAATGCATCGGATGTTCTGCTTAATTGATCCCCTTTGCCTGCCATTCTCGAAAACCAGAATCCTCCATCCCTTGGGGAAATTCGGTTTCCATGAGGGCATCATTTTTGACACCGAGACAGGTAAACCAAAGGCTTTTCTATACCACTAATGTGTACCTTAGCAGCACTGAGTACTTAAAGACTATTTAAACCTTTGGATGGAATTTTTTTAAATTATTTTATTTGACTCTTTTGCGGCTAAAAATCTTTTTAGTTCATCTTTTTTTTTTTATATATATTGAACTGTTTTGTCACAAAGGGTTAATTGCTTTTCTAGCTGTGTACATCACTTTTACTTTGTGTCAGTCATCTAATTGCTCTTATCAGTAAGATAAGGATTGCGCTTTGAAGAGTATGTATAAGGTCTGAGATCAGATATAAGAAAATACAGCTCCTGCTAGTAGAGAATCTCAGCTTTGTACAGAAATAAAGACTCCATATTTTTAATAAGGAATTTTTTTAAACTCGTATGAGTACAATAAATTAATTTAAAAAAATTGCCCAAAAAGATGTACATAGCCTTTAATTTCTGCTATGAATTTAGCCAGATTGGAATGCAAACAAACCACCAAACTCCTACAGGCTATCAGGTTAATTTCTAAATCTATATTAGAGAAGTGATCCATCCCATGAACTTAATATGTAATGTGTCTCATGAGACAGGTTAGCTTGTAACCCTGTATGTTTGGGTATTTCACCTCCCTATCAGGTTTCAATCGCATCAGTTTTGTAACTGGCTGGAGATGGAGAGAAGGAGATCAGGACGTAATGTGGAAAACTACACAAAACAGCAATAAACATCTATATATAGATATATATATATATATATATATATATATATTAAAAAAGTACGTATATATGTATGCGTGTATGTCCAGCGAAAACTCAAAAACACAACCATCCATTTCAACTAAACCTGGTATACACATCCCTTGCTACCTGGAAAGAAATCTTGCAGGGGTCTCAGCTCTTTAGGATGTACCGTTCCTGAGATATTCCCAAAAAATTACCTGCATTAGCCAATGCAAGCCTGCCAGCCTTTCACTTAAATCCTAACTGCCATACACATGGTCAGATGTCCCTTATCAGCCAATAGAAGCTTGTAGGTCTTACTCCAGGTTGCCTTAACAACTGATCACAGGTTTTATCAGTTTGCAGGTCCTGAAATATTCAGTCATATAACGTATGACAGCACAACTACACTGCTACATGCATGGGGGCCAGGGGCCACTATTAAACGGACGGGCACTGTGGAGTTCGCTGTTAAAGGGGCGGGCACTGTGGAGGTCACTGTTAAAGGGGCAGTCACTGTTAAAGGGGCGGCCACTGTGAAAGTCACTGCAAAAAGGGCAGTCACTGTTAAAGGGGCGGCCACTGTGAAAGTCACTGTTAAAGGAGCGGTCACTGTTAAAGGGAAGGCCACTGTGAAAATCACTGTTAAAGTGGCGGCAACTGTAAAAGTCACCGTTAAAAGGGTGGCCACTGGTAAAGGGACGGCCACCGTGAGAGTCACTGTTAGACGGTCACCGTTAAAGTGGTGGCCACTGTGAAAGTCACTGTTAAAGGGGCGGTCACCGTTAAAGGGGTGGCCAGTATGAAAGTCACTGTTAAAAGGACAGCCATCATGAAATTCACTGTTGAAGGGGAGGTCACCAAAGTCACTGGTAAAGGGGTGGTCATCGTTAAAGGTGCGGACACTGTTAAAGTCACTGTTAAAAGGGCAGCCATCGTGAAAGTCACTGTTAAAGGGGCAGTCACTGTTAAAGGGGTGGCCACTGTGAAAGTGACTGTTAAAGGGGCTGCCACTATGAAAGTCACTGTAAAATGGGCGGTCACCATTAAAGGGGCGACCACTGTGAAAATCACTGTTAAAGGGGTGCTCACTGTTAAAGGGGCGGCCACTGTGAAAGTCACCGTAAAAGGGGCGGTCACTGTTAAAGGGGCAGCCATTGTGAAAGTCACTGTTAAAGGGGCAGTCACCATTAAAGGGGCGGCCACTGTGAAAGTCACTGCTAAAGGGGTGGTCACTGTTAACGAGGCGGCCACTGTGAAAGTCACTGTTAATGGGGCGGTCACTGTTAAAGGGGTGGCCATTGTGAAAGTCATTATTATCTAATATAAAATTGCAATAAATAAATACCCGAGCAATGCAGGGGCATCAGCTAGTTGATTATAAAAGAGAATATTAAATAATGCATCCACTAGCCTATTTGCAGAAGTACAAAACTCTCCAATACTGTATTAGAAAAAGTCTGGAGTGAGAAGAATGATCTCACTAAAATGCAGGGGAGTTTCTATGTTAAAATATGCAGGGCATGGGATCCGGATGTTTTGCTCTAGGCCCCGAATGTACTGCCTTCCAGATAGTTAGAAGTTTCGCTCTGTTAGATAGGGTAAGCGGACGCAGTACAGAGGCAAAAGACAAGTTCTTAATGCAAAACTTCAATATTTTATTCACACTTGAGGCAAATGCACAAAACAATGCGTTACTTTGCAGTCTTGGTGTTTACTTCACACACAATGGAAAGTACATCTTGGTGTTATTCACACAAATTGGACAGTTCATATAAGATAAGTCACCTAGATGTCAGTTCTGCCTACAGCAGTCCACAGCAGGCTTTAGGGGACCTGTATCCTCGGCCCATGGGTTTTATCCCTCCAACCTGGCAACAAGCCTCAGACCCCTACACAGAGATCTTGCTGCTGAGCCCAGCTGCCTATTTAAGGACAGCCAGGTGCTGCCAAAAACCCAGACTGGCAATTAAAATTCAGTCCGTTATTTGACCCCACCTGGCTGCAAATCAGCCCAGCAGCATACGCTGGGAGGAAAATACCTGTTTTCCCAAACCATTCCTCTCACTGTGGCACATATCCCCCCTTTGTTTAACCCTGAGGGGGTGAACACTCGCCAGACAATGTACTCCAACCGGCCTGCCCTGTGTTTCACTATAAATTTAAAATTCTGTAGGGAAAGGAACCATCTGGAGACCCAGGCATTTCTGTCTTTGGCTTGGCTCATCTACTTGAGAGGGGAGTGGTCGGTTACCAGGTGGAGTTTTCTCCCCAACAAATAATAACGGAGAGACTTGAGTGCCCACTTGATAGCCAGGCACTCTCTCTCCACTATACTTTACCTGTTCTTGGCTGAGGTGAGCTTACGGCTGAGGAAGACAACAGGATGCTCCTCCCCATTGATTTACTGAGAGAGTACAGCACCGAGGCCTACTTCGGATGCATCGGTCTGTACTATAAATTCCTTTTTGAAACTGGGTGTCACCAAAACCGGGGACCCACACAGGGCCGACTTCAAAGCAGAGAAAGCCCCTTCCGCCTGATCATCCCAGCGAACCATCACGGACTTGCGACCCTTCAAGAGCCCTGTCAATGGCGCGGCCACCACAGCAAAGTGGGGGACAAACCTCATGTAATAGCCCACCATTCCCAAGAACAACTTTACTTGCCTAGTAGTGACAGGTCGGGGCCAATTCCGTATTGCCTCTATTTTGTTCACTTGGGGTTTGATGACTTTGTGCCCAATGACATACCCCAGGTATTTATTCTCCTCTAACCCTCCTCTAAATCGTACATTTTTGGGGGTTTGCGGTTAGTCCAGCTTTCCGAAGGGAGTCTACTACAGCCTGCACCTTGGGTAGGTGACTTTCCCAGTCGGTACTGTGTATGACAATATCGTCCAGTTAAGCCGAAGCGTACCGACGATGGTGACAAAGCACAATGTCCATAAGCCATTGAAAAGTGGTAGGGGCGTCATGCAGACTAACGGGTAACACCTTATATTGGTACAGCCCCTCTGGTGTGATGAAGGCAGTTTTCTCTTTGGCAGCCTCCGTCAAGGGTACCTGCCTTTGGTGAGGTCCAAAACGGAAAAATACTTGCCATAACTTCTCGATAAGATTATTCACCGTGGGCATGGGATACACATCGAATTTGAAAATCTCATTTAGTTTACGAAAATCGTTATAGAACCGCAACGTCCCGTCCGGTTTGGGTATTAAAACTATAGGACTACTTCCGGTTCCGGCGCTGGTATGTGAGGACGCGGTAAAGGCAGCTCCTCACCGTCGGTTACAGCAGACCCGCTTCACCGGTCTCCCCAATCAGCTGAGGCATAAAATCGCCAACTGCAGCCTCTGCAGGGCGCATGGAGAGATACCTGCTCCGGAGCGGGCACAAAACAACTCTCCTCAGCCGCGTTGCTCCCGAGGCAGACAGGGAGCCTCTCAAGATGGCGCCGACCCCATCTCCAGCTGTGCCGGACACAGACCAGAGAGCGATAGGTGAGGACAGCACTCAAGTGGATATGTTTGAAGGGGCAGGGGGAACTACAGATATAAAACAGCTGGCAATAGAAGTTGCCAAACAGCTTGCCCCAGACCTCATTGCCTCGCTGTCCACTACCATACAGTCAGCATTAAATAAGCTGCAAGAGGAAGTGGCACTACATGACCACAGATTTCAAGAACTGGAGCAGCGGGTGGAATGCATTGAGGAGGATGCTGCAGAGGCAGCAAGGCAGCACAAGGACATAGCACAATTAGTTGTCAAGTTACATGAGAAAGTAGAAAACCTTGAAAACAGGTCCAGACAAAGCAATTTAAGGCTAGTAGTGATCCCGGAATCAATACCGCCACAAGACCAAAGTCGTTTGTTTGAATCGGACCTGCCACAAGCATTAGGCCTACAAGGGAGATGAAAAGTAGAGAGGGCACATCGTGTGGGACCCCTGAGAGAGTCACCCTCCTCTCCATCTGAAAAACAAAGACCATGCCAAGTCATTTGCAAATACCAAAATTATTTGGACAAGGAGGACATTCTGAAGGCCTACAGGATGAGAAGAGGGCCTTTGATTATCCGTGGCCATTAAGCATTGTTATTTGCTGATCACTCAGTGGAAACTACGAAAAAGCTCAGGGCTTTCAGCGCTATCTGCTCTGGACTTTACAGAAAAGGAGTCAAGTTCCAGTTAATGTACCCGGCAGTGCTAAAAATTAAAAGAGGAGACAGCACATTTTGTCATTTCACTGAACCGAAAGAAGCGGAAAACGTATTGAATTAAGATGAGGGCGAAGAAGTTCCGGCTAGACGACAGCAGCAGAAGACCCCAGAGGATCTCAACGTGAACCACAGCTGGAGTCGAGTGCCTCCATCTTCTAATTCCTCTAACCGTGGATCGCCGAAGGAACAGCGGTCCTCTGCCAGACAGCACATAACTCATCGGGTGGACTGACCTCTTCTCTCATGGAAGGCGAAGCATAAAAGGGGACTTTAACAAGAATGTTAAACTGACGGTGAGATAATTTGCGCACCAGTATGTCGTGTATACCAGAAAAAAGGAAAGTCTATACTGCTGGAGTGGTGATCCAGATATAGTCTATATGTTGTTGTTATCAATATATGAATAAAAAGACTGGGCACACCTAGGATATGGGATCAATTGCTTTAATTTTAATTATTAATAAAAATAAAGTATTAGACACATAAAATTACAATAAGGTGGAAACTATAAATCTGTATTAGTCGGGGGCAATAAACATCAGTAATATGAACGAGAGGTGTCCAATTAGCAGCAATATGAAGGAAGGACAAAGTGCATTAGTTACAATGGAGGCAGTAATGGTATGACCATCTGTAAAAAATGATGATAAATATATACTACTTCTGCAGTATTGGTGTGTCCACCTAAGAAATAGAGACTATATTGCTTAATGGCATGCACAGTATTTATGTATCCACCTGTGGAGAATAAAATGAAACAGTTTGTTACATGCACAGTCCTGACTTAACCCTCGAATGTACCGAGAGAGAGGGGATTTAAAGTGCCGCCAATATGATCCTTCAATCGGATATTCGTTAGGTATGGATAGCCCGTACACTATGCAGTTGGTGATCAATAGTTTTTTGCAGTTTGCAAACGAGCTGCCGAACAGCAAATACACACTGTGTACCTGACCTAGCAGGCGTCCCGCTAGCGGTCAGGGTTTAGACTGAGCTACTAAACCGACTTTGGTTGAGCTCCTGTACCGGTTTTGCAAATATAAACAGTCTTACCGGTATGGTGGAACTTCGATCTTATGTGCGGGTGGTTTCTTCTGTCCAGGAGAGGCTTGCTCAGGTTCCCCCTTTTCAGTTCGGGAGGTATAGTGTTTGCAGCGCTAGATGTTTGCTCCACGTGGGTTAGCTTGTGTGGGCGTAGACGCTGTGTTACCATTCACCTTTCGAGCTGAAGCTTCTCACTTAGTATCCGCAGTATCCTTTGCTTGATCCAATGATGTGGTGCACTCACATAAGTTCGGGGGTCTGACCAGACGCGTTTCGGGGTTGGGGTATCCCCTTCCTCACCACTGAGGAAGGGGATACCCCAACCCCGAAAAGCGTCTGGTCAGACCCCCGAACTTATGTGAGTGCACCACATCATTGGATCAAGCAAAGGATACTGCGGATACTAAGTGAGAAGCTTCAGCTCGAAAGGTGAAGGTAACACAGCGTCTATGCCCACACAAACTAACCCACGTGGAGCAAACATCTAGCGCTGCAAACACTATACCTCCCGAACTGAAAAGGGGGAACCTGAGCAAGCCTCTCCTGGACAGAAGAAACCACCCGCACATAAGATCGAAGTTCCACCATACCGGTAAGACTGTTTATATTTGCAAAACCGGTACAGGAGCTCAACCAAAGTCGGTTTAGTAGCTCAGTCTAAACCCTGACCGCTAGCGGGACGCCGCTAGGTCAGGTACACAGTGTGTATTTGCTGTTCGGCAGCTCGTTTGCAAACTGCAAAAAACTATTGATCACCAACTGCATAGTGTACGGGCTATCCATACCTAACGAATATCCGATTGAAGGATCATATTGGCGGCACTTTAAATCCCCTCTCTCTCGGTACATTCGAGGGTTAAGTCAGGACTGTGCATGTAACAAACTGTTTCATTTTATTCTCCACAGGTGGATACATAAATACTGTGCATGCCATTAAGCAATATAGTCTCTATTTCTTAGGTGGACACACCAATACTGCAGAAGTAGTATATATTTATCATCATTTTTTACAGATGGTCATACCATTACTGGCTCCATTGTAACTAATGCACTTTGTCCTTCCTTCATATTGCTGCTAATTGGACACCTCTCGTTCATATTACTGATGTTTATTGCCCCCGACTAATACAGATTTATAGTTTCCACCTTATTGTAATTTTATGTGTCTAATACTTTGTTTTTATTAATAATTAAAATTAAAGCAATTGATCCCATATCCTAGGTGTGCCCAGTCTTTTTATTCATATTCTTTTGTCCTATTCAACAGTGGGGTGACACTGTGGGACTGTGAGCACCCTTTTTGGAGGATCAACACTCCTGTGCATCTTCTTCACCACTTATATGTTATCAATATATGTTATATTTTCACAGTTAATGTTGTTTCTCCAGGTTACAGGGATATCTGCTACATGTAGTTTGGAAATGTGCATAGAGATCATGCAGCGAGGGAGGGATTGCTCTGCTGGGAGGCGGTCTCTCTGTGGGAGGTGGGCGCAGCTCTTCTCCCTGTATTATATACAGAATAAACAAATTCACAAAACGACATGTAGGGGAATTTCATGAAAGTTATTTCATGGAACGTAAAGGGGTTGAGGTCTCCAAATAAACGTATGAAAATTCTCAGGCAGCTTAAACGGCTGAAAGCCGATATAGCGTTACTGCAAGAAACCCACCTCTCTGGGGACGACTTTGCCAGAATGGAAAAGCTTTGGGTGGGTATGGTCTATGGATCAGCGTCGGTGGGAAGGAAGGGAGGAGTACTGACATTGATAGGACGCCATATTCCACATACACTACATGCCACGACTCAGACCCTGAAGGCAGATTATTGCACACATAATGTATACGTACCTAACCGAGATCAAAAAAGCTTTCTAGAAAAAGTAAGCAGCAAAATAGTGAGTGATACTCATCCTCATAAGATAGTAGGTGGAGATTTTAATTTAGTGATGCACACCCTTGAAGACAGGAGAAATGACGGCAATAAAAAACAGGTGCACACTACATGACTTTGCAGCATTCACAGGTTTAAAGAACTGCTGGAGACTGCGACACCCATAGGGCAGAGAGTATATACACTACTCACATGTCCATAATAGCTGGTCACGGATAGATTATCTGTTTTTGTCCCCGAGCGCTTTAGGTAAGGAAAGCAAAATAACCATAGGTGATCTGATTATCTCAGATCACGCCCCGCTTTTACTCAAACTTACAGACCCTTTTCCCCAGGGGACAGGACTATATCTGGAGATTCCCTGGCTTTCTCCTGCCAGATGATAACTTTCAACAGTTGTTGCAGGGTTGGTGGATGGAGTATTTTGGGGACAATCAAGAGCATGTTCATACGCCTGCACTGTTTTGGGAAACGAGGAAGGCTGTCCTGAGGGGGCGTCTAATAGCCTATGTATCCTCCATTAAAAAATTTGCGAGAGCACGCTATCAGGCTGCTAGTGAAAAACTGAGGAGTGCGTACAGTACTTATATAGCGGATAAAACCCCGACTCACAAAGAGCAATGGTCCACAGCCCAGAGAGAATTCGAGGACTGGGTAAAAAAAAGTAAAACAATTAAAAAAAAACTAAACTAGATATAGATTTACACAAATTTGGACATAAGTCTGGCAAACTATTGGCATCGCTAGCAAAGGGGAGGAGACGGAAGACACATATTCACAGCATTCGAACATGTGAGAGTACTAGGGTACACAATCCCCAACAAATAACCAGGGTTATGGGGGAGTACTTTGCCCGGTTTTATGAAAACAAGGAAGATAATGGGGAGTTGGGACGGCAGTTTTTGGAAACCCTGTAATTTCCTACACTTTCGGAAGATCAATTGTCAGTACTGAATGCCCCAATCACAGCGGCGGAAATACAATCTACCATAAAATCATTCCCCGCGGGAAAAGCTCTAGGCCCAGACGGCTATACGTCTGACTTTTACAAAGCATTAAATCAGCAAATAACTCCAACCTTAATTACTCTATACTCCTCTGTTCTGGAAGGACAGGGCATCCCTGATCAAATGAATACAGCGTTGATATCCCTTATCTACAAAAAAGGTAAAGACGCTGAAGATCCAGCATCATGTAGGCCAATCTCCCTTATCAACCAGGACATGAAAATACTCTCTAAAATTCTGGCAAATAGCGTGGCGGAAATTCTCCCTTCCCTGGTGTCACCACTGCAGGTGGGATTTGTTAAGGGGAGATCCGCAGTAACAAATATAAGAAAAGTGTTGCTGGCTCTTTCGGTGGCGAAATCCCCTAGATACAAAGACCTAACCCCAGCAGTTGTCACGCTTGATACCGAAAAAGCCTTCGACAGCATAAGCTGGTCGTGGCTCAATCAAGTGTTAGATGCATTGGGTTTTCGGGGTAGTTTTCACACCTATCTGACGGCGATTTATTCCAATCCCACGGCCAGGATCTCTATGACTGGGTTTCTATGCCCGAAGTTTGCGTTAAGATGAGGAATGCGGCAGGGGTGCCCCCTGTCCCCCCTCTTATTCGATTTAGCTATCAAACCATTAGCTAGATATCTTGACTCCCCAGAACTCTTTAAAGGATTAGAGATTGGTTCCCATAACAGGAATGTGGCCCTATTCGCGGATGACATAGTGCTATTTATGGAAGACCCGGCCAGACATCTTCCTAAGGTGTTTCAAACATTGACCAGCTTTGGATCGTTTTCAGGACTGAAAGTCAATAATGACAAAAGTGAAATACTATTTCTGAATAGTAGGACTGATGGGAATAGGAGAAGGGAAATAGATGGCATACCTATAGCGCAAACCTTTATCACATACCTCGGCATCAAAATAAGAAGAAATATGGAAGCTATATACAGGTTGAACTTTACCCCCTTAATAGAAAAGATTCTCAGGGAGTTGCAACAATGGCACAACCTTCCCCTATCACTGATGGGCAGAAATCACCTGTTAAAAATTATGTCAATGTCCAAACTTCATAATTAATGACGTTAATATGATCCGCTCTGCTTTTGTTAGATTCTTATGGCACGGCAAACGTCCCAGGATTAATATACAAAAGTTAATTGCCCCCCAAGGAACTAGGAGGCATTGCCTTTCCTGATGTTAGGCGCTACAATCTTGCCTGCATGACTAGGCACATAGCAGACTGGGTTAATAGCACTAGTTATTACTCTGCGTTACCCCTAGAAAGTGCATATTGCGCACCTTGGTCATTGAGTGCCCTGCTACATGCTAGGTCACCCAGTATACCAACCTATATCAAGTCTTCAATCCTATTTAAGGACACTATAGCAACATGGCACATACTACGCAGGGCATACTGGCTGCCGTTTAGGATTTCCAAACGCCTTCCGCTGTGGGGGAACCCAGAGTTTCCGTTAGGTCACACTAATAGCTGGTTTAAGGAGTGGAGGGATAAAGGGATCTGGTCGGTCAAACAACTACTACAAGCCTCAGAACCCCGTTGGTTGAACCGAGAGGAATTAATAGAAACATACTCCTTAACCAGGTTTCAAACGATTCAGTTTGCACAAATCAAAATGGCTATACATTCCAATCTGGTTATGGAACACAAAGAAATCGAACGTTATAGACAAACTACTGGGTTTGGGTGGTGGGAGAACATCAATCTCACATCTTTATTACAGTCTAAGACAGGAAGACTCACAGTATAATAAAATGGGTGACTTTAGCCAGTGGGGGGAGCATTTGGACACTGAAAATGTCTCTCAGTGTATATTGAAAGGAGGGTTAAAGGTGCGTAAGCTTATTATTAACGAGGTATGGAGAGATACCCAGCTACGCATCATGCACAAAGCAATTTATGGTTTCAGCATCCCACCTCATCCACTCAGACCTGACCGCATAACGCACTGCCCCAAATGTGGACTGGGACATACAGACCTTTTCCATGGGTTATGGTCTTGCATACAATGTACTCAGCTATGGTCTGCAGTGAGCGATGTGGCATTTGAGATATGGGGACGAAGGTTTATACTGAATCCTTTACTGTATCTATTTCACTATGACGTAGAGGAGGAAAGAGGAAAGCATCCCCCCCAGCTGTTCCACTCACTTTGTACTATTACCAAACAAATGATACTACAAAGGTGGCTGCAACCGGAATTACCTACTATTGCAGATATACACCAACAGCTAAAAGCTCTGTTCTATATGGAAAGATTAATGATTTTTCAAACAAAAGAAAAACATACTGTCACGGAAGGTGTACAGAAACTAGAAGACACAAATGAAGATCCGAGTGACTTGATCCAAAACTAAGGAACAGGATGGTAAGCCTTGTAAGAGCCCTAGCTCTCACCCTTACTGCTCAGCCTATGCAAAAATCTCAATGGTAGAAAATTGCATATCCTCGTTCCTCGACTGTATGTACCTGAACACCATATAATAGTGAGGGGACACGACCACCGGCTCCCTACACTTAATACGGAGGGCGTCAGGGTCACCTAGGATCAAGCCCACAGGCAAACAGAAAAAAAGAAAACAGACTTATCTTGTGGATGCAGTAGTAACAGCTTCTAGCATCAGCACACTCTGGGAAGTTGTATAAACCGCAAAGTGATGCAGTATGGGAAGGGATTTAAAGGGTTGCAATCAGTGCAACTACATGACAGCTGAAAGAGGCTAACGAGATGAGAAAACAAAAACAAAACAAAAGGAACCTCAAGCAGGAGGTTCAGAAGAACATCTGTCAGAGCTTCTCAGATGTCTGGTGGTGACAGTACCCCTCCTTCTACCAGTGGACTCCGGACACTCAGAGCCCACCTTCTCAGGATGGGACCTATGGAAAGCCCCGATAAGACGAGTGGCCTTAATGTCCGTCACTGGGACCCACATCCTCTCCTCAGGACCATAACCCTCCCAATGAACGAGGTACTGGAGAGAACCGCGGACAACACGAGAATCCACAATCCTAGAGACCTGAAATTCAAGATTACCATCAACCACAATCGGAGGAGGAGGCAAAGATGAGGGTACAATCGGTTCGACATAAGGTTTTAATAAGGACTTATGAAAAACATTATGGATCTTCCAAGTCTGAGGAATATCAAGACGGTAGGCAACAGGATTGATGACGGACAAGATTTTGTAAGGCCCAATAGACTTAGGACCCAACTTCCAAAAGGGAACCTTCAATTTCATATTCTTAGTAGACAACCACACCAGATCACCAACATTTAGGTCCGGACCAGGCACACGTCTCTTATCCGCCACACGCTTATATCTCTCACTCATGCTCTTTAGAGTATCCTGAATCTTTTGCCAAATAGATGACAAAGACGAGGAGAATCTGTCCTCATCAGGTAAACCAGAAGACCCCTCTCCAGAGAATGTCCCAAAGTGCGGATGAAACCCATATGCACCAAAAAATGGTGACTTATCAGAGGACTCCTGACAACGGTTATTTAAAGAAAACTCAGCAAGGGACAAAAAAGAACACCAATCCTCCTGATTCTCCCCCACAAGACAGCGCAGATATGTCTCCAAATTCGGATTGACGCGCTCTGTCTGGCCATTCGACTGCGGGTGGAAAGCAGAAGAGAATGACAACCGAACCCCCAAGCGAGAACAGAAAGCCTTCCAGAATCTGGAAACAAACTGCGTGCCCCTATCAGAGACTATGTCTGAAGGAATACCATGCAATTTGACAATGTGATCAATAAATGCCTGCGCCAGCGTCTTAGCATTGGGCAAGCCAGGAAAAGGAATGAAATGCACCATTTTTCTAAAACGGTCCACCACCACCAGAATCACAGTGTTACCTGAGGAACGAGGCAGGTCCGTAATGAAGTCCATGGACAGATGTGTCCAAGGACGGGAAGGAATGGGTAACGAAAGAAGAGGACCTGATGGCCGTGAATGAGGGACTTTAGCACGAGCGCAGGTCTCGCAGGCTGCCACAAAACCCTCAACCGACTTACGAAGCGCCGGCCACCAGAATCTCCGAGCGATGAGATCCACTGTGACTCTTGCCCCCGGGTGCCCAGCAAGGACAGTATCGTGGTGCTCCTTAAAAATCTTGTGTCTTAAAGCGAGAGGCACAAACAACCTCCCAGGAGGACAAAGATCAGAAGCCTCTGACTGGGCTACCTGAACCTCTGCCTCCAATTCAGGATAAAGAGCAGAGACCACCACACCTTCAGCCAAAATGGGACCTGGGTCTTCAAAATTCCCACCTAACGGAAAACAAAGTGACAGGGCATCCGCCTTCACATTCTTAACCCCAGGGCGGAACGTGACAACAAAATTAAACCTTGAAAATAACAAAGACCATCTGGCCTGTCTCGGGTTCAGATGCTTGGCTGACTCCAAGTAGGACAGATTCTTATGGTCAGTAAACACGGTAATAGGGTGTCTGGCTCCCTCTAGCCAATGACACCATTCCTCAAAAGCTAACTTGATGGCCAATAACTCCCTATCTCCCACATCATAATTTCTCTCTGCAGGGGAGAGTTTCTTTGAGAAAAAGGCACACTGTCGCCATTTGGCAGGAGAGGGACCCTGAGACAAGACCGCACCCACACCCACCTCAGAAGCGTCCACCTCAACTATGAAGGGCAGAGAGATATCAGGTTGAACCAAGATGGAAGCGGAAGCAAAACTCTTCTTGAAAACTAGAAAAGGCCTTACGCGCCTCTACCGACCAGGAGGAAAAATCTACCCCCTTTCTAGTCATTTCAGTGAGTGGTTTAACAACAGAGGAATAATTCAAAATAAACTTCCTGTAATAATTGGCAAAACCCCAAAAACGCATCAGCGCCTTGTGATTCTCAGGAAGCTCCCACTCAAGCACAGCGCGGACCTTCTCGGGGTCCATGCGAAAACCAGAAGCGGAGAGAAGAAACCCCAGAAATTGAATTTCTGGAACCGCAAACACACATTTTTCCAGTTTAGCATACAATTTATTCTCCCACAGGATGAGCAAGACCTGACATAGGTGGTCCTTATGAGTTTTGAAATCAGGAGAAAAAATCAAAATGTCATCTAGATACACTAATACAAATTTCCCCATTAAATGATAAAAAATGCTGTTCACAAAATGCTGAAAGATGGCTGGAGCATTCATCAAACCAAAAGGCATAACCAAATTGTCAAAAAGGCCCTCAGGGGTATTGAAGGCCGTCTTCCATTCGTCTCCTTCTCTGACCCTGACCAGGTTGTATGCCCCTCTTAGATCCAACTTGGAAAAAACTTTAGCCCCAACAATCTGATTAAACAAGTCTGGGATCAGAGGAAGCGGATAAGGGTCACGAATTGTGATACTGTTCAGCTCCCTGAAATCCAGACATGGTTTTAAAGAACCATCTTTTTTCTTAACAAAGAAAAATCCAGCGGCGACAGGTGACTTCGTGGGTCGTATGTGTCCCTTTCTCAGACTCTGAGATATAAGCACGCATAGCGACCCTTTCAGGTTGGGAGAGATTGTATAAACGAGATTTAGAGATTTAGGCAGCTTGGCGCCTGGGATGAGATTAATAGGGCAATCATACTCCCTGTGAGGGGGCAAGTCCTGAACACCACTCTCAGAAAACACATCCGAAAATTCAGAGAGAAAAGATGGTACAGTCTTAGTAGAAACCTCAGAAACAGATGTCGTGAGGCAATTCTCTCTGCAAAAGTCACTCCAACCATTTATTTGCCTCACTTGCCAATCAATGGTGGGGTTATGTTTAGTGAGCCAGGGTAGCCCCAACACTATAGGAGTAGGCAACCTGCTTAGGACGAAACATGACACATCCTCAACTTGAGTATCACTTACAATCACAACGGATATTGTGAACTATGCCCTTTAACGATTTTTGAGAAAGTGGAACGGAATCAATAGCAAAAACAGGTATATCTTTTCCCAAAGTGCATACCTGGAAACCATGAGTTATAGCAAATTGATTATCAATGAGATTGACAGCTGCTCCACTATCTACAAAAATCTCACAAAAAATGTTCTTGCTCTCTAGCGCCACCCTGGCAGGTAGGACAAAACGGGAACTACAAGCAAACGGAAAAGCTTCAATTTCTGCATCAATCTTGCCAATAGTAACAGATGGAATGTTTTTAGAGGATTTTTTTCTTTATTACTCTCCAAAAACTGCCGTAATCTCCTAGAGGGACAAACACTTGCCAAATGATTTATACCTCCACAACAGAAACAAACCTTCCTATGAGAGCTGAATCCTCTATTGTCAGAGGCAAGCAAACCCAGCTGCATGGGCTCCTGCTCAGAAGGGATTGTGAGCGACTGAGACCACTGCGCACTGAATGAGACCGCCGCACTGTCCTTGGACTGAGTATGACAGGAAGGAGTGATCTCTCCTCTCTCTCTAAGATGCGATGTCAATACGAACGGCCCGAGACATGGCAGTGTCCAAGGAGGTAGGTCTCTCATGAAAGGCAAATGCATCTTTCAATCCCTCTGAAAGACCATGGCAAAATTGACTTCGGAGTGCAGCATCATTCCAACCAGTATCAGCTGCCCATCTCCGAAATTCTGAACAGTATATCTCTGCGGACTGTTTACCATGGCATAAAAGACGTAGACGTCTAGACTCAGCCAGAGCAATACGATCCGGATCATCATATATCTGACCCAGGGCTAAAAAGAATTCATCCACTGAACAGAGGGGCCGTGCCCCCACCGGCAACGAAAAGGCCCAGGACTGAGCGTTATCCCTGAGCAGCGAGATGATGATCCCCACTCTCTGCTCCTCATCACCAGAGGAATGGGGAAGTAGGTGAAAATGGAGTTTGCAAGCCTCTCAAAAACGAACAAAATTCTCACTACCCCTGGAAAACGTATCCGAGAGCGAGATCTTAGGCTCAGAACAAACTCCATGAACGCAAGCTGAACCGGTCACCTGAAACTGAGAAAAAGTTACACAAATATCTGCTAGCTCCAATGAAAGACCCTGCATGTGTTCAGTCAAAAGTGAAACCGGATCCATGCCTGAGATGGTTTTGGCGGTTTATAATGTCACGGAAGGTGTACAGAAACTAGAAGACACAAATGAAGATCCAAGTGACTTGATCCAAAACTAAGGAACAGGAGGGTAAGCCTTGTAAGAGCCCTAGCTCTGTCCCTTACTGCTCAGCCTATGCAAAAATCTCAATGGTAGAAAATTGCATATCCTCGTTCCTCAACTGTATGCACCTGAACACCCTATAATAGTGAGGGGACACGACCACCGGCTCCCTACACTTAATACGGAGGGAGTCAGGGTCACCTAGGATCAAGCCCACAGGCAAACAGAAATAAAGAAAACAGACTTATCTTGTGGATGCAGTAGTAACAGCTTCTAGCATCAGCACACTCCAGGAAGTTGTATAAACTGCAAAGTGATGCAGTATGGGAAGGGATTTAAAGGGATACAATCAGTGCAACTACATGACAGCTGAGAGAGGATAACGAGATGAGAAAACAAAAGCAAAACAAAAGGAACCTCAAGCAGGAGGTTCTGAAGAACATCTGTCAGAGCTTCTCAGATGTCTGGTGGTGACACATACGCAGAAGTTGTTTCAGAAATGGAAAAGATACTTGGTAAAGTACATGTCCATTGCCGAATTACACTCCATTATGGAACCATTTACTATAATTTAATAAAGCAGGTTAACAGTGAAGTTACAGAGATAAAGACAAGCAAAATATTCAAAACAGTATAAACAATACAAGTCAAATACTGCAACAATTTTCACCTTTGCTGTGTCCATATTCGCAGTGCAGACACTAAGAAATAACAGTCCCAGGAACTATCCCTAACTGACCCTAAATTTCAAGCGGGTGGGCACCCCCCTTATCCCAGTGGTCCAAGTGGACCTCTTACAGTTTGTGGAAGTGCACGGTGGGGCCCGATGTCGTCCTTTTCCTTTAGCCAGCGCAGGATCCGCAACAAAGAAGTCCTCCTCAGCAGGCCGGAAAACTAGTTGAATATAATCCAGAATTTTACAGTTACTGTCCGGTACCTCGACAGCACTGTGAGTCTCTTTACTGTTTGGGGCAATCCACTCAGCCCAATGTCGGCTCCACAGGTTAGTTGCTGCACAGTCCTTTTTAACTTTGCTTCACTAAATCCACGGTTCCTTTATACTCCATCCGTCTCTAGACTGAAGTTCACACAGCTTGGCTGCACAGGAAAGTCTTTTAGTATCTCCACACACGTCTTACACAGCACAGAACTTGTTTTCTATTTTGCCAATATGGCAGCCGTTATAGTTCCAGTCTTTCTTCCTCTTTCTTCCTGCTCACACTGAGGCAGGCTGACATCATAAGGGGCGTGTCACTTCAACACTTAACTGCTGCCTTAAAGAGCCAGTATGACATTAATACACTTTTTCTATGGTAAACTTCAATGCAAATTGGTCCTATGCTGCCATCTACTGACCAAACGAATACTGCAGGCATTTACATTTATCTGCATTACTGAAATAGCATTATACATTAAATTTTAACACAGTTTACCAGGATAATGAAACTTTACACATTACATGACTGCTTCTTACACCTTAACGGAATGGTATTTGACGGAGCAGCTGAAGGGGAGCTTAGGGAGGTTGCAGGTCATGACGACCCGAGGAGAATCAACCTAACACTGAGCTATAGCTCCTGCTTTCAACTTCAAATGTCATGATCTCTACTGTGCACATTTATACTACCTATACCACTTTACAAATCACATTTCATTGATAGAATCCTGATAATTTCCTGTGATGGGATCCCGTTATTAACAGTGTTATAGTTTAAGTCTGAAATACTGTAATTTTATACTACTTGATCCTGGGGTCTACGTACCCCGCTAACTGATTACGATTATGAATATATCTACTACTTTACATGTTTGCAATATGTGGGGCATATAGCCCAATTGTATGTTGTCCTTTATACTAAGAAAATTGAATAAAGAGATTTATATAAAAAAAAATAACTATAGGACTGGCCTACTCACTTTTAGACTCCTCAATAATGTCCAGTTGCAGCATTAGCTGCACTTTCTCCGAGGTGGCTTATCACTGAGCCTCGGGTACCCAGTATGGTTTTAATCAGATTTTGCCTGAGGCTCAGTGAGAATGTCATGCTGGATTATGGAAGTGCATCCAGGGAGGTCCGAGAACACATCCGTGTTCCGACTAATTAACTCCCTGGCCTCCTGAGTCTGTTTAGAGGGGAGGCTGTCAGCAATTTTTACTGTGGCAGCCGACTCTCTTTGCATCAGACAAAGGGGCTGATGCTTCTTCTCCTAGAAAACCCTGCCACAGGCTGTCTTCTGTACAGGTTTTCCCTATCTTTCCACGGTTTGAGTAAATTAACATGGTAAACTTGCTCTGGCTTTCACCGCCCTGGCTAGTGTACCTTGTAGTTTACATCTCCAATTTTCTCGAGTACCTCGTAGGCCCCCTGCGGCCTAGCCAGGAACTTACTGTCCACGGTCGGCACCAGAACCAAAACCCGATCACCTGGGTTAAAGATCTGGACCCAAGCCTGACGATTATAGACCCGACTCTGGGCTTGCTGAGCTGCCTCCATGTGCTCCCTAACAAGAGGCAACACTGTCTCTATCTGATCTTGCATCTGCGTAACGTACTCAATGACACTTTTATATGGGGTTGGTTGTTGCTCCCACCACTCTTTGGCTATGTCCAACAGATCACGAGGATGTCTGCCATATAGCAGTTCGAAGGGGGAGAACCCAGTAGAGGCCTGGGGCACATCTCGCACTGCGAACATAAGATAGGCCAGAAGGATGTCCCAGTCCTTCCCATCCTTAGACACCACTCTTTTTAACATGTTGGGTAATTTTAATGTTTGGGTAAACCTTTCTACCAGGCCGTCAGTTTGCGGATGATAAACAGACGTCCGTGGCTGTTTGATGTGCAGCAATTTACAGAGTTCCCTCATGACCTTGGACATAAAAGGGGTCCCCTGGTCAGAAAGAACCTCTTTAGGTAGCCCCACTTGGTAAAACATTAACTCTTTAGCTATAAGTTTGGCAGATGTATGTCGCAGTGGCACCACCTCCGGATACCAAGTGGCGTAATCTAGGACGACCAAGATGTGTTGGTGTCCTCTAGTGGACTTTGGTACTGGACCTATGAGGTCCATAGAGATTCACTCAAACGGTACCTCGATGACCGGGAGAGGTACTAAGGGACTGCGGTAAAGTTGCTGGGGGCTAGTTGTTTGGCAGGTCGGGCAAGACCTGCAAAACTTGGCCACCTCTCTAAACACACTGGGCCATTAAAACTGTTGTAATATCCGCTCCTGTGTTTTCTGCATTCCCAGATGACCCCCGAGTGAATGTTGGTGGGGCTAACTCTAACACAAGTTTGTGAAAAGCCTGGGGCAACACCAACTGTTCAATATGTTTACCCAGCAGCTGGTTTACCCAATACAGTATTCTGATAAACCACAAAATGGGGAAACATCGACTCGGCCCCACATTCTCCCATGCTCGGGATAGGGTTGGGTCCCGGTGTTGTGCCATACTGAAATTTTCCCCAGAGACGCTGAGGTCTGCCAACTCAGGACCCGCTGGCAAGTCCTCCACGTCTCCCACGATTACACTCAGCAGGGTTGTCTTCCCCTCTTCCACCGAAGTGGCGGTCACCCCTACTGCTGGCCCTTCAGCCTCAGGTTCCCAGGGTTCTGGCTTACCTCCTGAACAAGGCCAATCTCCTGGATTTACCCCTGACTCACTGTTATTAGTAACTCTCACAACCAGCCATAAGGCCGGGAAGACTGGAAAGTCTCTCCCTATTATAAGTTCGTAGTGTAGATTTGTGGCGACAGACACCTCGTGGGTCCACCTGCCGGCTACCGTGGTTAAAGACAACAGTGCTGTGGGGTAGAATTTTAAGTCTACATGGATGCACATAACCCTGACTTTTTAGCCAGTATACTCAGTGGACCGCACTAGAGTAGCCCTTACTAGGGTCACCAGGCTTCCTGAGTCCAACAGTGCCTCCGCTTGAGTGCCTCCCACTTCCACCTGGAACAAGTGGTTGAGAGATTCCGGGGTATATGTTTCACACATTTTCCTGTCATATAGTGACTGACGGTAGAAGGTTTCCTAATTGAAGATCCTATCAAGCCATCTACCCAAATGATTTATATTTTAGATTCCAAAAGTTTTATCTTAAATCATAATTGCTTTCAATATGTGGACCATTTTGACATCCAAAAAAGAGGGACCACATTGGGAACAAATTTTGCCTCCTCTTACGCAAACCTTTTTACTGGGGCCTTTGAAAATGAAGAGGCCCTACACAACTCCAACATAAAATTTTATAACCACAATATCGATTACATTATTCTCATTTGGCAAGGAGATTTAAGTGCCCTACAAAATTTCATAATATCAATCAATGGAATTTGAACTTCCCATATAGACCCTATTGTTGCCATCTTTTGGATCATTAGGTCTATAGGTCCAGAGTTTTACAAAAAGGTTATCCAGAAGGCTTGATTGTAGACTCAATGGAAAAAGTAACAAGAAAGCCAACATGATTGTTTGAGACCCAAAAATAAAAAAAAAACACAACAAAAAGAGGAAAGACAATATACATACTGTAGGGATAAGCGAACCTGAACTGCAAAGTTTGGGTCCGTACCGAACTTTGTGATTGTGGGTACCCGGACCCAAACCCGAACTTTTCTGCAAAAGTTTGGATTTGGGTATCGGGCATTTAATAAAGCTTGTTGAATGGCTGAGGAGCAGCAAATCAGCAAGCTTTTAAGCTGTGGGCACTTAGAAGCCATCACAGACATGCCTAGTAATGGCATGGCTGTGATTGGCCTGTGCTTTATGTAACCCAGCCAGTAGTGCAGGGACAGGGGGCAGGCAGCTGAACTGAGGGAGAGTGTCAGGAATTTAATCTGGCTATTAATTCTGTGGGTGACCAGCTTGGCACCCCTGACATAGAAATATAATAATAATCTGTCTGTTAATTCTGTGGGTGCAATGCACCACCTTTGCACCCCTGAAACAGAAATATAATACCTAATCTGTCTGTTAATTCTGTGGGTGACAGAAACCCATTTTTATTGTGAGATACACCTGCATTGCATCCTTGACAGGAAATACAATAGTTAATCTGTTCAGTGGGTGACATAAACCCATTTTTGGTATGAGATACACCTGCATTGCATCCATGGCAGAAAAATACAATACTTAGGACTCATGCACATGACAATTTGTATTTTGCGGTCCGCAAAAAATACAGATGATTTTTGTGGAAAGGAACAGCTGGTCTCTAATAGAACAGTACTATCCTTGTCGGTAAGGAGGACAATAATGGGTTCATGTTCTATTTTTTTGTGAAATAGACTTTCGGAAACGGAATGTACACAGAGTAACTTCAGTTTTTTTTGTCGCTGATCCATTACAATAAATGCTTCTGCATATGGTATGCCCCAAAAAAAGGCACAGACACAAAAAGAAAATATGTTCATTTGAATGAGCCCTTAAACTGTTCAATGTGTGACATAAACCCATATCTGGGGTGAAATACACCAGCATTGTATCTGTGACAGGGAAATACAACAGTTAATATGTCTGTTAATTCTGTGGGTGACATAAACCCCTTTTTGGTGTCAGACACACCTGCATTGCATCCTTGATAGGGAAATACAATAGTTAATCTGTCTGTTAATTCTGTGGGTGACATAAACCTATTTTTGCTGTGAGATACACCTTCATCCCTGCATTGCATCAGTGACAGGGAAATACAATAGTTTATCTGTCTGTTAATTCTTTGGGTGACAAAAAAACATTTTTGGTGTGAGATACACCTGCATTGCATCCGTGACAGGGAATCAGAGCATCAAATAAGGGACTTTGCTGTGGTCAAGGTGCTGCTAGTATTGGTGTAGCTCTTGCTACAGAGAGAGGATGTGGTCGATTTGTGCCATCTACACGCCCAAATAAAACACCTTCCTCTAGTGCACGCAGGTGACTGGACATTGTACGTTATTTTGTAGGCCCAAATTCCGGTGTACGAATGGTGAGTCCAGAACAAGTAGAGGCAGTAGTAGATTGGATGGCTGACAGTGCATCCATTTCCTTCACATTGTCTCCCACCCGGTCCCCTGCTGAAAGTGCAGAGTTGACACCTATAGCCCATGGGAATCAGTCTTCCACCTCACCCCCTTAAAAATCAGCCAAGCAGTTTGAGACCCAAGTCATGCAATAGTCACTTATGATTTTTGATGACTCTGCTGACAGGGTTTCCGTGGGCCATCCTGCCCCAGAAGTGGAAGAGATTGAGTGCACTGATGCCCAACCACTTATGTTTGAGGATGAGGACGTGAGAGGACCACCGCAGCATTTCTGATGACGAAACACAGGCGTCAACTGCTGTGGCTTTCTGCAGTGTACAGACCAGAAAGGAGGGCAGGAATGAGGAGTGGGTGGAAGATGATGTGGAGGATAATGAGGTCCTAGATTCCACATGTTATCAAGGTAATGCAAGTGACATGTACAGTTCGGAGGAAGAAGTAGTGGTCTCACAGCACCAGCCGCAAAGCAAAAGAGAGAGCATGGTGCAAAAGCAGAGCGGCCACCCCCCGGCCAGTACTACTGCCCAATGCTCCAAGAGACATATCACCCCAATGCCAGTGCAAAGAAGTTTCCTTGCGTGGCAGTTCTTCAGGCAGTGTGCTTTCAACAGAACACGGGTGGTTTGCACGCTGTGCAGTCAGTGTCTGAAGCAAGGCATAAATGTTCTAAATCGGAGCACCACCTGCATGATCCGGCATCTAACCGCAAAGCACAAGCTGCAGTGGAGTAGACACCTCAAGAACCACAACAGATCAGAGGCCTCTCCTGCTCCCTCTTCTGCTGCAGTCTTGGCATCTTCCTCCCCCTTTGGAGCAACAGTGGCTCCTGACACCCCGCAAACAGAGGATGTGGCAGCAACACCACAACCGTCACCGAGTATCTCCACACTGTCCCATGGAAGCATTTAGCTGTACATCCCCCAAACACTGAAGAGAAAAACCCCTACTCACCTGCAAGCCCTGGCCCTGAATGCCAGCTTTTAAAAATTTCTGGCCTTTGAGATAGTATCATTTCTAGTGTATACCGCAATGCTCGAGTCTCCTCCCCGCATGTCTGCTGGCTGGCCGAAACGTGTCTTTGGGTGCTATATAGCACCCGATGACAAGTGTTCGGCTCAGTGTTAGTCAGGGAGAGCTATGCTGAAGAAGGGAAAGATAGTGTAGGGAGTAGGGATGAGCGAACTCGAACTGTATAGTTCGGGTTCGTACCGAATTTTGGGGTGTCCGTGACACGGACCCGAACCCGGACATTTTCGTAAAAGTCCGGGTTCGGGTTCGGTGTTCGTCGCTTTCTTGGCGCTTTTGTGACACTTTCTTGGCGCTTTTTGAAAGGCTGCCAAGCAGCCAATCAACAAGCGTCATACTACTTGCCCCAAGAGGCCGTCACAGCCATGCCTACTATTGGCATGGCTGTGATTGGCCAGAGCACCATGTGACCCAGCCTCTATTTAAGCTGGAGTCACATAGCGCCGCCCGTCACTCTGATCTGATTAGCGTAGGGAGAGGTTGCAGCTGCGACAGTAGGGCGAGATTAGGCTGATTAACTCCTCCAAAGCACTTGATTAATTGATCGATCTGCAGCTGTGGATCATTGAGCTGCTGATACTCAATTGCTCACTGTTTTTAGGCTGCCCAGACCGTTTGTCAGTCACTTTTTTCTGGGGTGATCGGCGGCCATTTTGTGTCTTGTGCGGTGCTGCGACCAAGTGCATCCAAGCTGCGACCAAGTGCATTTAACCCTCAATGGTGTGGTTGTTTTTTGGCTAAAGCCTACATCAGGGTGAAGCTGTCACACCAAGTGCATTTAACCAGCAATAGTCTGTTCATTTTTTGGCCATATACTACATCAGGGGCAAGCTGCGCCTGTCACCAATTGCATTTAACCCTCAGTAGTGTGGTTGGTCAAGCTGTGACACCAAGTGCATTTAACCAGCAATAGTCTGTTCATTTTTTGGCCATATACTACATCAGGAGCAAGCTGCGCCTGTCACCAAGTGCATTTAACCCTCAATGGTGTGGTTGTTTTTTGGCTAAAGCCTACATCAGGGTGAAGCTGTCACACCAAGTGCATTTAACCAGCAATAGTCTGTTCATTTTTTGGCCATATACTACATCAGGGGCAAGCTGCGCCTGTCACCAAGTGCATTTAACCAGCAATAGTCTGTTCATTTTTTGGCCATATACTACATCAGGGGCAAGCTGCGCCTGTCACCAAGTGCATTTAACCCTCAATAGTGTGGTTGTTTTTTGGCTAAAGCCTACATCAGGGTGAAGCTGTCACACCAAGTGCATTTAACCAGCAATTGTCTGTTCATTTTTTGGCCATATATATACTACATGAGGGGCAAGCTGCACCCGTCACCAAGTGCATTTAACCCTCAGTAGTGTGGTTGGTCAAGCTGTCACACCAAGTGCATTTAACCAGCAATAGTGTGGTTATTTTTTGGCCATATCCCAGTCTAATTCTGTCACTAAATCCATACCGGTCACCCAGCGCCTAAATACTAGGCCTCAAATTTATATCCCGCTAAATCTGTCGTTACCGCTGTACTGTTGTGGCTGGGCAAGTTATTTAGTGTCCGTCAAAGCACATTTTTTGTTCTGGGTTGAAATACAATTCCCAATTTAGCAATTTCATAATTTAGTGGTTTCTGCTATATCAGAGCTATTTGAAATCTATCCCTAAAAGGGTATATAATATTCAAGGTGCACATAGGGTCATTCAGAATAACTTCACACACACGCTACTGTGCATTTCCAAGTCTAATTCTGTCACTAAATCCATACCGGTCACCCAGCGCCTAAATACTAGGCCTCAAAATTATATCCCGCTGAATTTGAATACAATACATTGGGCCAAATAATATTTTTGTTGTTGTGGTGAACCATAACAATGAGGAAAACATCTAGTAAGGGACGCGGACGTGGACATGGTCGTGGTGGTGTTAGTGGACCCTCTGATGCTGGGAGAGGACGTGGCCGTTCTGCCACATCCACACGTCCTAGTGTACCAACTACCTCAGGTCCCAGTAGCCGCCAGAATTTACAGCGATATATGGTGGGGCCCAATGCCGTTCTAAGGATGGTAAGGCCTGAGCAGGTACAGGCATTAGTCAATTGGGTGGCCGACAGTGGATCCAGCACGTTCACATTATCTCCCACCCAGTCTACTGCAGAAAGCGCACAGATGGCACCTGAAAACCAACCCCATCAGTCTGTCACATCACCCCCATGCATACCAGGGAAACTGTCTCAGCCTCAAGTTATGCAGCAGTCTCTTATGCTGTTTGAAGACTCCGCTGGCAGGGTTTCCCAAGGGCATCCACCTAGCCCTTCCCCAGCGGTGAAAGACATAGAATGCACTGACGCACAACCACTTATGTTTCCTGATGATGAGGACATGGGAATACCACCTCAGCATGTCTCTGATGATGACGAAACACAGGTGCCAACTGCTGCGTCTTTCTGCAGTGTGCAGACTGAACAGGAGGTCAGGGATCAAGACTGGGTGGAAGACGATGCAGGGGACGATGAGGTCCTAGACCCCACATGGAATGAAGGTCGTGCCACTGACTTTCACAGTTCGGAGGAAGAGGCAGTGGTGAGACCGAGCCAACAGCGTAGCAAAAGAGGGAGCAGTGGGCAAAAGCAGAACACCCGCCGCCAAGAGACTCTGCCTGCTACTGACCGCCGCCATCTGGGACCGAGCACCCCAAAGGCAGCTTCAAGGAGTTCCCTGGCATGGCACTTCTTCAAACAATGTGCTGACGACAAGACCTGAGTGGTTTGCACGCTGTGCCATCAGAGCCTAAAGCGAGGCATTAACGTTCTGAACCTGAGCACAACCTGCATGACCAGGCACCTGCATGCAAAGCATGAACTGCAGTGGAGTAAACATCTTAAAACCAAGGAAGTCACTCAGGCTCCCCCTGCTACCTCTTCTGCTGCTGCCGCCTCGGCCTCTTCTGCTGCTGCCGCCTCGGCCTCTTCCTCCGCCTCTGGAGGAACGTTGGCACCTGCCGCCCAGCAAACAGGGGATGTACCACCAACACCACCACCACCTCCGTCACCAAGCGTCTCAACCATGTCACACGCCAGCGTTCAGCTCTCCATCTCACAAACATTTGAGAGAAAGTGTAAATTCCCACCTAGCCACCCTCTATCCCTGGCCCTGAATGCCAGCATTTCTAAACTACTGGCCTATGAAATGCTGTCATTTAGGCTGGTGGACACAGACAGCTTCAAACAGCTTATGTCGCTTGCTGTCCCACAGTATGTTGTTCCCAGCCGCCACTACTTCTCCAAGAGAGCCGTGCCTTCCCTGCACAACCAAGTATCCGATAAAATCAAGTGTGCACTGCGCAACGCCATCTGTAGCAAGGTCCACCTAACCACAGATACGTGGACCAGTAAGCACGGCCAGGGACGCTATATCTCCCTAACTGCACACTGGGTAAATGTAGTGGCAGCTGGGCCCCAGGCGGAGAGCTGTTTGGCGCGCGTCCTTCCGCCGCCAAGGATCGCAGGGCAACATTCTTTGCCTCCTGTTGCCACCTCCTCCTTCTCGGCTTCCTCCTCCTCTTCTTCCACCTGCTCATCCAGTCAGCCACACACCTTCACCACCAACTTCAGCACAGCCCGGGGTAAACGTCAGCAGGCCATTCTGAAACTCATATGTTTGGGGGACAGGCCCCACACCGCACAGGAGTTGTGGCGGGGTATAGAACAACAGACCGACAAGTGGTTGCTGCCGGTGAGCCTCAAGCCCGGCCTGGTGGTGTGTGATAATGGGCGAAATCTCGTTGCAGCTCTGGGACTAGCCAATTTGACGCACATCCCTTGCTTGGCGCATGTGCTGAATTTGGTGGTGCAGAAGTTCATTCACAACTACCCCGACATGTCAGAACTGCTGCATAAAGTGCGGGCCGTCTGTTCGCGCTTCCGGCGTTCACATCCTGCTGCTGCTCGCCTGTCTACGCTACAGCGTAACTTCGGCCTTCCCGCTCACCGCCTCATATGCGACGTGCCCACCAGGTGGAACTCCACCTTGCACATGCTGGACAGACTGTGCGAGCAGCAGCAGGCCATAGTGGAGTTTCAGCTGCAGCACGCACGGGTCAGTCGCACTACAGAACAGACCACTTCACCACCAATGACTGGGCCTCCATGCGAGACCTGTGTGCCCTGTTGCGCTGTTTCGAGTACTCCACCAACATGGCTAGTGGCGATGACGCCGTTATCAGCGTTACAATACCACTTCTATGTCTCCTTGAGAAAACACTTAGGGCGATGATGGAAGAGGAGGTGGCCGAGGAGGAGGAGGAGGAGGAGGAGGAAGAGGGGTCATTTTTAGCACTTTCAGGCCAGTCTCTTCGAAGTGACTAAGAGGGAGGTTTTTGGCAACAGCAGAGGCCAGGTACAAATGTGGCCAGCCAGGGCCCACTACTGGAGGACGAGGATGAGGAGGAGGTGGAGGAGGATGAGGATGAAGCATGGTCACAGCGGGGTGGCACCCAACGCAGCTCGGGTCCATCACTGGTGCGTGGCTGGGGGGAAAGGCAGGACAATGACGATACGCCTCCCACAGAGGACAGCTTGTCCTTACCCCTGGGCAGCCTGGCACACATGAGCGACTACATGCTGCAATGCCTGCGCAACGACAGCAGAGTTGCCCACATTTTAACCTGTGCGGACTACTGGGTTGCCATCCTGCTGGATCCACGCTACAAAGACAATGTGCCCACCTTACTTCCTGCACTGGAGCGTGATAGGAAGATGCGCGAGTACAAGCGCACATTGGTAGACGCGCTACTGAGAGCATTTCCAAATGTCACAGGGGAACAAGTGGAAGCCCAAGGCCAAGGCAGAGGAGGAGCAAGAGGTCGACAAGGCAGCTGTGTCACGGCCAGCTCCTCTGAGGGCAGGGTTAGCATGGCAGAGATGTGGAAAACTTTTGTCAACACGCCACAGCTAACTGCACCACCACCTGATACGCAACGTGTTAGCAGGAGGCAACATTTCACTAACATGGTGGAACAGTACATGTGCACACCCCTCCACGTACTGACTGATGGTTGGTCCCCATTCAACTTCTGGGTCTCTAAATTGTCCACGTGGCCAGAGCTAGCCTTTTATGCCTTGGAGGTGCTGGCCTGCCCGGCGGCCAGCGTTTTGTCTGAACGTGTATTCAGCACGGCAGGGGGCGTCATTACAGACAAACGCAGCCGCCTGTCTACAGCCAATGTGGACAAGCTGACGTTCATAAAAATGAACCAGGCATGGATCCCACAGGATCTGTCCGTCCCTTGTCCAGATTAGACATTAACTACCTCCCCTTAACCATATATTATTGTACTCCAGGGCACTTCCTCATTCAATCCTATTTTTATTTTCATTTTACCATTATATTGCGAGGCTACCCAAAGTTGAATGAACCTCTCCTCTGTCTGGGTGCCGGGGCCTAAATATATGCCAATGGACTGTTCCAATGTTGGGTGACGTGAAGCCTGATTCTCTGCTATGACATGCAGACTGATTCTCTGCTGACATGAAGCCAGATCCTCTGTTACGGGACCTCTCTCCTCTGCCTGGATGCTGGGCCTAAATATATGCCAATGGACTGTTGCAGTGGTGGCTGACGTGAAGCCTCATTCTCTGCTATGACATGCAGACTAATTCTCTGCTGACATGAAGCCAGATTGTCTGTTACGGGACCTCTCTCCTCTGACTGGGTGCTGGGCCTAAATATATGCCAATAAACTGTTGCAGTGGTGGCTGATGTGAAGCCTCATTCTCTGCTATGATATGCAGACTAATTCTCTGCTGACATGAAGCCAGATTGTCTGTTACGGGATCTCTCTCCTCTGCCTGGGTGCTGGGCCTAAATTTATGACAATGGACTGTTGCAGTGGTGAGTGACGTGAAGCCTGATTCTCTGCTATGACATGCAGACTGATTCTCTGCTGACATGAAGCCAGATCCTCTGTTACGGGACCTCTCTCCTCTGCCTGGGTGCTGGGCCTAAATTTATGAAAATGGACTCTTACAGTGGTGGGTGACGTGAAGCCTGATTCTCTGCTATGACATGAAGACTGATTCTCTGCTGACATGAAGCCAGATTGTCTGTTACGGGACCTCTCTCCTCTGTCTGGGTGGCTGGGCCTAAATTTATGACAATGGACTGTTGCAGTGGTGGGTGACGTGAAGCCTGATTCTCTGCCATGACATGAAGACTGATTCTCTGCTGACATGAAGCCAGATTGTCTGTTACGGGACCTCTCTCCTCTGCCTGGGTGCTGGGCCTAAATATATGCCAATGGACTGTTGCAGTGGTGGCTGACGTGAAGCCTCATTCTCTGCTATGACATGCAGACTAATTCTCTGCTGACATGAAGCCAGATTGTCTGTTACGGGACCTCTCTCCTCTGCCTGGGTGCTGGGCCTAAATTTATGAAAATGGACTCTTACAGTGGTGGGTGACGTGAAGCCTGATTCTCTGCTATGACATGAAGACTGATTCTCTGCTGACATGAAGCCAGATTGTCTGTTACGGGACCTCTCTCCTCTGCCTGGGTGCTGGGCCTAAATATATGCCAATGGACTGTTGCAGTGGTGGCTGACGTGAAGCCTCATTCTCTGCTATGACATGCAGACTAATTCTCTGCTGACATGAAGCCAGATTGTCTGTTACGGGACCTCTCTCCTCTGCCTGGGTGCTGGGCCTAAATTTATGACAATGGACTGTTGCAGTGGTGGGTGACGTGAAGCCTGATTCTCTGCTATGACATGCAGACTGATTCTCTGCTGACATGAAGCCAGATCCTCTGTTACGGGACCTCTCTCCTCTGCCTGGGTGCTGGGCCTAAATTTATGACAATGGACTGTTGCAGTGGTGGGTGACGTGAAGCCTGATTCTCTGCTATGACATGAAGACTGATTCTCTGCTGACATGAAGCCAGATTGTCTGTTACGGGACCTCTCTCCTCTGCCTGGGTGCTGGGCCTAAATATATGCCAATGGACTGTTGCAGTGGTGGCTGACTGAAGCCTCATTCTCTGCTATGACATGCAGACTAATTCTCTGCTGACATGAAGCCAGATTGTCTGTTACGGGACCTCACTCCTCTGCCTGGGTGCTGGGCCTAAATTTATGACAATGGACTGTTGCAGTGGTGGGTGACGTGAAGCCTGATTCTCTGCTATGACATGCAGACTGATTCTCTGCTGACATGAAGCCAGATCCTCTGTTACGGGACCTCTCTCCTCTGCCTGGGTGCTGGGCCTAAATTAATGACAATGGACTGTTGCAGTGGTGGGTGACGTGAAGCCTGATTCTCTGCTATGATATGAAGACTGATTCTCTGCTGACATGAAGCCAGATTGTCTGTTACGGGACCTCTCTCCTCTGCCTGGGTGCTGGGCCTAAATTTATGACAATGGACTGTTGTAGTGGTGGCTGACGTGAAGCCTGATTCTCTGCTATGACATGCAGCCTGATTCTCTGCTGACATGAAGCCAGATCCTCTGTTACGGGACCTCTCTCCTCTGCCTGGGTGCTGGGCCTAAATTTATGAAAATGGACTGTTGCAGTGGTGGGTGACGTGAAGCCTGATTCTCTGCTATGATATGAAGACTGATTCTCTGCTGACATGAAGCCAGATTCTCTGTTACGGGACCTCTCTCCTCTGCCTGGGTGCCGGGGCCTAAATATCTGAGAATGGACTGTTCCAGTGGTGGGTGACGGGAAGCCAGATTCTCTGCTATGGGACCTCTCTCCAATTGATTTTGGTTAATTTTTATTTATTTAATTTTTATTTTAATTCATTTCCCTATCCACATTTGTTTGCAGGGGATTTACCTACATGTTGCTGCCTTTTGCAGCCCTCTGACCCTTTCCTGGGCTGTTTTACAGCCGTTTTAGTGCCAAAAAGTTCGGGTCCCCATTGACTTCAATGGGGTTCAGGTTCGGGACGAAGTTCGGATCGGGTTCGGATCCCGAACCCGAACATTTCCGGGAAGTTCGGCCGAACTTCTCGAACCCGAACATCCAGGTGTTCGCTCAACTCTAGTAGGGAGTAAATATATATATATATTTTTTTTAAGTTGAAAAACTTGTCAGAGACCGAAAAGACCTTTTAAGGACTATTGTTGTGTGTGCGGTGGCAATATCTATTTTTAGCGCATCGTGCACTAAATAGTGTACAATAGTTAGTCCGCTGCGGAAAGTGACATTACCTGGGATACATCTCCTGTGTAACATTTCAACATCTCAAATACCTGTGACATTCCCTGTAATTTTATTTTAGCCGCTGCTAACATCAGCAACATTATCTGCGGTATTTCTCAAGTGTAACGTTTCCACATCTAAAATACCTGTGACATTCCTTGTAATTTTATATTAGCCGCTGCTAACATCAGCGCCATTATCTGTGGTATTTCTCCTGTGTAAAGTTTCCACATCCAAAATACCTGTGACATTCCTTGTAATTTTATATTAGCCGCTGCTAACATCAGCGACATTATCTGCGGTATTTCTCCTGTGTAACGTTTCCACATCCCAAAAACATTTTTTTATTTTTTTGAGCATACAAATCCTACGCTACTAGGGACACTGACAGGCCCGATAAACATATTTAGTTATTCCTATGCAGTCATAGGTCTATTAAAGTGTATTCCAATCACATAAGAGTTCCCCCTGTCCGCATTTTAAACCATGTAAAAACAACTTTATAATCATCTGTCAATCACCTTCCTATATGCCCAAGGGGTGTTTTTTCACATTTCTTTATGCCCAAGGGGCGTTTTTACTCCTACCTTTGTGCCCAGCCGTGCCCCAACTGTCGCTTCCTAGCGGCGCCCAGCTCATTATTATTCACTGTGCTGGGCGGCTTTTACAGTCCCCGATCCTCCCGAGCCGGCGCAGGCGCAGCAGGAGACGCTGGCATTGAATAAGGGACGCAGGCGCACTACGAGTGAGGGTGCCGGGCAAGTTATCCGGCACACGCGCAGAAGGTACAAGTGAGTTCAATGCAGCAGGGGACCCTGGAATTGAACTAACTTGTACCTTCTGCGCGTGCGCCGGATAACTTGCCCGGCACCCTCACTCGCAGTGCGCCTGCGTCGGACGTCCCATATTCAATGCCAGCGTCTCCTGCTGCGCCTGCGCCGGCTCGGGAGGATCGGGGACTGTAAAAGCCGCCCAGCGCAGTGAATAATAATGAGCTGGGCGGTCCTTGGAAGCGACAGTAGGATGTCCGATCATAACATGCGAACACATATACAAAAAATAATCGGAATATATGAACGGACGTGGCGTCAGATAAATCGCGTCCCAACTACCAGGAGGCGCCAAGTAAGCAAAGTAATCAAACGATTCACAATATTTAACCAACCAGTTACAGGTTGGTTAGAAAATCAAATAAGCCTTATAACCTCTAATCCACAGGTACCAGTTTTGCAGGGGACAGAAGATATAAGAAAATGGTTAAGTGAGGCGATGCTATAGGCCCTATATAAATCGCAACATGCAAAGTGTAAGTTAAGGCATATTTGGTAAACGTTGGATAATACCCTAGATGTCGGATTCGAAAATTCAGAAGAGGTTACAGAGAGAGTTGGAAGGTGAGGGTGACAGGAGGTAAACCAGGGACATAATACAGGAGACAGGGGCAAGGATGAATAAAAAGAAGAAAGAAAGGCTGATACTCAACCGACACGACAACGGCTGGGGAGAGGTATAGAGTCCCGTTCTCAGAAGACGTCGGTAGCTATGCGTCTCGGGGTAAGAGGATGATTTTTCTTCCTCTTTTTGCCTTTGAGCATTGGGGGTACCTTTTATTTCACCACGATTTTCCTGATCCTCCAGGGCATTGAACGCATCATTGAGGTGCGTTTGGCATTTCTGTAGGCTAATGGCTGTTGCCGCTTGGAAATCCAGGATCGCGGCCTGGTTGTTCTCTAGGACTTCCACTCTGCCGCCTACATGTCTGACATCTTGCCTCAGAGAGGAGAATTCGCAGATAAGCGGTTCCATTGCCCTTTGGAGAGAAGAGTCCAGGTATTTTCTGGAAATCGGGAGATTATTATTATTTTTGTATTCTACATTATTGTAAGTTATTTCCCTATCCACATTTTGCAGTGCAGTGCATTTGTCCTGCTCTTAACTACATTTTGCTTCGTTTTGCAGCCCTCTAGCCCTTACTATGACTATTTTACAGCCATTTTAGTGCACCAAACTTTTCTTCTCTATTGACATCAATGGTGTTCGGGTTCGGGGCTTTGGGCTCATGCACACCAACGTATTTTCTTTCCATGTCCGTTCCTTTTTTTGCAGATCGTATGCGGAACCATTCATTGTATAGATCTGCAAAAAAAAAAAAATGAAGTTACTCCGTGGGCATTCCATTATGTATGCCCATATGTCTGTTCCGCAATACAGTAGCATAGAACATGTCCTATTATTGTCCTCATAACGGACAAGGATAGGACTGTTCTATTAGATGCCAGCGGTTCCGTTCTGCAAAATATGCAATGCATATGTACGTCATTCATATTTTCTGCGGATCTGTGTTTTGCTGACTGTAAAATACATACGGTAGTGTGCATGAGCCCTTTGACCTAAAGATAGCCCGAACCCAGGAACCCGAACATCCACGGGTCCATTGAACACTAAATATAAATACAACTTTATAACCTGTGATAATTAAGAACATAATAGCATTAAACATATATTAGGCCAACACTGGTCGATATTTAAGAAAGACCCGATAATAGTGAATGACCCTCCAAATTAACCTAACCTCTTCATTTGCAGAGCCAGGACACTCAAAAACATCACAGCACCTTCTTGTCCTAAGTGATCATGAAGCTAATGTTTCACTAACAAAAAATCTGAGCACCATAAATTCGGTACTAGATGGAAAAGGATAATTTCAATGTGGCTGCAAACATTACAAATGTTGCCTCGCTCTATCTAATGGAGTCAAGGAGATTATGATATCAGCATCTGGAGATTGATTCCTCCCTATCCTTTCCTTGCACTGATAAATAGTTTTTTAATATTTTTTTTTCACAATGAAGTTTTTTTTTATTGCTGTCCTTAGCACATTCTCACGTGTGTCCCTGCACTCAAGAACGCTGGAAAATGTCTGACTCTAAGATGTATATATACGCACTTCACTGGTGCACTTATTTGTGGCAAAAGCGTTTAGTTACCTATTTCAGTACAAAAAGAAATAAATATATTCTATGTTCACTTCTGCAGTTATATGTGTTGAAAGCGTATAGTGGCCTATTTCAGTACAGAAAAAAAGATGTATACGCACTTCACTGGAGCATTTATTTCTGCTAAAAGCGTCTACTGGTCTATTTCAGTACAGAAAGAAAAAATATGTGCACTTCATTGGTGCAGTTATTTGTATCAAAAGCGTTTACTGCCCTATTTCAGTACAGAAAGAGAAAATATTCGCACTTCACTGGTGCTCTTTAGAGTTGAGCGAACACCTGGATGTTCGGGTTCGAGAAGTTCGGCCGAACTTCCCGGAAATGTTCGGGTTCGGGATCCGAACCCGATCCGAACTTCGTCCCGAACCCGAACCCCATTGAAGTCAATGGGGACCCGAACTTTTCGGCACTAAAAAGGCTGTAAAACAGCCCAGGAAAGGGCTAGAGGGCTGCAAAAGGCAGCATGTAGGTAAATCCCATGCAAACAAATCTGGATAGGGAAATGAATTAAAATAAAATAAAAATGTAATAAATAAAAATTAACCAAAATCAATTGGAGAGAGGTCCCATAGCAGAGAATCTGGCTTCACATCACCCACCACTGGAACAGTACATTCTCAGATATTTAGGCCCCGGCACCCAGGCAGAGGAGAGAGGTCCCGTAACAGAGAATCTGTCTTCATGTCAGCAGAGAATCAGTCTGCATGTCATAGCAGAGAATCAGGCTTCACGTCACCCACCACTGCAACAGTCCATTGTCATAAATTTAGGCCCAGCACCCAGGCAGAGGAGAGAGGTCCCGTAACAGACAATCTGGCTTCATGTCAGCAGAGAATCAGTCTTCATATCATAGCAGAGAATCAGGCTTCACGTCAGCCACCAATGCAACAGTCCATTGTCAGATATTTAGGCCCAGCACCCAGGCAGAGGAGAGAGGTCCCGTAAAAGACAATCAGGCTTCACGTCAGCCACCAGTGCAACAGTCCATTGGCATATATTTAGGCCCAGCACCCAGGCAGAGGAGAGAGGTCCCTTAACAGAGAATCTGGCTTCATGTCAGCAGAGAATCAGTCTGCATGTCATAGCAGAGAATCAGGCTTCACGTCAGCCACCACTGTAACAGTCCATTGTCATATATTTAGGCCCAGGCAGAGTAGAGAGGTCCCGTAACAGAGAATCTGGCTTCATGTCAGCAGAGAATCAGTCTGCATGTCATAGCAGAGAATCAGGCTTCACGTCAGCCACCACTGCAACAGTCCATTTTCATAAATTTAGGCCAAGCACCCAGGCAGAGGAGAGAGGTCCCGTAACAGACAATCTGGCTTCATGTCAGCAGAGAATCAGTCTTCATATCATAGCAGAGAATCAGGCTTCACGTCACCCAACACTGTAAGAGTCCATTTTCATAAATTTAGGCCCAGCACCCAGGCAGAGGAGAGAGGTCCCGTAACAGACAATCTGGCTTCATGTCAGCAGAGAATCAGTCTTCATGTCATAGCAGAGAATCAGGCTTCACGTCAGCCACCACTGCAACAGTCCATTGTCATAAATTTAGGCCCAGCACCCAGGCAGAGGAGAGAGGTCCCGTAACAGACAATCTGGCTTCATGTCAGCAGAGAATCAGTCTTCATGTCATAGCAGAGAATCAGGCTTCACGTCACCCACCACTGTAAGAGTCCATTTTCATAAATTTAGGCCCAGCACCCAGGCAGAGTAGAGAGGTCCCGTAACAGACAGTCTGGCTTCATGTCAGCAGAGAATCAGTCTGCATGTCATAGCAGAGAATCAGGCTTCACGTCAGCCACCACTGCAACAGTCCATTTTCATAAATTTAGGCCCAGCACCCAGGCAGAGGAGAGAGGTCCCGTAACAGACAATCTGGCTTCATGTCAGCAGAGAATCAGTCTGCATGTCATAGCAGAGAATCAGGCTTCACGTCTGCCACCACTGCAACAGTCCATTTTCATAAATTTAGGCCAAGCACCCAGGCAGAGGAGAGAGGTCCCGTAACAGACAATCTGGCTTCATGTCAGCAGAGAATCAGTCTTCATATCATAGCAGAGAATCAGGCTTCACGTCACCCACCACTGTAAGAGTCCATTTTCATAAATTTAGGCCCAGCACCCAGGCAGAGGAGAGAGGTCCCGTAACAGACAATCTGGCTTCATGTCAGCAGAGAATTAGTCTGCATGTCATAGCAGAGAATCAGGCTTCACGTCACCCAACATTGGAACAGTCCATTGGCATATATTTAGGCCCTGGCACCCAGACAGAGGAGAGGTTCATTCAAATTTGGGTAGCCTCGCAATATAATGGTAAAATGAAAATAAAAATAGGATTGAATGAGGAAGTGCCCTGGAGTACAATAATATATGGTTAAGGGGAGGTAGTTAATGTCTAATCTGGACAAGGGACAGACAGGTCCTGTGGGATCCATGCCTGGTTCATTTTTATGAACGTCAGCTTGTCCACATTGGCTGTAGACAGGCGGCTGCGTTTGTCTGTAATGACGCCCCCTGCCGTGCTGAATACACGTTCAGACAAAACGCTGGCTGCTGGGCAGGCCAGCACCTCCAAGGCATAAAAGGCTAGCTCTGGCCACGTGGACAATTTAGAGACCCAGTAGTTGAATGGGGCCGAACCATCAGTCAGTACGTGGAGGGGTGTGCACACGTACTGTTCCACCATGTTAGTGAAATGTTGCCTCCTGCTAACACGTTGCGTATCAGGTGGTGGCGCAGTTAGCTGTGGCGTGTTGACAAAACTTTTCCACCTCTCTGCCATGCTAACCCTGCCCTCAGAGGAGCTGGCCGTGACACAGCTGCCTTGGCGACCTCTTGCTCCTCCTCTGCCTTGGCCTTGGGCTTCCACTTGTTCCCCTGTGACATTTGGGAATTCTCTCAGTAGCGCGTCTACCAACGTGCGCTTGTACTCGCGCATATTCCTATCACGCTCCAGTGCAGGAAGTAAGGTGGGCACATTGTCTTTGTAGCGTGGATCCAGCAGGGTGGTAACCCAGTAGTCCGCACACGTTAAAATGTGGGCAACTCTGCTGTCGTTGCGCAGGCACTGCAGCATGTAGTCGCTCATGTGTGCCAGGCTGCCCAGGGGTAAGGACAAGTTGTCCTCTGTGGGAGACGTATCGTCATCGTCCTGCCTTTCCCCCCAGCCACGCACCAGTGATGGACCCGAGCTGCGTTGGGTGCCACCCCGCTGTGACCATGTTTCATCCTCATCCTCCTCCACCTCCTTCTAATCCTCGTCCTCCTCGTCCTCCAGTAGTGGGCCCTGGCTGGCCACATTTGTACCTGGCCTCTGCTGTTGCCAAAAACCTCCCTCTTAGTCACTTCGAAGAGACTGGCCTGAAAGTGCTAAAAATGACCCCTCTTCCTCCTCCTCCTCCTCCTGGGCCACCTCCTCTTCCATCATCGCCCTAAGTGTTTTCTCAAGGAGACATAGAAGTGGTATTGTAACGCTGATAACGGCGTCATCGCCACTGGCCATGTTAGTGGAGTACTCGAAACAGCGCAACCGGGCACACAGGTCTCGCATGGAGGCCCAGTCATTGGTGGTGAAGTGGTGCTGTTCTGTAGTGCGACTGACCCGTGCGTGCTGCAGCTGAAACTCCACTATGGCCTGCTGCTGCTCGCACAGTCTGTCCAGCATGTGCAAGGTGGAGTTCCACCTGGTGGGCACGTCGCATATGAGGCGGTGAGCGGGAAGGCCGAAGTTACGCTGTAGCGCAGACAGGCGAGCAGCATCAGGATGTGAACGCCGGAAGCGCGAACAGACGGCCCGCACTTTATGCAGCAGCTCTGACATGTCGGGGTAGTTGTGAATGAACTTCTGCACCACCAAATTCAGCACATGCGCCAAGCAAGGGATGTGCGTCAAACTGGCTAGTCCCAGAGCTGCAACGAGATTTCGCCCATTATCACACACCACCAGGCCGGGCTTGAGGCTCACTGGCAGCAACCACTCGTCGGTCTGTTGTTCTATACCCTGCCACAACTCCTGTGCGGTGTGGGGCCTGTCCCCCAAACATATGAGTTTCAGAATGGCCTGCTGACGTTTACCCCGGGCTGTGCTGAAGTTGGTGGTGAAGGTGTGTGGCTGACTAGATGAGCAGGTGGAAGAAGAGGAGGAGGAAGTCGAGTAGGAGGAGGTGGCAACAGGAGGCAAAGAATGTTGCCCTGCGATCCTTGGCGGCGGAAGGACGTGCGCCAAACAGCTCTCCGCCTGGGGCCCAGCTGCCACTACATTTACCCAGTGTGCAGTTAGGGAGATATAGCGTCCCTGGCCGTGCTTACTGGTTCACGTATCTGTGGTTAGGTGGACCTTGCCACAGATGGCGTTGCGCAGTGCACACTTGATTTTATCGGATACTTGGTTGTGCAGGGAAGGCACGGCTCTCTTGGAGAAGTAGTGGCGGCTGGGAACAACATACTGTGGGACAGCAAGCGACATGAGCTGTTTGAAGCTGTCTGTGTCCACCAGCCTAAATGACAGCATTTCATAGGCCAGTAGTTTAGAAATGCTGGCATTCAGGGCCAGGGATCGAGGGTGGCTAGGTGGGAATTTACGCTTTCTCTCAAATGTTTGTGAGATGGAGAGCTGAACGCTGCCGTGTGACATGGTTGAGACGCTTGGTGACGGAGGTGGTGATGGTGTTGGTGGTACATCCCCTGTTTGCTGGGCGGCAGGTGCCAACGTTCCTCCAGAGGCGGAGAAAGAGGCCGAGGCGGCAGCAGCAGAAGAGGCCGAGGCGGCAGCAGCAGAAGAGGCCGAGGCGGCAGCAGCAGAAGAGGCCGAGGCGGCAGCAGCAGAAGAGGTAGCAGGGGGAGCCTGAGTGACTTCCTTGGTTTTAAGGTGTTTACTCCACTGCAGTTCATGCTTTGCATGCAGATGCCTGGTCATGCAGGTTGTGCTCAGGTTCAGAACGTTAATGCCTCGCTTCAGGCTCTGATGGCACAGCGTGCAAACCACTCGGGTCTTGTCGTCAGCACATTGTTTTAAGAAGTGCCATGCCAGGGAACTCCTTGAAGCTGCCTTTGGGGTGCTCGGTCCCAGATGGCGGCGGTCAGTAGCAGGCAGAGTCTCTTGGCGGCGGGTGTTCTGCTTTTGCCCACTGCTCCCTCTTTTGCTACGCTGTTGGCTCTGTCTCACCACTGCCTCTTCCTCCAAACTGTGAAAGTCAGTGGCACGACCTTCATTCCATGTGGGGTCTAGGACCTCATCGTCCCCTGCATCGTCTTCCACCCAGTCTTGATCCCTGACCTCCTGTTCAGTCTGCACACTGCAGAAAGACGCAGCAGTTGACACCTGTGTTTCGTCATCATCAGAGACATGCTGAGGTGGTATTCCCATGTCCTCATCATCAGGAAACATAAGTGGTTGTGCGTCAGTGCATTCTATGTCTTTCACCGCTGGGGAAGGGCTAGGTGGATGCCCTTGGGAAACCCTGCCAGCGGAGTCTTCAAACAGCATAAGAGACTGCTGCATAACTTGAGGCTGAGACAGTTTCCCTGGTATGCATGGGGGTGATGTGACAGACTGATGGGGTTGGTTTTCAGGCGCCATCTGTGCGCTTTCTGCAGAAGACTGTTGGGAGATAATGTGAACGTGCTGGATCCACTGTCGGCCACCCAATTGACTAATGCCTGTACCTGCTCAGGCCTTACCATCCTTAGAACGGCATTGGGCCCCACCATATATCGCTGTAAATTCTGGCGGCTACTGGGACCTGAGGTAGTTGGTACACTAGGACGTGTGGATGTGGCAGAACGGCCACGTCCTCTCCCAGCACCAGAGGGTCCACTAACACCACCACTAGATGTTTTCCTCATTGTTATCGTTCACCACAACAACAAAAATATTATTTGGCCCAATGTATTGTATTCAAATTCAGCTGAATATAAATTTGAGGCCTAGTATTTAGGCGCTGAGTGACCGGTATGGATTTACTGACAGAATTAGACTTGGAAATGCACAGTAGCGTGTGTGTGAAGTTATTCTGAATGACCCTATGTGCAGCTTGAATATTATATACCCTTTTAGGGATAGATTTCAAATAGCTCTGATACAGCAGAAACCACTAAATTAGGAAATTGCTAAATTGGGAATTGTTTTTCAACCCAGAACAAAAAATGTGCTTTGATGGACACTAAATAACTTGCCCAGCCAGACCAGTACAGCGGTAACGACAGATTTAGCGGGATATAAATTTGAGGCCTAGTATTTAGGCGCTGGGTGACCGGTATGGATTTACTGACAGAATTAGACTTGGAAATGCACAGTAGCGTGTGTGTGAAGTTATTCTGAATGACCCTATGTGCACCTTGAATATTATATACCCTTTTAGGGATAGATTTCAAATAGCTGTGATATTGCAGAAACCACTAAATTATGAAATTGCTAAATTGGGAATTGTATTTCAACCCAGAACAAAAAATGTGCTTTGACGGACACTAAATAACTTGCCCAGCCACAACAGTACAGCGGTAACGACAGATTTAGCAGGATATAAATTTGAGGCCTAGTATTTAGGCGCTAGGTGACCGGTATGGATTTACTGACAGAATTAGACTGGGATATGGCCAAAAAATAACCACACTATTGCTGGTTAAATGCACTTGGTGTAACAGCTTGACCAACCACACTACTGAGGGTTAAATGCACTTGGTGACAGGCGCAGCTTGCCCCTGATGTAGTATATGGCCAAAAAATGAACAGACTATTGCTGGTTAAATGCACTTGGTGTGACAGCTTGACCAACCACACTACTGAGGGTTAAATGCACTTGGTGACGGGCGCAGCTTGCCCCTGATGTAGTATATGGCCAAAAAATGAACAGACTATTGCTGGTTAAATGCACTTGGTGTGACAGCTTGACCAACCACACTACTGAGGGTTAAATGCACTTGGTGACGGGCGCAGTTTGCCCCTGATGTAGTATATGGCCAAAAAATGAACAGACTATTCCTGGTTAAATGCACTTGGTGTGACAGCTTGACCAACCACACTACTGAGGGTTAAATGCACTTGGTGACGGGCGCAGCTTGCCCCTGATGTAGTATATGGCCAAAAAATAAACAGACTATTGCTGGTTAAATGCACTTGGTGTGACAGCTTCACCTGATGTAGGCTTTAGCCAAAAAACAAACACACCATTGAGGGTTAAATGCACTTGGTGACAGGCGCAGCTTGCCCCTGATGTAGTATATGGCCAAAAAATAAACAGACTATTGCTGGTTAAATGCACTTGGTGTGACAGCTTCACCCTGCTGTAGGCTTTAGCCAAAAAACAACCACACCATTGAGGGTTAAATGCACTTGGTGACGGGCGCAGCTTGCCCCTGATGTAGTATATGGCCAAAAAATAAACAGACTATTGCTGGTTAAATGCACTTGGTGTGACAGCTTCACCCTGATGTAGGCTTTCGCCAAAAAACAACCACACCATTGAGGGTTAAATGCACTTGGTCGCAGCTTGTGCTGGCGCACCACAAGACACAAAATGGCCGCCGATCACCCCAGAAAAAAGTGACTGACAAACGGTCTGGGCAGCCTAAAAACAGTGAGCAATTGAGTATCAGCAGCTCAATGATCCACAGCTGCAGATCGATCAATTAATCAAGTCCTTTGGAGGAGTTAATCTGCCTAATCTCGCCCTACTGTCGCAGCCGCAACCTCTCCCTACGCTAATCAGAGCAGAGTGACGGGCGGCGCTATGTGACTCCAGCTTAAATAGAGGCTGGGTCACATGGTGCTCTGGCCAATCGCAGCCATGCCAATAGTAGGCATGGCTGTGACAGCCTCTTGGGGCAAGCAGTATGACGCTTGTTGATTGGCTGCTTTGCAGCCTTTCAAAAAGCGCCAAGAAAGCGTTACAAAAGCGCCAAGAAAGCGACGAACACCGAACCCGAACCCGGACTTTTACGAAAATGTTCGGGTCCGTGTCACGGACACCCCAAAATTCGGTACGAACCCGAACTATACAGTTCAAGTTCGCTCATCCCTAGTGCTCTTCTTTGTGGCAAAAGCATTTCGTGGCCTATTTCAGTACAGAAAGAAAAAAATATATGCGCACTTCACAGGTGCATTTATTTCTGCTAAAAGTGCTTGCTGGCCTATTTCAGTACAAAAAATATATATATATTCTCAGTTCGTTTCTGCAGTTATATGTGTTGAAAGCGTTAGTACAAAACGAAAAATATATACACATTTCACTTCTGCAGTTCTTATTATTTCAGTAAGAAAAACTAAATATATTTAGTGTTCACTTTTGCAGTTATATGTTTTAAAATTTTTAGTGACGTATTTCAGTAGAAAATTATACATTTAATCAGCACCTCAGTTATATGTGGTAAAGCCTTTAGTTGCGTATTTCAGTAGAAAACGAAAAATGTATTCCTATTAAATGTATCCTTATTAAGGAGGGGTCCACGTGTTCACGGAAGCAGCAGCGGTAGCAGTCAGTAAAAGCCGGTAGCAGTCAGTGCTTAGTGTTGTCGGTAAAATCTCCTAACCTGCGGTGTGGCAATTTTTTGTATACCCTAAATTATATTTCGTATCACCGGGATATGTTGAACGTACGATTTTACTTGTCGAATATTCCGGTAATACTTAATATCGTGCCTCTTATCTATTATGTGTCCTTGGCCACCTCTGAAGCTATTGTCCACACTCCACGTTTAACGTATTAGTTCTAGTTTATGCACTCAGCAGATTCTGACGGTATCGACGACTTTGTAATACCTCAACTCTATCTCTATATGAGGTGGACCCGCTACCACTAGCTCCATGAAGTTATAACATGTTCTCAGCTCCTCCGGGCTAATACATTCATTCAATAACCCCTAGTGATGTCCTCGACTGCGCATTGACTTATTGCTCCTATCTTTCTGCGACAACTCAATGCGCAGCCAGCTTTAGAAGGCCATAATATGTACTCAGCGCCTATGGGCTAATTCTTGTACTCAGCAACCCCTAGCGGTGTCCCCGACTATGCATTGTTTCAGAGCTCCTTTGTTGGGCAATGGTTCACTGTATAGTCGACATCACAATGTTACGTTTTGTTCTCAGTGCCTTTGGGCTAACTTATGACCCGATAACCCCGGACGGTGGTCCTGACTACACACTGCTACAGTGCACCTTTATTTATGCGATGATTTAGTGTGTAGCTGGCACCATATAACCATATATTATTCTCATTGCCTTAGGGCTAGCTTACGTATTTATAATCCCTTGTGAGGTTTCGGATATTGGCAAAATTGTAGGAATACGAGATGCTTTCAGCACCTAGGATCTAACCTATGTACTCAGAGGCCCCTGGCTTATCCCTTTTCCGTAAGTCGGAACTTGGACCCCTAGGGCCTTTACTCTGAATGCCAATGCGCTTCTACCCTATGTATATTTCTTTAGTCGAACGACTGGTTTGAACTTGACCTTAAGAGTGCTGGGTCTAAATTTGGCAAATGCCACTACCCCCCTTTCTTGGAGTCCCTCAGGACCTGTATGCCTATTTAGTTCTCATTTTTCTTTTGTTTGTTCTCAATATGTTTTGTGATTGTTTCTGCAGGTCTCTCATTGTGTGGAGCACTGTCCATCCGAGATGGGTTGTCCTATCACCTAGGCTTCAACTTTTCCATCTACTAATTCACCTAGTTGTTAAGTACCCTAAACAATTTTTTATTTTGATTGACTTTCAGGCTCGCATGTTTCAGCACTTTGTCTCTCCTCTTAAAATTGCCTCTTATAATGCTAAGGGTTGCAATTCGCCTTCCAAGCGAAGCCAGATCTTCGGAATATTGAGAAAAGATAAAGCGAACATCGTTTTTCTGCAGGAGACACACTTTAAGTCCCAACACTTCCCTAATCTATCCTATTCATATTATCCGAATTGGTATCACTGTGGCTCTCCTACATCTAACTCCAAAGGAGTAAGCATTGGATTTCAGGGTAAGGTACCTTTTATTCTAGACGACCAATTGTGTGACCCTGATGGCCGCTTTATAATGGTTAAGGGGAAAATAGGTCAACATCTTTATACTTTTGTGAATGTCTATGCCCCGAATAGTCGACAGATACCCTGGCTTAAATCATTACTAGTGAAAGTGGAATCCTTTAGTGAAGGTGTTACGGTGATGGGAGGTGACTTAAATCTTGTCCTCAATCCCTTTATCGATTACTCTTCTCACAAATCTGCTCAATCCCAGAAGGGTATTCGCTCCCTTATTCGGACATTAACCAAGGCTCACTTGATTGATGTCTGGCGCACTATACATCCAGATTCTAGAGACTATACCTTTTTCTCACCACTGCATAAGTCATATAAACATCTAGACTATCTGTTTATTTCAAAGGAACATCTCCAGCTCTGCTCTAAAGCGGATATTGGGTCCATTATCATATCGGACCATGCTCCCATATACCTTCATATGAAGCCCCCTCTCGCCCATAAACCTACTAGCCATTGGCGATTTAATGAACTGCTCATTGGCTCTCCAGATAGTAGATCTAAATTAAGACGCCTTCTAGAAGAATACTTTGACACAAATTGTACCCCTGAGGTTTCCCCACAGACAATTTGGGACGCCCATAAAGCGTTTATAAGGGGCCACTGTATCAGTTTGGGGGCTCACCTTAAAAAAGAAAGACAAAAGCAGATAGACTCCCTACATATCAAAATGTGTTACTTGGAAAGTGCCCACAAAAGATCTCTGTTGGAATCTCACTTACAAGAATTATCCTCATGTAGAGCTTCCCTCAAAAATCTTTTGAATGTGGCATCGGCTAAACTTTTTCTGCATTCCCAATACAAAATGTTTGCTCATGGAAATAAAGCTTCCCGCTACATGATGTCTAGGCTCAAAAATAGGAAATCACATAATTATGTACACAAACTGAAAACCCCTGAAGGCGAATTAACTTTTGAGTCAAATAAAATTCCCTTAATTACGGATCAAGACAGAATCCGTTTAGCTTCTCCTTTCTCCTATGAAGAAATCTTGGAAGCTATTAAAAATTCCCCCAGAGGAAAATGCCCCGGTCCGGATGGACTCCCTACACCATATTACTTATCTTTTCATGAAGTATTGATCCCACACCTCCTACCAATTTACAATAACTCTCTACGAGGCATGCCTCTCTGTCTGCTGATATGACTAAAGCCCACATAACACTAATTCCCAAAGAAGGTAAAGACCACTCCCTCTGTTCCAACTATAGACCCATTTCCCTCCTCAATATAGATTTTAAACTTTTAGCCAAGATGTTAGCAAACAGACTGGCGAAATTACTTCCCTCACTAATTCATAGGGATCAGGTCGGTTTTGTGAAACATAGAGAGGGGAAAGACAATACAGCACGAATACTTAACATTATCCATTATGTCAAGAGAAAAGGCCTCCCCTTAGTCCTTCTTAGCACATATGCGCAGAAGGCATTTGACAGAGTCAGGTGGTCTTTTATGTACTCAGCACTGCGTTCTCGTAACTCCCCCCCCCCCTTTCCTCAATGCCATAGAAGCTATGTACTTCCATGCCTCAGCCTCAGTCAGGGTTAATGACACCCTATCGGACCCCTTTATAATACGCAATGGCACCCTATCCCCCTTACTATTTGTCCTTGCTCTTGAACCTTTTCTTCAGACCATTCGGATGGATGGGTACATCCAGGGAATAGTTCTAGGGGACCAGCAACACAAGATTGACGCCTTTGCAGATGACCTACTCTTAATAGTGAGCAACCCTGAAACGGCTCTCCCTAAGATTTACGGCCATCTGGAAGTTTATGGATCACTCTCAGACTTCAAAGTCAATCACAACAAATTGTTGATAATTTCCGCTGGCCTTAAAAACTCTGTTAAAACTCACTTTGAGGCTTGCTTGCCTTTTAACTGGTCTTCTCCTTATTTAACCTATTTAGGGGTGAAAATAAGTACTGACCCTAGCCATCTATTTAACCTAAATTATATTCCTCTCCAGAATAGGTTGACTGAGGACTTAAATTCCCTGGATGTCCCTACGCTTTCGCGGTTCGGCAGGAAAAATATTCTACTTTCTCTGATTCTTCCTAAACTCACCTATCTTCAACAGACCTTACCTATCTCTGTTCCTTCCGCATACTACTCAAAGCTTAGATCTATGTTCAGATCTTTCATATGGAACAAAAAAAAGGCTAGATTGTCCTATAAATTGCTGTCTTACCCGAGAGAGAGAGAGGAGGTATATCCTTGCCAGACCCTGAATTATATGGTCGAGCTATCCTGCTCACCAGAGTAGTAGACTGGTTATCTGCCCCTGAACATAAATCTTGGGTCCCGATGGAAGAATCCTTACTGGGTATTTTGTTTAAAGCGGCCCTTTTTTGGCGTATGTCCCAGATACCTATACATACTAACTTTACTCCTACCATGAAAGCTACCCTACATGCATGGTACACCCTGCAAAACACCCCCTTAAACTCCCCACTACCGTCCCCTATTCTCAATGTAGAAGATGTTTTTAATTTAGCCCCCCAAGCCTTAAGAGACAGCCTGCCCATTGAAATTAGTAGATCTACTTTGAGATTAGTGGACGTTTACAGCAATGGCCACTTACTCTCCATGAAAGATATGGGGGATCTTCTGAAAGTATCTAGTTCCAGCTTTGTAGGTCTTCATTTTCTACAGGCCTACATGTCTCAAAATGCCCTTCTACATACTCTGTTACGACCCATAACCTGGTTTGAGAACATTGTCCCTCAAAATCCCTCACCCCACAAAATGATCTCACAGTGGTATAAAAGATTGAGGACTTCCCCATTTGCCCTAACACCAGCTTTTATTAGGATGTGGGAAAAAGATTTAGGTAAATGTTTATCCCCGGTTGATACCATTACTATTTTTAACTCCTCACATAAAGCCTCGAGATGTGTCAAGATTCAGGAGAATAATTACAAAATGATCACAAGATGGTATAAAACCCCTGACAAAACATGTTTGTATTCAGCTACATCTTCTGACACCTGCTGGACATGCCTGAAGCAGAGAGGTACCTTCTTCCACGTATGGTGGACATGTCCAATATTATCATCATGGTGGGAAAAAAAAATTCAAACAAGTAATGATATATGTGGATCCGATATTAATCCAACACCTGAAGTGGCTCTCCTAAATCTTTTTCCGCGAGACCCTCCTTCACCTAATTTGACACTCTCTAAGCATCTGCTAAATGCTGCTAAACTTTTGATCCCTTTATTGTGGCTATCCACTGATATTCCCCCTATGGAACAATGGTTCCAGAAGATTGGTCAAATCTATAGACTAGAGGAGTTGTCCTCCTGGAAACTAAGATCTCACCACAAATTTTCGAAGGCCTGAGAAAGATGGATTTCCTTTAGAGGTTATTAGAGGATAATAGGCAGTTAGTATCCCTTCAGATGACTTGCTTCTGTGAGCCAGTCACACTTGATTTGCCTCTTCAGTCCCACTCTCTCCCTATTTCTAAGAACTCACATGAGGGCATTACCCCCCCTATTTCTAAACCTGTCTCGGATGTGATGAATTGTGATACACAGTGACTCCTTGAAACAACAATAGGTGACTATTTTCTGTCTTAGCCATTGGCTGTCTTTTCAGTGACCTGCTTTATTGATGTATCTGAAATACTTGCAATACATTGACTGACCTGTAGTTCATACTATGTTTATGATATATGTAGGAGTGACGGAGGCTTGTCTTCCCTCCACCACTCGAATATTGTATTTTATTGATTTGCTCAATAAAAACTGTTTAAAAAAAAAAAAAAAGCCATAGAAATCGCCGAACACTGAACCCAAACTTTTATGTAAATGTTTGGGTTCGGGTCCAGGTGTCGAAAAACCTTTACAGTTCGGGCTCGCTTAACTCTATTCATAAGTGCTGCCGGCTGTTGGGTGCTACAGTTCATTGAGGGAACCATGAATGCCAGCATGCACTCTCACATACTGAAGCAGAGCATGATCCTCTCCCTTTGGAAACTGGGATGCAGAGCAGTATTCCAACATGATAACAACCCAAAGCACACCTCCAAGATGACCACTGCCTTGCCAAAGAAACTGGACTAACTGCTAAAGGTGCTGGACTGGCCAAGCATGTTTCCAAACCTAACCTCTATTGAGCATCTGTGGGGCATCCTCAAATGAAAGGTGGAGGAGTGCAAGGTCTCTAACATCCACCAGCTCTGTGATGTTATCATGGAGGAACTGAAGAGTTTTCCAGTGGCAACCTGTGAAGCTCTAGTGCAACTCCATGCCTGAGAGCGTTAAGGCAGTGGTGAAAAATAATGGTGACCACACAAAATCTTGACACTTGGAGCAAAATTTTGCCGTTTTCACCAGGGGTGTACTCACTTTGTGTTGCCAGCAGTTTAGACATTATTGGCTGTGTTTTGAGTTATGTTGAAGGCACACCAAATTTACACTATTATACATGTTGTACACTGACTACTTTACATTGTATACATGTGTCATATCTTCAGTGCTGTCACACAAAAATATATAATAAAATATTTACAAAAATGTGAGGGATGTGTAACATCCCAGAGTATGTCACTAAAACTCTGTCCCCCTGCTACAACATGTCAGGTGTATATGTATTGTCATCTTGTATAATCTAACACTGCATTCTCCATTATGTGCATTTTCTATACCTGTTTCATAAATTTGCTGTGGTTTCGATGTACACCAGCAGGTGGAAGCAATGTGTTTAGCATAGACTTAGACAGTTAAGCATATCTGGACTTGAATAGTACATTCCAATCTAGCTCCCCCCTCTTTGATGAGGTGTGGAGGAAAGAAAGTTCTAGTTAGTGTACCAGCCACCCCGGCTAGGGGAAGGCTGTGTTAGTAGGAGCTCCCAGAAACAGGGATCCCAAGACAGGATCGAGCCTCGGCTGAGGTAAAGATCACTCTTCCCAGCCTTAGCCATCAGCCTCAGCTGGTTGACAAGAACAGCAGCCATCTCCAGCCTCCAGGAAGAAGCATTCCCTGTGTGCCAAGCTGTGAGTACATATCCAGAGTCCAGGAGATGCCAAATTCATCCTCAGCTAGTCAGGCCCATACCAAGCAGAAGACAGACAGAGCAGAAAATAAATACCTGCCAGACTCTTTAGGCATATGATCAGAAGCAGAATAGATATAAATTCCTGCCACATATTGCCAATACCTGCTGGGACCCAAGACTATTGCTGTAACTTGTATGGATTTAAAGCTGCCATTCAGTAAAGACAAGTTGGATCATATTACCTGTTTGGATCTTATTTACTGCTACCAAAGTCCCTCAATTACTCCTATTAACAACACTCAATTTATTGCAAGTGAGCCAGGATCCAGGAGTCCAGCCGTACCAAGGTAGGAGACACTGTTGACACTACATAGAGACATTATCCCCCTCTGGCATTCCTCACCTGGTACGTTATCTATAACATCTTAAAGCGCCCTGCTACAGTACCTGTGCAAGCTGCAATTGGCGTCACAAACTATTACACATATATACTGACCCACTGCATAGCTGACCCACTGTACCGGTGTCCTGCTCATTGCAGGTGTACTCACTTTTGTGAGATACTGTATATATTGATACTATTGAACTATTCCACTATTGTTTTTTTCTAATTAATCTACTTATTTTTAATGACCTATTCTATGTTGTATGTTCCACAGAATTGTATCTATTTTATTAAGATTTGTATTTACATACTATTGTTGCCATTTTTGAGTAGTCACTGGCACTGTTTTGATTATATCAATATTATTCACGTATAGCCTCCATCTGCTTCTTTGTTCTTCTCTGCATTCCAACCTGGAAAACATTTTCTTCATCTGTTCCTCTTTGCATTCCAAGATGGAACGCAGATCGGAAAAATCCTGGACCTTTTCATTTTCCCCTTGCCTGAAGAGATCCACTTATACATTTATGTCCACTTCCTGCCCTGTCACCCCTTCCTGCGTTCCAGTTTGAAGCGCAGACTGGAAATGATATTTCTTAGAATATGACCATCTTCCATTCACCTGAAGGCATCTATCATCACTCTTCCCCACCACTCTAATTTCTGGAAGTGACATTCATACCATGATATATGCTTTAGAACTTTTCTTAATTGTTACCTTGCGGAGTAATATCGTGTCCAGTGCGATGCGTGCGTTCCATCACTGGAGCGCACAAGTTCCTACCAGAAGTGCAATATGCTTTTTTTATGTTATACTTCTCCGAAAATCATGGACTGTACTGTAAATTATCTTTTTCATTACAAGTGACATAGTATCATACTACAAGTTATTCCACTATAAGCAACTTATGTGTTTATACATTTCTTTGACGATACTATATGCGTTCCAGGGCTTGAACACATTCGTCTGTAGGCCTAAACCGGAAGTGACTTCTTATCACCACTTCCGGGTCCTGAATCCCTGCATTTCCAAAAGATAGACCTTGATTGGCAACACATTATGGCATATCTCTATTTATATGTGAGTAAATGTATTATATGGTTCTGTGCTCCTGAAGAAGAGGACTTATTATGTTCCCCAAACGTGTTGTGCTATGCTTGAATAAATACTTCTAAACTAATTGAAGTCCCTATGTCTATCCTTGAGATAGTGAAGTACAAGACTTCTTAAAGGAGACCTTGGTGAGGGAGGAATATTTGACAATTGTCTTGACTCTCTTAAGGTTATCTTGCACCCACCTAACTGGTGAAGTGAGTAACCTTACTCTACCTTTTATTATACACCTAATTGTACACCTTGATTTATATCCTTTGGTACATGCAACAGAATTTTACCATTGATTTTATGTGACTAGTTTTGGCAGTGTCTGGTGCCCTTATGCACTATTTTTCTGCTCTCTTCACTCCCATTCTTTATGCAGTTTACCCTGTTCTCCATGGTAAAATGACCACTCTGGAATGCTGCCTCCACTGTCCTTGTCTGACCTAATAGTGATCTGCCTCCACATGATCTAGATATTTCCATCTCAATATCCATTCACATAGTCCCCTGGCTCCCATCCCCACCCAATATCCTCACCACCACCACCCCCTCCTCCCCATTCCTGTTTTATTTTTAGCCTTAACTCCTTTTTCATTTTTTGATTCTGACTTTCACTTTAACAGTATATCTGTTAAACACTAAGCAGTTATATACATCTATTTCTAATATTAACTTCCTACCCTGGAGTCTGATAGAGTTTTTGATCCCAATGCCCACTGAAATAATTACTTCAAGTGGCACAGATAATTACTTTAAGTGATGCTTAATGTAACCTCTGTGAGTAAAAAGGTTAATGAATCAAGCTCAGAGATTTCTAGCAGCAAGGATTTTAATGGCATGGTGCATTGAAATGCTCACTGATATGGTAAGACTTAATGAAGCGATTCTGTGCAGGTCTTTTTGGCAATAAAAACAACATTTTGCAAGTCAATGTGACTGTAAAACATATTATAAATAGTTCTTTGCTTTGAGGCAAGCTTTGAACTATTAATGAGTTTAGTTGTTTGTGTGAAGGGCAATGTGATGATTATTTTAATATATTTACCACCAAAATATTGTAATACGTGCAAAACAAATGAAAAAATAACATGCTGCATATTTTATTAACTGCAACTGGTTGTGTTAGAAAATGTATTGATTATTTTTAATTTGAGATGTGGATCATTACAGGTTGTTTTTATACTAGAGAGTTATGTTTATATGATAATGATCATTACGGGTATTCAAGTGTCTGTATTAATTTTACATATTCACTTTAGTAAGCCATATAATCCAGCAGTTGTAAAGACTTAGAGATGAGGGCAAATTTTTCAAAAAGTTCAGTTATCAGCCAAATTTAAATTTTTTAATATGTTTGCTCTTATGATTTTAAGCTCTTGAAGGCAATGACAGTAATAACAAATAACATCAGAGTGACACTAACACATATAGCTATTGCTAACGGCATGTTTCACAATGTTAACAAACAATATGTTTAAAAACCCACTGCACCATCACATGTTATGAATTTCCACATTAGAAAGCTTCCAAAAATTGCCAATATCGGTGGCAGAAGATGTTTAGGCTCATACTGTGTTATGGGAAAAATAGTGGCTTGTTGGGACAAAGAGTTCAAAAATCATGCCTCAGTGGGGGCAGATTCCAATCCCTATTCATAAGCACACACACTCACGTTAATGCCAGAAAAAAAGGATGGCTTGTTCTGCTGGGAGACATCAGCAGTGTCATGATGCAGTACCCTCATCGAGGACAGATCTATTCATCAGATGGATCTATGCCTCGTTCATTTTGACATAAGTGATATTGTGTACACTGGCGGAGGACAACTTGGTCCGTTGAGTGTCACAATACCTGCTGCTGCGCTGAATACCATCTCTGAGATGATATTGGAGTCTGGGCAAGATAGAAGAGAGAGAGAGAGAGCATAATGGTCCAGTTCAGGTCACTGTTCCAGTCAGCTGATTTGGCTCAGCCTGGGGTAGCACATGATAGAATTTCTCTATCCTGTTGATGATACCGAGCTGGGTACTGATACTGATGCTTTGGGTTCAATGATTATGGTAGCAGAGATGAAAGGAAGTGAGTAACTCTGCAGGGGCAGAGAGGGGCCTCAGACATGCGGAAGGCAGGCATCTGCTAGCTGAAAGCTGCATACACAGTTTTTCCTGGCATTAAAGTAATTTGGTCTCCCTTTGCGCAAGAGGAAAATATTTCTCCATTTTGCTATGATACTGAGAGTCTAGAAGCATGGCTATCCAGTAAGTATAAATCCATGTAAATGATTAGCCTGTCATTATGTAAGCAAGAAAGCATACAGCTTGCCATGCTGGCTAGAATGCTGTAGGACCCAGTTCTTTCCAGCTCCACCCCTCATTTAGATACCAGGGGACATTCTCCTTATGGGTTACCAACAGCTACAGGGCATCCAGCAAACTGCATAAGCTGTTCTTCTTCATCCGCTGTCCCTTGTTGCATCAGTTTGAGCATATGCTCTAATTTAAATTTCAGGCGGATGACATTGTTTTTTCCGCAGTTGCTCAAATTGACAAATTTTGTAGCCTTCAGGAAGGCATTCCAGGAGGGCATTCCTTGCCACATAATAACGGCTGAAATGCAATTACAGTCTTCTGGACATGGCTAGCACCCTCTGTAATCCAGTGTACTTTTTCAAAAAGTGTTGCATGACTAAATTGATCATGTGCACTATTCAAGGAACATGTGTTATTTCCCCAAAGTGCAGAATGGCCACAATGTTTCTGGTATTGTCGCTGGCCACCTTGCCTAGTTGGAGTTGCCATTTTAGCAAGTAGGGTTGAGCGAACCTGAACTGTAAAGCTCAGGTTTTTACCAAACTTTAGGATTTTTGGACCCCAACTCAAATTTTTCAGTAAAAGTTCGGGTTCAAGTTCGGTGTTCGGCAATTTAATGACGCTTTTTGAAAGGCTGCAGAGCAGCCAATCAACAAGTGTTTAACTCTTGTGCCCTTAATAGCCATCACAGCCATTCCTACTAATAATAATATACTAATGGTATGGCTGTAGTTAGCCAGTGCAGCATGTGACCCAGCCTCTATATAAGCTGGAGTCACGTAGCGCTGCATGTCACTGTGCTTTTACTAGTGTAGGGATAGGATGCCGCTACTGTCAGGGAGAGAATAGGAAAGAAGAATCTATCTTTTATCAGAACTTGTTAACTCTGCGATCTACAGCAATTGTGTTTTGATGTGTGTGCAGTGCAACATTTTATTACCCTGCCCTGAGCCCAATGAAACAGAAAAATAACTTTTATCCATCTGTTAGGTGGGTGTCGGCAGCCATTTTGTGCAAGTTCAGTGCACCAGCACATCATATGTGCCAGGGACAATAATTTAACCCTGTTCTTTTAGTTCAGTGGGCAACATATATCCATTTTTTAAGTGCATCTGCACTGCATATGTGCTAGGGGAAGGCAAAATAATATAGGGAATAATATAGTTCATGGACCCAGGGGGTGACATATTCACATTTTTTCTGTAAAGTATAATACAAGTAAATCCATCTGTTAGAATCTGTGGGGACAAATTATTTATTTATTTTTGCTAAAAAGTACATTTGCACCCTGTACGGCATTTGTGACAGTCCAATTCAAGCGTTAAATAACTCAGTTATATTCTGGTTTAAAAAAAAAACACCCATTTTGGTCAAGACCCTACATTTGGGGCCTTTGCTACATTTGTGACAGTCAAATACAAGCTTTAAATAGTGCAGTTATATTCTGGATTTAGAAAAAACACCAATTTTGTGCAGACCCTACATTTTGGGCCATTTCTGCATTTGTGACAGTCAAATACAAGCTTTAAATACTGCAGTTATATTCTGGGTTTAAAAAAAAAAACACCCATTTTGTGCAAGACCCTACATTTTGTGCCTTTTCTGCATTTGTGACAGTCAAAAACAAGCTTTAAATACTGTATCAGGTAAGTATATGGAGTGGTACAGGCACTCTGTCACCTGAAGCTGCAGAGAGATGTTTCTTTAGGTCAATGTGATGTTTGGATACAGTGTGCGCTGAGACAATATATCATATAAAAATATATATTTATTTAGTTATTAGGACATCCAATTCACATTTCTCAAAATAGGTTAAAAAGTAAAAGAAAAAGAATATGGTTTAAAGATCGGTTTAAGAAATGAAAAAATAGATAAAAATGAAAAAAATAAAAATGAAGAGTGGTCAAAAATGGTAAAAATTCTGATTAAATATAGTCTTGTAGATATAGTTAATTCATATATCCTATCCCGGTGGAGATCCCAAGTAGGAGTACCAGCTATGAGAAGTGGGGTGGGTACCGTTCTCTGGGTGTTTAACCTAGGTATGTCCCCTGTGATCCACTGTATTTGTCTGGAGCCTTTAAGTGTATAAAGGAAGTTTTTCACCTGGTCTCGCGGTAACAGACAATTTATTGTATCCTTGGCGTCTTTTTATCCCCTGTGGGTTAGCATGCTGGGGCGGCGTTTGTCACGGCCTGAGGTGAGTCCTGTGGACTAAGAGGATACGATAAATCATCTGTTACCACAACGTCTGTTATACACTTAAAGGCTCCCCGCAAACCACAAAAAGATCCAGACAAATACAGTGGATCATAGGGGACATACCTAGATTAAACACCCAGAGAACGGTACCCACCCCACTTCTCTTAGCTGGTACTCCTACTTGGGATCTGCACCGGGATAGTATATATGAATTAACTATACCTACAAGACTATATTTAATCGGACTTTTTAAAAATTTTTACCACTCTTCATTTTTATTTTTACATTTTTATCAATTTATTTCATTTCTAAAACCGATCTTTAAACCATATTATTTTTCTTTAACTTTTTAACCTATTTTTGAGAAATCATGTGAATTGGATGTCCTAATAACGAAATAAATATATATTTTTATATGATATATTGTCTCAGCGCACACTGTATCCAAACATCATATGGACCTATAGAAACACCTCTCTGCAGTTCAGGTGGTAGAGTGCCTGTACCACTCCATATACTTACCTGATACATCCCTTCATAGGACTGTGGGGCAGACCAGGCACAAGAGCACCTAGGTCCACTAGTTGTGTAGGGTGAGCCGCCATCTACTATATCCAAGCTTTAAATACTGCAGTTATATTCTGGGTTTAAAAAAACCCAACCTGTAACGGTCACGTACACACACACAGGGGGAGGATAGTGACCACACAGGGGATAACTGGACAGCAGTCCCTAACTTAGGATATGTGCTAGGGGGACAGACAAGACAAATAACGGATAGTGAACGGACCGGGTCAATACCAAGAGAGCAGCATAGTACAGAGGGATAAGAAAAGAAGCCAGGGTCAAATACCAGGAGAGTAGCGAAGTACAACAGGAATCCGCAAAAAATAGTCAAGTGGAAGCCGAGGTCAGAATACCAGGAGGGATGCGCAGTAATGGAGGAGAAGGCAGAGGATCGTCAGGGAACAGGATCAGGTAAGCATACAGGAATCAAACAATCGCCAGGATTAAAAATTAACAGGCAAACTGTGGCCAGCAGGCTGCCTGTTAAAAACTGGCTAGCTGGGGTCATGTGACATGACTAGGAAAACCAGCTGAGCACAGAGTGCCCAGCTTGGTGCTCAGACTTCCCCAGGGGAAACTGAGGACGCCGGCCGCACAGAAGAGACGTGCGCGGCCAGTCCGTCTCGCCCCCTATCAACAAGGAGATGAGGACGCAGTGCACGTCCTCACTCCTGCGCAGAAACAGGATGCCGGCAGCGCTGAGGATAGCGAGCGCCCGGCGTCTCATGACACATCCATTTTGTACAAGACACTTCATTTGCGGCCTTTGCTGCATATCTGAGAGTCCAATACAAGCTTAAATACTGCAGTTATATTCTGGGTTTAAAAATACACCCATTTTGTGCAAGACACTCATTTGCGACCTTTGCTGCATTTCTGAGAGTCCAATACAAGCGTTAAATACTGCTGTTATAGTGTGGTTTGAAAAAAACACCCATTTTGTGAAAAACACTACATTTGCAGCCTTTGCTGCATTTCTGAGAGTCCAATACAAGCTTTAAATACTTCAGTTATAGTCTGGGTTTAAAAATACCCCCATTTTGTGCAAGACACTACATTTGCGGCCTTTGCTGCAATTTTGAGAGTCCAATACAAGCTTAAATATTGCAGTTATATTCTTGGTTAAAAAAAAACACCCATTTTGTGCAAGACACTACATTTGCGGCCTTTGCTGCATTTCTAAGAGTCAAATACAAGCTTTAAATACTGTAGTTATATGGTGGTTTAAAAAAAAAAACATTTTGTGCAAGACACTTCATTTGAGGTCTTTGCTGCATTTCTGAGAGTCCTATACAAGCTTTAAATACTGCAGTTATATTCTGGGTTTAACCCCTTAGGGACCTATGACGTACCGGTACGGCATGGATCCCGAATCCTTAACGACCCATGACGTACCCAGCGCCGCGGGGGTTAATCGGAATGGGATGCCGGCTGAAATCATTAAGCCGACATCCCGTAACAACGCAGGGGGGGGGGGTCATTTGACCCCCCTGTATCGGCGATCGCAGAAAACCGCAGGTCAATTCAGACCTGCGGTTTTCTGCGTTTCCGGTCCATTCGGGTGTCCTGTGACCCGATGAACCAGAAAAAGACTGCGATCGGTGGCGTGATTACACACCACCAATCGCAGTACGAAGATTTGGAGAGGCGGTGCTGGCCCTGGTGCTGAACACTGCTGTCCAGGGTGCTGATTGGTGCAGGGGAGAGAGGCGCGAGATTCAAACTTCCTGCGCTTCTCTCTCCCCTCCTCTTCCTGTGCAGCACCCTCACCGTGCAGCACCGTCCAGCACCAAATCCTGCATCCCCCTAATCGTTATCCATCACCCTCCTGCACCCATCGCCACCCAGGTAGGTTAGGGTCAGTGAGGGAGAGGCACCATTAGGAAGGGAAAGAAGGGAAAAGTTAGTTAGGAAAAAAAATAAAAAATTTACCCTAAACTTTCTTTGATCCATCTATCAGACCCCCCCCAGGCTCATTTTTGGCTAGACCCGGTGGCTGGACGCCGGTCAGTGCAGCCGAGATGAGGACATTTTGGGGCCTTGTGCTGCATATGGGTCTAGTCCAAAAACCCTGTGTCAGGCAATACTGGAGTGGGGACGTCCTATACCAGACCCCACTGTACAGTATGGCCATGACACGTCAGCGGTTTGAGGCCATCCGGAAATGTCTGCATTATTCCGAAAATTCAGCATGTCCCCCCCCCGAGGTGATCCTGCCTATGACCGTCTGTATAAGATACGGCCGGTCATCGATCACTTTGGGGCCAAATTTGAACAGGCCTAGGTACCTGGAAGAGAGGTCGCGGATGATGAGTCTCTCGTTGTGTTCAAGGGGAGACTCAGTTTCCGCCAATATATTCCCACAAAGCAGGCGAGGTATGGAGTGAAGCTATACAAAATTTGTGAGAGTACCTCAGGGTACACTTACAAATTTTGTGTGTACGAGGGGCGAGATTCCCGTATTCAACCCCCAGAATGTCCCCCCACTCTGGGTGTTAGCGGGAAACTCGTGTGGGACCTTATGTACCCACTGCGGGATAACGGTTACCACTTGTACGTGGATAACTTTTATACCAGCATTCCCTTGTTCAGGTCCCTTGCCGTCAGATCTATGTTCGTTTGTGGGACCGTGCGGAAAAATCAAAGCAGCCTCCCTGCCTACCCCCTCTAGATACCTATCCCCAGGGGTGAGACCCGTGTACTTACCAGTGGAAACCTGTTGCTGGTCAGGTATAAGTAGAAGAGGGATGCCCTTATGCTGTCCACAATCCACAGTAACAGCACCACCCCTGTCCCTGTGCGAGGTACCGCGACTACAATCGGCATATGGGAGGAGTTAATCTCTCTGATCAAGTCCTCAAGCCATATAATGCCATGCGCAAAACCCGGGCATGGTACAAAAAAGTTGCGGTCTACTTGGTACAGGTTGCCATGTATAACTCTTTTGTACTATCCCGAAGCGCTGGCAGCACAGGGACATTCCTCCAGTTCTATGAGGTAGTCCTCAAAGACCTGATATTTTCAGACCGGGAAAGAGCAGGCCAAAGTACCTCGGGAACTGGAGGCGCCCGGATCGTCCCTGGCCAACACTTTCCAGGTGTGGTGCCCCATACTTGAAAGAAGGGTGTCACAAGAGGGGGATACGGAAGGACACCACCACTCAGTGTGACATGTGCCCCTCATCCGGGCCTCTGCATTATCGATCACACTTCCATGGAGTACTAAATTTTTATAATCCCCAACAGTCCACTAGAGAACATAAAAAACTATGGCTCTCAGACTTTGGAGACACGGAAACATTTTTTTTCCCCCAAAAAAATATTAGTTTTAGAGCAGGCATCCTCAAACTGCGGCCCTGCAGATGTTGTAAAACTATAACTCCCAGCATGCCCAGACAACCTACAGCCACCAGCAGGGCATGGTGGGAATTGTAGTTTTACAACATCTGTAAGGGCCGCAGTTTTTAGGATGCCTGCTTAGTGTCTCCAAAGTGTGAGAGCCATACATATTGGGCATCATCGCGTGCGTAAAAGTCGTCGCTATAAAAATAACTTTTGACCAAACGCCTCGGATGAACAGTGTTAAAAATATAAAATAAAAACGGTGCCAAAACACAAATTTTTGGGCAAAATTTCCATTTGAATCCTTTTTTCCGATAATAAAGCAAGGGTTAACAGCCAAACAAAACTAAATATTTATTGCCCTGATTCTGTAGTTTGCAGAAACACCCCATACGTAGTCGTAAAGGGCTATATAGCCGCACGGCAGGGCATAGAACAAAGGGAACTCCAAACGGTTTCTGGAAGGCAGATTTTGATGGACAGTTTGTTTTTTTTTGACACCATGTCCCATTAGAAGCCCACCCTAATGTAGCCTAGACTAGAAACTCCCAAAAAGTGACACCATCTAAGAAACGACACCCCTCAAGGTATTCAAAAGTTACTTTACAAACTATGTTAACCCTTTAGGTGTTCCACAAAACTAAATTGCAAATGTAGAAACAATTTTAGAATTACATTTTTTGGTTACCTTGCCTCAAAAAAGTGTAATATAGAGCAACCAAAAATCATATTTACGCCTAAAATAGTCCCAAAACAACAACCACCTTATCCCGTAGTTTCCTAGATGGGGTCACTTTTATGGAGTTTCTACTCTAGGGGTGCATCAGGGGGCTTGAAAGGGTACATGGTGTAAATAAACCAGTCCAGCAAAATCTGCCTTCCAAAAACCATATGGAGTTCCCCTTCTTCTATTTCCTGCCGTTTAGCCAAATAGTAGTTTACCACCACATATGGGGTGTTTCTGCAAACTACAGAATCAGGGCAACCTATTTTGGGTTTTGTTTGGCTGTTAACCCATTTTTTCCAGTAATAAAGTAAGGGTTAAAATTGAAAATTTTCCAAAAAATAGAAATTTCAAAATTGTTTCTCCATCTGCCATTAACTCTTGTGGAACACCTAAAGGGTTAACAGAGTTTGTAAACCCAGTTTTAAATACCTTGAGGGGTGTACTTTCTTAGATGGAGTCACTTTTTTGAAATTTCTATTCTAGGGGTGCAACAGGGGGCTTAAATTGGGACATGGTATAAACAAAACCAGTCCTGCTAAATCTGCCTTCCAAAACCCATATGGTGTTCCCCTCCTTCTATGTGCTCCCGTTTGGCCAAACAGTAGTTTACGACCACATATGGGGTGTTTTTGCAAACTAAAGAATCAGGGCAACCCATATTGAGTTTTGTTTGGCAGTTAACCCTTGTTTTACTCCTGGAAAAAATTGATTATATTGGAAATTTTTCCGAAAAATAGAAATTTCAAAATTGTTTCTCCATCTGCTATTAACTCTTGTGGAACACCTAAAGGGTTAACAAAGTTTGTAAACCTAGTTTTGAATACTTTGAGGGGTGTACTTTCTTAGATGGAGTCACTTTTTTGAAATTTCTATTCATGGGGCGCAACAGGGGGCTTCAAATTGGACATGGTATAAACAAAACCAGTCCTGCAAAATCTGCCTTCCAAAACCCATATGGTGTTCCCCTCCTTCTATGTCCTCCCGTTCGGCCAAACAGTAGTTTACGACAACATATGGGGTGTTTCTACAAACTACAGAATCAGGGCAACCCATTTTGAGCTTTCTTTGGCAGTTAACCCTTGTTTTATTCCTGGAAAAAATTGATTATATTGGAAAATTTTCCCAAAAATTGAAATTTCGAAATTGTTTCTCAATCTGCCATTAACGCTTGTGGAAGACCTAAAGGGTTAATAAAGTTTGAAAAAACTGTTTTGAATACCTTGAGGGGTGTCGTTTCTAGAATGGGGTCATTTTTGGGAGGTTTCTATTATCTAAGCCTCACAATATGACTTCAAACCTGAACTGGTCCATAAAAAGTGGGATTTTGAAGATTTCAGAAAAATGTCAAAATTTGCTTCTAAACTTCTAAGCCTTGTAACATCCCCAAAAAATAAAGTATCATTCCCAAAATGCTACAAACATGAAGTAGACATATGGGGAATGTAAAGTCATCACAATTTTTGGGGGTATTACTATGTATTACAGAAGTAGAGAAACTGAAACTTTGAAATTTGCTAATTTTTCAAAATTTTTGGTAAATATGGTATTTTTTAATGCAAAAAAATTAACTTTTTTGACCCAATTTTAGCAGTGTCATGAAGTACAATATGTGACGAAAAAACAATCTAGGAACGGCCTGGGTAAGTCAAAGCGATTTAAAGTTATGAGCACTTAAAGTGACACTGGTCAGATTTGCAAAAAATGGCCAAGTCCTTAAGGTGAAATAGGGCTGAGTTCTTAAGGGCCTAAGAAAACACCAATTTTGGACAAGACACTACATTTGCGGCCTAGAAGCTTAAAATACTGCAGATATATTGTTGGTTTTACAAATTAACATTTTTTTGTGACCGTGAAGTAATTGTTTAAAATTCGCTTGTCACACTATTGTGTGAACTCAATAAATTTTCCTCTTTATGACACTAGCACTGCCTTACTGTCAATTAACGTAATTATTGACTATTTGCAGTTACATAGTCGCCTGACATAAACCATCTGTTAGTTTCGTTGGTGAAAGAATGAGGAGAGCGTGAAATAAGGGACGTGGCCTAATGCGGCTCTACGAATGGTGAGGCCAGAACAAGTACAGGCGATAGTAGAATCTGACTGACAGTGCCTCCAGTTCCTTCACATTGTCTCCCACCCACTCTCCTGCTGAAAGATCAGAGTTGGCACCTGCAGCCCATGGCCATCAGTTTTACACCTCAGCACCTTGCAAATCAGCCAAGCAGTTTGAGACTCAAGTCATGCAGCAGTCTCTTCTGCTTTTTGATGACTCTCCTAGCAGGGTTTCCCAGGGCCATCCACATAGCCCTTACCCAGAAGTGGAATAGATTGAGTGCACCGATACCCAACCACTTATGTTTCCGGATGAGTACATGGGAGGACCACCGCATCACGTCTCGGATGATGACGAAACACAGGTGCCAACTGCTGTGGCTTTCTGCAGTGTGCAGTTTGGAGGAAGAGGCGGTGGTCATACAGAGCCACCAGCACAGCAGAAGAGGAAGCAAGGTGCAAAAGCGGATTGGCTGTCCCCTAGACAGTACGCCTGCTACTGCCCACCGCACAAAGGGACCAAGCACACCAAAGCCAGTTCCAAGGAGTTCCCTAGCGTGGCATTTCTTCAGAGAATGTGCTGATGACAAGACACGAGTCTTGAGCACAACCTGCATGACCAGCTGCAGTAGAGTAGATACCTCAAAAACCAAGAAAGCACTATAGCTCCTCCTGCTTCCTCTTTTGCTGCAGTCTAGCCCTCTGGAGTGACAGTGGCACCTGCCACTCCGCAAACAGAGGATCTGCCAGCAACGCCACCACCTAGGTCACCAAGGATCTCCACAATGTCCCATGGAAGCGTTCAGCTATCTGTCTCCCAAACACTGGAGCGAAAGAGGAAGTACTCCCCTACCTACCCACGATCCCTAGCCCTGAATGCCAGCATTTCAAAATTACTGGCCTTTGAAATGCTGTCAATCCGTCTGGTGGAGATGGAGAGTTTTAAAAGCAAAGGCACCACTACTATTCCATGCGAGCCATCCCTTCTCTGCACAACCAAGTAGGGGAAAATCAGGTGTGCACTGCACAACGCTATTTGTGGTAAGGTCCACCTTACTACGGATATGTGGATCAATCAGTAAGCACGGTCAGGGACGTTATATCTCCCTAACAGCACACTGGGTAGATGTAGTGGCTGCTGGGCCTGAGGTGGATAGCAGTTTGGCGCATGTCCTTCCACCACCGAGGATTGCAGGGCACTTCAGTTTGCCTCCTGTTGCTTCCTCCTCCTACTCCGCTTCCTCATCCTCTACCAGCTCCTCATCCGGTCAGCGAAACACCTTCACCACTAACTTCAGCATAGCCAGGGGTAAACGACAGCAGGGAGTTTTAAAACGTATCTGTTTGGGGGACAAACCCCACACCGCGCAGGAGCTGTGATTGTGCCTTGAACAACAGACCGATGAGTGGTTTGTGCCATTGAGCCTCAAGCCCAGCCTTGTGGTGTGCAATAATGGGCAAAATCTCATAGCAGCTCTGGGACTAGCACATGTGCTGAATTTGGTGGTGCAGAGGTTCCTTAAAAATTACCCCGATATGTCAGAGCTGCTGCCCAAAGTGCGGGCCGTCTGTGCGCGCTTTTAGAGTTCTCACCCTGCTGCTGCTCACCTGTCAGTGCTGCAGCGTAACTTCGGCCTTCCCGTACACCACCTCATATGCGACGTGCCAACACGGTGGAACTCCACCTTGCACATGCTGGCCATTCTATGCGAGCAGCAGCAGGCAATAGTGGAGTTTCAGCTGCAGCACACATGGTTAAGTCGTTCTGCGGAACAGCACCACTTCACCACAAATGACTGGGCCTCCATGCTAGACTTGTGTGCCTTGTTGCGCTGTTTTGAGTACTCCACCAACATTGCCAGTGCTGATAACGCAGTTTTCAGTGTTACTATCCCACTTTTATGCCTCCTTAAAAATGCTGGCGATTATGAAAGAGGATGTGGCCCAGGAGGAGGAGGAGGAAGAGGGATCATTTTGTAGGGTTTCCTGCCAGTCATTCACAAGTGGCTCCAAGGGTGGGTTCCTGCACCCACAAATGCCAGGTACACAATTGTCCAGCCAGGGCACAGGATGAGGAGGTGGGGGGATGAGGAGGAGGAGAGGGAGAAGGAGGAACCGTGTTCACAGCATTGTGGCACCCAAACCAGCTCATGGCCATCACTGGTGCGTGGCTGGGGGTATAAGAGGACACAGACGATACACCTCCCACAGAGGACAGCTTTTTGTTCCCTCTGGGCAGCCTGGCACACATGAGCGATTACATGCTGCAGTGTCTCCGCAATGACCGCCGAGTTGCCAACATTCTAACTTGTGCTGATTACTGGGTGGCCAGGCTGCTGGATCCCTGTTAAAAGAACAACGTACCATCCTTAATTCCGTCACTGGAGCGTGATCGCAAGATGCGCGAGTACGAACGCACGCTGTTAGACGCTCTGCTGGTGCCATTCCCACCTGACAGTGGGCCACAGTGGAAGCACAAGGCAAAGGCAGAGGAGGAGGAAGAGGTCGCCAACACGCAGCTGGGGCTGGGGCCAGCACCTCAGAAGGCAGGGTTGGCATGGCCAAAATGTGGAAAAGCTTTGTCAGCACGCCAAAACAGCCAGCACCACCAGCTGATATGGAACGCAGGAGGCAGCATTTCACCAATATGATGGAGCAGTATGTGTGCACACACCTACACATACTGAATAACGGTTCTGCCCCCTTCAACTTCTGGGTCTCCAAATTGGGCACATGGCCTGAGCTTGCCATTTACGCCTTGGAGGTGCTGGTCTTCCCTGCAGCCAGTGTATTATCTGAACGTGTGTTTAGCACGGCAGGGGGCGTTATCACAGACAAGCGCAGCCGCCTGTTCACAGCCAATGTGGACAAGCTCACGTTCATTAAAATGAACCAGGCATGGATCCCTCAGGACTAGGTTAGGTTAACATTTTGCAATTTCAGTATGCCTACACGTACTGAATGATGGGTCTGCCCCCTTCAACATCTGGGTCTCCAAGTTGGGCACATGGCCTGAGCTTGCCCTTTACGCCTTGTAGGTGCTGGCCTGCCCTGCAGCCAATGTTTTGTCTGAACGTGTGTTTAGCATGACTGGAGGGGGTTATCACAGGTTATATTTCCCAATGTTTTGGGGTGTACCCTAATTTAAAAAAAAAAAATTTAAAACCCAAAAAACTGTGTAGGCTACCTCCTCCTCCTCCACTGCCGCTTCCACCTACACCGCCACATCAACCGCTTCCTCAACCTCCTACTCCATTTGGACCTCGTCCTCCTAGATCAAGATTATAATTATTTATTTTTGCATATTTTATGTTATTTAAAGTCATTTCACTATCAACTTTTGCTTGCAGAGGACTTGCCATGCTATTAACCATATTTTGCTGGCATTTGCAGCCCTCTAGCTCTTTCCATGACATTTTTACAGCCATGTTAGTGCTCAAAAGTTCGGGTCCCCATTGACTTCAATGGGGTTCGGGCTCAGGGTCAAGTTCGGGTCCCGAACTCGAATTTTTTTGTGAAGTTCAGACAAACCCACAAACATCCAGGTGTCAATTAAAGTCACCCAATATGAGGAGTTTGCCTTGTTTCATCTTTGTTATATGGGATATAACTTTTTTACAGAAGCGTATCTGATGCCTATTTTGGACATATAATGCAACTATGGTTTAAACTGTAGTATTAAAGGAGCATGCCAGTATCACAGATCTACCTTGAGTGTCACTACATTGGTCTATTAACTTAAATGCCACAGTATTTCTGATAGCAATTAAAACACCCCTAGATTTGGTGGTATAGAGAGACTGGAATACCTCTGGGAATCCCTGGTTTTTGACACCATGTGCCTCTTATAGAAGAATATGGGTTTCTACCACACAAAAAAACATAACTTTTTGGGGTTAACGCTTCCCTCCACGTTTGTTTCTGCTTATGTGTGCTATTAAGCCCATTCACATTTAAGGATGTTATGTGCAGTACCATATTTGTACATAAAGGTAAGATAGTACCAGAGAAGTCCCAGAGGTTCCACTCCCCCATTCATGTTTTCCTGTCGGTCCTCTAAACTTATAGTAGTCATCACTGATCTCCAATCATCTGGTAGAAGAAGGAAAAACAAAATAAGGAAAACATAGTAAAGGCAAGAAGGAGATTTTCTGCTGACCAGGCATTGCACTTGGGATAATAGTCTGCGCAGCAGAAAAAGAAAATTAACAAAACATATCTGGTAGTAAGGATGGTTTGAGTCCAATTCCTCATTTTCCATCCAAAAGGATTAGGGGAAAGTTCTGCTTGAACTCGAGACAAGTTCCCTCCTGCCAGAAATCGAAAAACTTAGGATCACTGTGCCATGAACCCCATCAGTCCGGTGCTCTGCGCCAGTCTTGAATAATATGTGGAGGAGAAGACCTCTTCTTTAACTCAGTGGATGCCTTTATCTGAATCCTCTGGAGAAGAGCAGTGCCTTCAGCAAGATCTTTGATAACCAGCAGATCATTATGAAGTTTAACAATCAAGCGGGTGGGGAAGCCCCATCTATATAATATGTTATTGTCTTTCAGAGCAGTGGTGATTGGCAGAAGTTTTCTGCCCTGGCGCAGGGTTGCTGCTGAAACGTCGGAATAGAGCATGACTTTGCTTCCTAGCTGCTTGGAGTAGACGTTCTTTAACATGGAAAAAAATGCACGCATGCAAGCACATCTCTTGGTACCGATTCTGCAAGGAATTTAGGTTTAGATATTCTATGTATCCTGTCTATAACAAGATCAGCAGATAACGATTGAGGCAGCAGAAGCTTAATAAGAGATTGCACATAGGTCGGCAAGTCCGCTGGTAAGACGGATTCTGGGACCACTCCTAGCTTAACATTGTTGCGGCGCGACCTATCCTCTAGGTCCCCCATCTTTGTTTGCAACGTTTTGAACTCAGATTCCAGACTATAGTGGGCATCAATAAGCTCATTGTGTGATGAGACCAATTCCCCCATTTTAGTCTCCACATGGTCCACTCTGTTTTCTACTTCAGTAATGGCTGCTTTAAGTGGTTGCACAATGTCCTTGATAGATGCATTTAGACAATGTTTAAATGCTTGTAGCATAGCCTTAAGGGAGAGTTCTATAACCGCTTGCTCTGAGGCAGGCATGCCTTCAAATATATAAGAGGGTTCTGAAGCTAGATGAGCGGGCAGGCTTCTTTCATATGGCCCTCTCTGGCCTAAGTGCAGGGTAAACAAATGCAGCTTACTGGCACTGCTAGAACCTCTGTGTCGTCTTGCAGGGATCTGAGTCTCTTCAACTTCTATTTGCAGAGCCTATTCAGACATGAGAGAGGAGACAGGTGAGATTGCGTCATCCGCGCTAGCTCTCGATGCTGGGAGAAGTAAAAGTCCGTACCACACAAATAAAAAGTCTAATTATTAAAGCTGATTAGTGAAGATGCAGGGTACATTAGGAGCTAAATAAAAGGTTAGGTTGTGTTCACATCACCCTTTTTCCATATGTTTTTACGCATATGTTGGGGGGGGGGGGGGGGGAGTGCAGCACCCAATGCTTTTCTATTCTGCAGACTCCAGTAGAAAAAACGTATACGTTAACATATACATTTTTATTTCAAACTCTATGATGAAGGATGCCACTGTATGTATGCATGAAACGGATAGCAAACACGGGATATGAACTCAGCATTACCCTTTAAGTTGTATTTCTTTTTAGATAGGTGTAAAGCAGACTATAGGGTTAATTACTGCAACAGGACTGTCCACACTGGTCAATGTGACCCCTGGGACAGATCTTGTGCAGGTCCACAGCATTAGATCTCTGTCTCACAGCTCAACTTCTCCCTTTGTTATTAACAGGGAGCAGAGCTGAGCAATTTAAGTCATGTCCCATCCTTTTACCTGAGAGGTAGTCTATCTGGAGCATCCAGCACATGCCACAGGTCCCATATGAAAGAATACATATGCACTACAGTAAGCAGAGCTGAGGCTCCTGTTTGACCCTGACAGCTGTAAATTCAGTCACCTTGCAAACAGCCCGTCTTCCTGTCAGCTCCTCTAACCTCAGCTCTGCTCCATCATGCAGAGCGCTTCTGCTGCTGCTTCCTTCTGACCTCTCACCCAGCCTAGGAATAGTGTGAAGGAAGTGACTGACAGTGGTGGGGTAAACAAGCATAGAGAAGTGCAGGAGGACCCAGAGGAGGGTAAGCATGTGGAACATCACTGCTGATAAAGGTAAATACAGGGCTGGTACTTTACCGTACTACTAGCTGTGGGACTGTAAGAAACAGTCATGTAATGTCTCTAAGCTTCATTATCCTGATAAACTGTGTTAAAATTTAATGTAAAATGCCTGCAGTATTCGTTTGGTCAGTAGATGGCAGCATAGGACCAATTTGCATTGGAGTTTACCATAGAGAAAGTGTATTACTGTGATACTGGTTCTTTAAGGCAGCAGCTAAGTGCTGAAGCAACACGCCCCTTATGATGTCAGCCTGCCTCAGTGTGAGCAGGAAGAATGAGGAAGAGAGACTTGAACAGCAGCTGCTGCCATATTGGCAAGAGAGAAAACAAGTTCTGTGTTGTGTAAGACGTGTGTGGGGATACTAAAGAACTTCCCTGTGCAGCCAACCTGTGTGAACTTCGGTCTAGAGACGGATGGAGTACAAAGAAACCGTACATTTAGTGAAGCCAAGTTAAAAAGGACTGTGTGCAACAACTAACCTGTGGAGCCGACATTGGGCTGAGTGAATTGCCACAAACAGTAAAGAGACTCACAGTGCTGTTGAGGTACCGGACAGTAACTGTAAAATTCTGGATTATATTCAACTGGTTTTCTGGCCTGCTGAGGAGGACTTCTTTGTTGTGGATCCTGCGTTGGTTAAAGGAAAAGGACAAAATCGGCCCCACTGTGCACTTCCACAAACTGTAAGAGGTCCACTTGGACCACTGGGATAAGGGGGGTGCGCACCCGCTTGAAAGTTAGGGTCAGTTAGGGACAGTTTCTGGGACTATTATTTCTTAGTGTCTGCACTGCAGATACGGACACAGTAAAGGTGAAAATTGTTGCAGTATTTGACTTGCATTGTTTATACTGTTTTGAATATTTTGCTTGTCTTTGCCTCTGTAACTTCAATGTTAACCTGCTTTTATAAATTTATAGAAAATGCAATTTTCTTAATCTTGACTTCTGCATACGCACTCTTTTCTGGTTGCGGAGTCAAACCACCTGCCTTGCTCTCGGTTCACAAATTGGCGTAGTCAGCAGGATCTGCCTACAAGAATGGACGGCGACGCACCCGTTAGGGTGGATGGTGCTGGAGGAAGAATGCCAGCAGGGGCTGTAATGAGTCAGTTAGCAAAGTTTGATGGCAATAATATGTCTGTGAGTGTGTGGGCAGAGCAGATACGAATGGTACAGCGCATGTACTAGACCGCACCAGAAGTACTAGTAGAGCTAGCCATATTGACGTTACAAGGAGATGCTAATCACCCAAAAATGAAACTGGATTTTCATATATGCGAAAGTCAGTTTCATTTTTTGGTGATTATTATGACTCCTTGGGGGTCAGTTTTTTCGATTTATTTGATATTTATTCTGTCCGGTTAATATTGGTTGACCAAGGAGATGCTAAGACTACAGTGATATTGCGGCCATTTGAACAAAGACAGACATTTTAGCAAATTCCCTACAAGAACTGCTCTGAGATATTCAAGGGAGGGAAAGAGGGGTCTCACCAGCCTTCTGTAACCCTGATCGGACACTTCGTAACCAGTTTGTCCTGGGAATCCGTGATGACAGTTTGACTGTTGCTATGCAGGACTTTATACGACGGGAGACTGATGCTAAATTTCATGACGTACAGGTAGGGCCTCTCACGTGCCAATAATATGGTTCAGAAGCCTCAGACCGCAGTAGTAGTTACATTGTCGCAGGGGGCTAGCTCTGGCCCAGAAACTGTGGGAAAAGGGACAGTTAAAGAGATACTTACAGTAATGCAGAAATTGCAAGAGCAAATGGAACACCTACAAACCAGTTGTAATGAGAATTCTATGAGAATTTCAGGCCTCCAGAAAACTAGAGACGAAAGGGTGGGCCGTTCACACCAAGAAGGTCAGAATCACCCACAACTCCGCTGGAAGGATGAGGATAGGACCTACCGACGGGGTCCCAATAATGTAGCACAACTCTCAGGAGAGATCGATGGGGCTTACCGAAGGGGCCAAAACCGATGGCCAGAGCGACGGGAAATACGCTGCTGGGAGTGTGGACGCGTGGGCCACATTGCTGCTAGATGTCCAGAGCAGCGACAAGCTTATGAGAGATCGCCGTTAAACTGAAATCCCCTGCTGCAGTAGGGTGTGTAGTAGGGGAAGCTGAAAAGGAGACTATGAGGGGAGAATGCCCTGAAGAGGACCTGATCGCTGCAAGTCCCATCATACAGATGAAATTGGAAAGTATTCCGGTTACCGGGATGATTGACACGGGCTCCCAACAGTCTCTACTCCAGGACCCTGAGTAGAGACTGTTACGAACTGTACTTTCATCAACATGTGAAATATGATCCCCGTACATTCATCCGAGTGGTCGCAGCTAATCAGTTACCAGTACCGGTGGTGGGAGTGGCCTGGATGAATTTCAGATTATATGGCCAAGATCTAGGCAAGAAAGGCATTGTGGTGGTACAGGAGTCACATGAAGTAAAGCTCCCTGTCATCTTGGGGATGAATGTGTTAAAATAATTGGATCAGATTCTCTTTGAAAAGAAAGGTCACGGTTATTGGAAAGAAACCACTAGCCATCGGCCTACGCAAACGGCCTTCCAGCGGCTGGTCCGAACATGTGGCTTACAGAAAAGTTCAGATGCACAGTGTCCTCTTGCTCAAATTTCGGTCCCTCTGCATACAAAAGTTACGTTGCCACCCAGACGAGAGATGATAGTGTCCATGCTTGTAGGCACCTATAGGAAACTAGAAGGCATAGCTGTGCTCATAGAACCACTGCCGACAGCCGGAATAAGTGTTGATCCGCTAGTAGACCGTTCCTTGGCAGTAGTCCGCAATGGGAGAGTACCCCTCCGATGTGTGAACACCCAGGGTCAGAGTGTAGACCTAGCCCCAGGAAGACTACTGGCTAACCTCTATGTGACTCCGGAGGAAGTGAGGAAAGTGACGCCGATGCAGTTGAGGCTGGCTGAACGAGGTGAATGGACCATAACCGTGTCTATGGGGAAAGATGAGAACCCCACCTCTAAATGGAATGGCGGTGTAATTCGAGAACAGATGAAGATAGAGACTTCTTCGTGTTCTCTGGAACAGATCCAGAAGGTAGATGAACTGTTATGGGAAAACCGCACAACCTTTGCACATCATGCTGAAGATTTTGGATGTACAACAGGAATCTACCATGAGATTCCCACAGGAGACACCCCTCCAATCAGAGAGCGCTACCGACAAATTCCTCCACAGATGTATCAGGAGGTGAAAGAACTGTTGACCCAGATGCTGCAGAGTGGGATCATTCAAGAAAGCCAAAGTCCCTGGGCAGCTCCAGTGGTACTAGTAAGGGAGAATGATGGGTCCATTCAGTTTTGCAAAGACTATCGAAAGTTGAACACCTGCACTGTACGAGATTCCTACCCCTTACCTCAGAGTGAGGAGTCCCTTTCAGCACTAGGAAGAGCCCGGTACTTCTCCTCGCTAGATCTGGCTAGTGGGTATTGGCAGGTGCCAATGGCCGAGCAAGATAAGGAAAAGACTTTATCTTGCCCATGGGACTATACTAATTTAACCGGATGCCCTTTGGGTTGACAAATGCACCTGGAACGTTTCAACGATTGATGGAGAAATATCTTGGTGACTTCAACTTTGAGTTCACTCTCATCTATTTGGACGACATTATAGTGTACTCTGCAACCTTTGAGGACCATCTCCACCAGTTGGGACAAGTATTTTAACGAGTGCAGGAACATGGGCTCAAACTAATACCCAGTAAATGTCGGTTGTTCCAATCTGAAATTGATTACTTGGGTCATTGTGTATCAGGAGAAGGGTTAAGGCCGTCGAGGGACAAGATAGCGGCTGTTCAAGATTGGCTGACACCGACTACTCTGCGAGAGGTGAGAGCGTTCCTGGGAGTAGGCGGCTACTATCGACGGTTTATTAAGGACTTTGCTAGGGTAGCAGCACCACTTAATGCTCTCCTACGAGGCACCTCCAGGGGTCCGAAGAACCGGTCTATGAAATGGGGCCCTGAAAAGGAACACGCCTTGCAGACATTAAAGGATGCTCTTACAACGGCCCCAATCTTGGCGTATGCTGATTACCACTTGCCCTTCCAGCTATATACGGATGAAAGCCTGTATGGTCTCGGAGCGGTGCTTTCTCAGTTCCAGGATGACCAAGAGCGTGTCATAGCATATGCCAGCCGATCTTTGCGAGATTCTGAAAGAAACCCTGACAATTATAGTTCATTTAAGTTAGAACTTTTGGTACTGGTATAAGCCATGACTGAGAAATTCTCTGAGTATTTTACCAGAGCTGAAGTTTTAGTACTGACTGACAACAACCCATTAGCTCACCTGTAAAATGCCAAGCTCAGGGCTTTGGAGCAGAGGTGGATAGCCCCAATGTCTAAGTTCAATTACCGCATTATCGGTCCAATACAGAGAACCAAAATGCCGATGGACTTTTTAGGGTAACTACCTAGGCCCCCAGCAGAGACGTGGATCATGAGTTAGAGCATGTGGGAGTGCCTGACTTCAGCAGATTTTCACAAGCCTTGGTCATTGCTATGCAGTGTGCAGTGGAAGGGACCGAAACTGCTCCTTTCTTTGGCCCCTCACGACAGGAATGGGCGCAAATACAGCAGGCCCATGAGGGGCTGGCGAAAATGATCAAGTGTGTTGAGAAAGGCAAGAAGCCCTGTAAAGAGGAAAGAGAACGACTGACACATGAAATGCTATCAGTCCTGAGTCAGTGGGAAAAGTTAGAGATGAAAAATGGAGTGCTATGCCGAAAGGTATATCTACCTTCTGAAATCGACATTCGTTACCAAATCATAGTGCCTAGTGAACTGGCTCAATAATTGGCTCTTGAGGCTCATAATAAGAATGGACATTTTGGTCATGAGAAGATCTTTCGTTGGCTACAGAGACTGATTTACTGCCCAGGCCTCCGTCAAATGGTTGAAGAAGTATGTCATAGATGTCGAACTTATGAGATCCATAAGGCGATAGAACAAAGAGCTCCCCTGCAAACCATAGTGACCCAGGAACCTTTAGAGATTGTCATGATAGACTACCTAATGGTGGGCCCATCCAACAGTGGGCATCAGTAATGCCTCGTAATGGTGGACCACTTCACCAAATTTGCGGTAGCGGACGCCACCAAGGACCAGACCGCTGAGTCGGCAGTTAGAGCCCTATGCCAAGATTTCATCCGAGTGTACAGGTGTCCACAACGCATCCACTCTGACCAAGGGGCTTGCTTTGAGGGACATATAATGAAAGAGGTTCAACGTATCTACGGAATAAAGAAGTCACACACGACTCCATACCATCCCCAAGAAAATTAAGCCTGTGAACGATTCAATAGAACTCTGCTACAGATGGTGCGGACTTTGGAGGAGGACAAGAAGTTACAGTGGCCTCAGTTCTTGTCTGAGATGGTATGGGCCTATAACAATCAGGTCCATTCTACAACAGGGTAAACTCCTTATACTCTCCTCTTTGGACGATCTGGGCGAAGTGTCGGAGAGCTACAGTTAAATGACGTGGATGGGTTCCCTCCAAGAGATCCGGCCTCCTGGGTGCGGGCACACCGGCAGAGACTTGAGACAGTACATTGATTGGTGCGGCAGCGTCTGCAAGAAAATTCTCATCCTGATAAGACCCCGGTGCAAAGGGTGACCTGGTGCTGGTACGTGTCAAGAAGCCTCAAGTAAAATTGGATAGCAGGTGGGAGGCTGTGTAGTATCGTGTAGTTGCCCGCAAGTATGCAAATGGGCCAGTGTACGAAGTCCAGAAGGAAGGAACTGATTGCGTCCGAGTACTTCACAGAAATACTAGAAACAATAATAGTACACCGCGCGCTATATTAGAAGCTCAGACGTGAGCGTTAATCTAAAACAGGTAACGGGCATATTTTGCTACCGGCCGGGGCGAATCACTGCCCAATACCTTAATACCAAAAAGGCCGACGCCACAGCCATCCTTCCTGGATCTACGTCTCCTGCCCTGCTTCAAACACAGTACAGACACGTGGACCATCACGGAACACCACATCGCGGCAGATACATCTGAGTAAAGGTAGGACGAACACACAGATTTACTGCCTATAGTGTAAAAGTACGCGATAAGGAAGAGTGTGCTTTGGTTAACTTGTTCGGCACCACTTCTAATATAGCGCGCGGTGTACTATTATTGTTTCTAGTCTTTCTGAGTCTTGTACAGCTAGTCTGTACATTACCTTATTGGCAGGTTGCGGGACTGCTAACACACCGCTGCGAATTCCATGCGGTGTAGCGCTAGTTGACAGCGTTCTATGTATTGACTTCACAGAAATATGTTGTGCCTGTGTCAATCTGAAGAAGCAAATTATGATGGAACTGATAATGTCAACAAGCTCCCACAGTCAGAGACTGGTGGTGTGGAATGGGTTTACGATGATGAAGATGATTGTTGGCCAATCCCTACTCCTGAGGATGTTCCACCTGTGACTACTGTGCCCCCAGCCTGTGCCCACTCTGGTGCAGAGTCTGCTGGTCCTTCTCATTCTATGGCTACAGTACCCCAGAGTATACCAGTGGTTCTCAGATGCACCACTAGACAAAATGCTGGCACTCCCCCTGTTCGGTATGCGCAGGATGAGTTTATTTGGCCTGCCATACAATGGTACATTACCACTCTATGTATAAGCCGTCTAGATATTCAGTCATTGGCAGGGACTGCCAATCTTAAAGTGGTGGTGGGGGGGGGGGATATGTAAGAAACAGTCATGTAATGTCTCTAAGTTTCATTATCCTGATAAACTGTGTTAAAATTTTATGCAAAATGCCTGCAGTGTTCATTTTGTCAGTAGATGGCAGCATAGGACCAATTTGCATTGGAGTTTACCATAGAGAAAGTGTATTGCTGTGATACTGGTTCTTTAAGGCAGCAGCTAAGTGTTGAAGCGACAGGCCCCTTATGATGTCAGCCTGCCTCAGTGTGAACAGGAAGAAGGAGGAAGAGAGACTTGAACAGCAGCTGCTGCCATATTGGCAAAAGAGAAAACAATTTCTGTGGTGTGTAAGACGTGTGTGGGGATACTAAAGGACTTCGCTGTGCAGCCAAGATGTGTGAACTTCGGTCTAGAGACGGATGGAGTGCAAAGAAACCGTGCATTTAGTGAAGCCAAGTTAAAAAGGACTGTGTGCAGCAACTAACCTGTGGAGCCAACATTGGGCTGAGTGAATTGCCACAAACAGTAAAGAGACTCACAGTGCTGTCGAGGTACCGAACAGTAACTGTAAAATTCTGGATTATATTCAACTGGTTTTCCAGCCTGCTGAGGAGGACTTCTTTGTTGTAGATCCTGCATTGGTTAAAGGAAAAGGACGACATCGGGCCCCACTGTGCACTTCCACAAACTGTAAGAGGTCCACTTGGACCACTGGGATAAGGGGGGGTGCGCACCTGCTTGAAAGTTAGGGTCAGTTAGGGACAGTATCTGGGACTATTATTTTTTAGTGTCCGCACTGCGAATACAGACACAGTAAAGGTGAATATTGTTGCAGTATTTGACTTGTATTGTTTATACTGTTTTGAATATTTTGCTTGCCTTTACCTCTGTAACTTCACTGTTAACCTGCTTTTATAAATTTATAGAAAATGCTATTTTCTTAATCTTGACTTCTGCGTACACACTATTTTCTGGTTGCGGAGTAAAACCACCTGCCTTGCTCTCGGTTTACAGGAGCAAACTTCCACCAAAGACATCCTGGAGGGGTGGGCACACCAGGCAGTGAGTTGCTACATGATTGTAGGAAGCGACTGCTCACTCTCCTCTCCCTCCCTCCCTCCTTCCAGCCCAGCCTGCTGTTACTAGCGCTGCGCATAGTGCCAAATGAAAATGTAAATATGTAATGGCAATGGGCCCCTCATTGACACTGGGCCCTGGGCTGCCGACCCAAGCACCCTATTATAATCAGTCATTGACGGTATTTATCTATCTACTGTTACTAATGCAGCTTGTATTCAGGTCGGAAAGGGGACAGGGCCATGCAGCCTGGCCGGGCCCTCTAACCTCACGGGCCCCATAACCAGTGCATGGTCTGCCTATATTGATGGTACGCCACTGCCTGCTGGTGACCCTTTAAAACATTAGGGGTGAGGGCCTGCTTCTGATCTGACCATCTAAAACATAAGGGGTGAGGGTCTGCTGCTGAGCTGACCATCTAAAACATTAGGGGTGAGGGTCTGATGCCGAGCTGACATCTAAAACATTATGGGCGAGGGCCTGCTGCCGAGCTGACCATTTAAACAATTTTTTGGGCGAGAGCTCCTGACCATCTAAAAAAAATTGTGGGCGAATGCCTGCTGCTGAGCTGACCATCTAAAACATTATGGGCGAGGGACTGCTGTCGAGCTCACCATCTAAAAAATGTTGTGGGTGAGGGCCTGCTGCCGAGCTGACCATCTAAAAAATGTAGGGGTGAGGGTATGCTGCTGAGCTGACCCTCTAAACATTATGGTTGAGGGCCTGCTGGTGACTCTCAAATACATTATGGGTGAGGGCCTGCTGGTGACCCTCTAAACATTATTATTGACGGCCCTCTGCTGAGCTAACCCTCTAAACCATTAGGAGCGAGGGCAGCCTAATAAGCATATTGATATGATGAGGGAGAGGAGGAGGACAAGAAAACGGAGATTGAACCATATACCCTTTTTAGTGGTGGAAGGGGTGCATGGGAATATAGTGTATTCAATACACGATAAAAGCCACATTTAGAGTGCCTTTATGTTCAGCCGTTTTCCTCTGGTGGAGTAGAGAAGTTAGGGGCAATCCAGGACTTGTTCATTTTTATAAGAGTCAACCTATTAACATTTTCAGTTGGCGTATGCGCTTATCAGTTATTATGCCCCCAGCAGCACTAAATAAATGCTCTGACAAAACGGCTGGTGGCAGGGGCAGGCCAGCACCTCCAAGGCATAGAGCACCAGTTAATGCCACATGTCCAACTTGTACACCCAATAGTTGTAAGGTGCACAGGGATCACTGAGGACGCTGACACGGTCTGCTATGTACTCCTTCACCAGCCTCCAAAATTTTTCCCTCCTTGTGACACTAGGCCAAGCATCAGGTTAAGGGTGCTGTTGGGGTATCATAAAAAATGTCTCAGGCCTTGGAGAGTGTTGCCCTGCCTCTGTTGGAACTGCTGTGTGTTCCCCTCATCTCCTCAACTTGGTTGGCCAAGGAACTACGTACTCTGCAGCCAGCGTTGTCAGCTGTAAATTTTTTGAGCAATTTTTCACAAGGACCTTCTGGTATTGCACCATTTTGCTCGTCGTCTCCACCACAGGAATAAGAGATGAGAGATTATCTTTGTAGCAGTGGTCAAAAAGGGTGAACGACCAGTAATTGGTGTTGGCCAAAATGCGCACAACGCAAGGGTACGGGAAAGGCAGCCTAACATAAAGTCAGCCATGTGTGAAAGAGTCCCAACAGACAAGACTTCGCTGTCCTCATCAGGAGGATGACTCTCAATCTCCTCATCCTCTTCCTCTTCTTCTACCCATCCATGCTGAACAGATGGAATAAAACTTCCATGGGTACTACCCTCTATAGTGAAGGCAACCGTCTCCTGCTCCCCCTCCTACTCATCATCCAATTCGTGCTGAGAAGACGAACTGAGGGTGGTCTGGCTATCACCCTGTGTAATTTCTTCCCCCATTTCCACCTCATCCACATGCAAAGCATCAGCCTTAATTGTGAGCAGCAAGCGTTTGAGTAGACACAGAGGTGGGATGGTTAAGCTGATAATAGCGTTATAGCCGCTCACCATCTGTGTTGATATTTCAAAGTTGCGTAAAACCTCACAGAGGTCAAACATCGATACCCACTCATTGCTTGTGAAGAGTGGAAGCTGACTGGAAAGGCGACAATCATGTTGCCGCTGGTATTCCACTACTGCCCTCTGCTGCTCACAAAGCCTGGCCAACATGTGGAACGTCGAGTTACAGCACGTGTTCACATCGCACAACAGTCGGTGAGCTGGCAATTTCAAGCGCTGCTGCAGCATTAGCGGCGGCAGCTGTCGACTTGCGGAAATGGGAACACACGTGATGCACCTTCACCAGTAGCTCAGCCAAATTTGGGAAGGTTTTTAGAAACCGCTGAACCACTAGGTTGAACACGTGGGATAGGCATGGTATGTGTGTGAGTTTGCCGAGCTCCAAAGCCGCCATCAAGTTGCAGCCATTATCAGACACAACCATGACTGGTTCTAGGTTGAGTGGCGAAAGCCACAGCTCAGTCTGATCCCTTATCCCCTGCTACAGCTCAGCAGCGGTGTGCTGTTTGTCACCTAAGCAGATCAGTTTAAGTGTGGCCTGTTGCAGCTTCCCCACTGCAGTGCTACACTGTTTCCAGCTACTGACTAATGTCTGACTGGTGCTGCAAGATGAGAATTCAGAGGTGAAAGTGGAGGAGGAGAAGGGGGAGTTGCAGCCACTAATGTAGCTGGTGGCGGAAACCCTGATGGAAGTAGGACCAGCAATCCTTGGCATCGGAAGCACCTGTGCCATGCCAGGGTACGACTTGCTCCCGGCTTCCGCAATGTTCACCTAGTGTCAGGGAAATGTAGTGTCCCTGGCCAAAAGCACTTGTCCTTGTGTCAGTCGTTAAGTGGACCTTCCCAATAATTGCGTTGGTCAGGGCATGGGTGATGTTATGGGACACATGCTGGTGTAAGGCTGTGACTGCACACTGCGAAAAATCTTGGCAGATGGGGACAGAGTACTGCGGGACAGCTGCTGTCATCAGGCTGCAGAAAGCTTCAGTGTCCACAAGCCTAAATGGCAACATTTCCAGGGACAGCAATTTGGAAAGGTACGCATTTAGTGCTATGGAATGTGGGTGGGTGGCTGGGTATTTGCACTTTCATTCAAAGGCCAGTGGTATAGACATCTGTTAGCTGCAATGGGAAACAGAAGTGGATGTGCTAGCTGATGGTGCTTGCGAAGGTCCAGGTGCATGGCAGGAGGCATCCGGGCCTGTGTCTTGGACAGGAGATTGGCCAGCACGTAACACAGGGGAAGAGGAGGCAGTGGTGTGACCCGCAGACACTGGTTGTGGATCCAGGCATTCAGCCCACCTATTAGGGTGCTTTGATGCTATTTGGCGGATCATGCTGGTGGTGGTGAGGTTTCTAGTGTCCATATCCCTGCTTATTTTGGTACAGAACAGGTTGCAAATGACAATTCTTTTATCATCCGCACTTTCCCAGCACCAGACTGCGGAACCCCTACCCCTTGGCAAGGGATATTGCCGCAAGGAGGTGCTTTGGTGAACAGTTGCGGGCCTGTTTGGTGTGGCCTCTCCCTTTTGCCACCCAACTGCCTCTTCCAGCCTGTTGCTTTACTGTGGATCCCTCCCCCTCTGTACTGCTGTCCTCGATCGGCTTGACACCTTCCCAGGTTGGGTCAGTGACTTTATTGTCCAGCACCTCCTCTTTCACTTCCTCACTCTGGTCATCCTCCTGACTTGTTGCCCTAACAACAACCTCAGTTATTGACAACTATATCTCATCCTCATCATCAACCTCTTGAGACACTAATTGCTGTTGACTAATTGGCAACTGTGTCTCATCATCATCCACCTTGTGAAACACTAATTGCCATTCCCCACCATTATCTTCTTCTGACTGTGGATGCTCAAGAGTTTGGGAATCAGGGCACAAGATCTCCTCATGTCCCTCTTCAAGCAGGCTTGGCGAGAGGCCCAAATTAAGGAATGGCAATGAAAACAGCTCCTTGGAAATTCCGAGTGTGGGATCACTTGTTTGCCAAGACTCTCCATGGTGGGTAGAAGGAGTATCAGGGTGAGGATTCTGTTGACCGGACTCTTGGCTACTGAGACTGGACTTTGTGGAAGACAGGTTGGTGCTTAACCGACTCGAAGCATTATCTGCTGCAATCCAACCAACCACCTGGTCGCACTGGTCTGACTTCAAGAGTGGTGTCCTGCGCCACCCTGCAAAACCGGGACATGAAGCTAGGTATTATAGATGAGTGTGTTTCTTGTGCTCTGGCAGCAGGCATAGTTTCACTGTGCCCAAGGCAACTTCCTCGTCCCTTACTCCTTGGCTTGTGCATTTTGAATGGTATATATGCTTGCAAGTATGTCACATGTACAGTAGCGCAGGTTTTGTAAGTGTATGCAGGAATAAAGTACACAGAATGTCACAGATATTTTTAGGATGCGCACAAGTTAAACAGGAGGTATAGTGCAAGTAATGTCGCGGTCACCACCGCCTAATAAAAAATTACAGTGAATGAATGTCACTGATATTTGGGATGGTCAAACATTATACAGGAGATGTAGCGCAGGTAATGTCACTGCTACCAGCAGCAAAAAAAATTGACTGATGTCACTGATATTTCGGATACGCAAACGTTATGCATGAGATGTAGCGCAGGTAATGTAACTGTCTGCAGCGGACACAGTCTACAGAAAAAGTACACTGGATGTCACAGATATTTTTTTAAGGCTGCACACATGTAACACAGGAGATGTAGCGCAGATAATGTCGCTGTCACCAGCGGTGATAAAAATTAGACTGAATGTCACAGATTTTTCAATGCACTAACGGTATACTGGAGATGTAGCGGAGATAATGTTGCTGTCACCAGCAGTAAATAAAATTGACTAAATGTCACTGATATTTCGAATATGCAAATGTTATACAGGAGATGTAGTACAGGTAATGTAACTGTCTGCAGCAGACACCGTCTACGGGAAAAGTACTCTGGATGTCACAGATATTTTTAGGCTGCACACATGTTACACAGGAGATGTAGCACAGATAATGTCGCTGTCTGCAGCAGCCAAACAATTGCAAGCTATTTAGCACAGGTTGCGCTAAAAATATATATTGCTGCCAGATACAAATATAGTCCTTAATAGGACTTTTGGGTCTCTAACAAGTTTTAGCAATTTAGTGCATGTTGCACTAAAAATATATATTGCTGCCACACACAATAGTCCTTAAAAGGAGTTTTGGGTCTATAACAAGTATAAAAACAAAAATATTGGTATTTTAATCCCTACACTATCTCTCCCTGACTAAGACTGAGCCAAACACTTGTCATAGGGTGCTATATAGTATCCGATGACTCGTTCCGGCCAGCCAATCACTGTAATACCAGAAGCCAACATGGCTACGTGAATGGCAGTACTCACCTGCAAACATGCGAGGAGCAGACTCGAGCATGGCGCTCAAGCACATGCGGTATTCGGCCAAACACCGCGATGTGCTGAGCATCGCGATGCTCGAGCCAAACTAGTGTTCGGCCGAGCATGCTCGCCCAACACTAGTCAGAAGAAGAGCAAGATAAAAAAAAAAAAAAAAAAAGGATCCTGTAAAAAAAGGATACTGTTGCATCAGTTGTCATCCATTTGACCCATTTCCGTCTGAGATCCGTTTTTTAGACAAAAAAAAGTCCTGCATGCAATACTTATTTTCCCGTCTAAAAATCTGATCTCAGATGGAAATGGCTCAAGCAGATGACTAGTGATGACATATTCAATATTGCAATATTTTGCGAATACTCAAGTGAATATTCGTCTTATATTTGTCTAAATCGAATATTTGTCATTATTCCATTTATTGCGAATAATATGCGATTTAATTAATCGCGTATTGCAATTTTTCTTTTGACGGTATAAGGCAACGTTCCTATGACTAATTGATTATGGCTAGGCTAATATGTGTATTTTACAAATATTCTTAATATTGCTCTAACTTCGTCTTTTAGAATATTCGTAATATTCTAAAAGACGAAGTTAGAGCAATATTACGAATATTCGGAAAATACACATATAGATTGTAATTTAGCTAATATAGTGCTATAATTTATTAATTTTTTTAGTCTAATTTTTTTTGCCTCTTCTGAACTTCAGTTTTGGAAAATATGTACAGTAAAAAAAAATTACTATAGCACTATATTAGTTAAATTGCAGTCTATATGTGTATTTTACAAATATTCTTAATATTGCTCTAACTTCGTCTTTTAGAATATTCGTAATATTCTAAAAGACGAAGTTAGAGCAATATTACGAATATTCTAAAAGACGAAGTTAGAGCAATATTAAGAATATTCTAAAAGACGAAGTTAGAGCAATATTAAGAATACATTTGTTGGGGGGCGGAGCCAGCGCCGGTCTGTGATGGCCGCTTGTTTCTGAGCTCCGTTCTACACTCCGTTCGTAGCACTAGCTATCAGAAGCAATCTACCGAAAAATGGTCAAAATCGGGAACCCCAGAGCAGGGGACAGCTCCGGTGCCAGCAAAAGTCAAGTGGCGGGAGGCGAGATGGATAAATTCTTGAAGAAAGCGGCCGCCTCATATGTAGCCCGCGAATCTAAAATGGCGCCGGCTCAGCCGCAGAAGGCCAGGTCTGAGGACGAAAGCGACTATGAAGAACCGCAAGGTAGGGGGGCTCTCCCGATCACCAGGAACTACCTGAAGAACTCCCTGAGCAAAGCCCTCGAACCCCTATTGAGTGAAGTCGCTGCCATGCGACAAGACATGCGCCACATAGGAGATAGGGTGGAAACGCTCGAAAATCATCAGGCCCAGATGCTGGATCATCAGAGAGCCACATCCGATTCCCTCCAGAAATGCGGTACCTACCTGAACCAGCTCCAGAATGCCCTGGAAGACCAGGAAAATAGGGGTCGCAGGAACAACCTGCGCATAAGGGGGATCCCTGAGACCGTTCTCCCTGGCGATATTCCTGCTGCGATCATCTCCCTTTGCTCCTCGCTTCTGGGTCCGGAATTTGCGCTGGAGATAGTCCTGGAAAGAGCTCACAGAGCGCTGAGGCCCAAACCTAAACCTGAAGAACCACCGAGAGACATAGTTTGCAGATTCCTCAACTTCCAGGTCAAGGCAGCTGTCCAGGAAGCTGCAAGGAACAGACAAGACATCATGTTTGAAGGGGCTCCAGGTCTCAATTTACCAGGATCTAGCCCCAACAACCCTTAGGAAATGCAAATTTCTTAAACCTCTGACAGAGTGGCTCCGGGCGAACCGAATCCTCTACAAGTGGAACTTTCCGTTTGGCATCTCTTTTTCCCATGGAGGCCGCCGCATCAACATCTCCACTCATGCCGACTTGGAGGCTGTCTATGATTACCTGCAAATACCGCCTATGCCTATTGAAAACTGGGACTCTTTCCTAGATATAGGAGCCTTGCCAGATGTTCCAGTGATTGAAGCTTTCACAGTGCAACATACCCCTAAGGCTCACAAAGTGGGGAAGAGGAACCGCCAGTTAACCCCCAAGAGACTGTCTCAAGACTAATCTTTCTGGACCATGACTGGCTAAGTTTTTACATGCAGAGATGGTAGTCTCCTTTCCCCTGGACTTGCCTGGGTTTATCCAGATAATTTGCTTTCTCTTTTCAAAGGGACTTTAGCTATTGTATGACTTATTAGCTTATCTTACTGCTAGTGGACCCAGGCATAAGCCCGACTTAGTATGCTATTACCTCTGCACTATAAGGATCTCTTCCATCCTTCTATATTGTACCCCTGTCTTCCCTTCTTTTCATTAAGTTTTTCTTACATATTGCTTTCTAACCGCCCCCAAGAGATATGCCTGAGGGTACCCTGTTCATCTCCTTCTCTACCTATAAGCGGTAGATTGTCTAGGCTAAACTTAGTTTAGTTCTTACTTGCAATCTCATGTGCTGAATGGAATGTCTACAGGTCTTTGACCAATTTCCCCCATGCTTTACATCAGTGGGCCGACCCACTCTCTTAGTTACTTTTTTCCTGTTTTACCTTTTGATGTTCTCACCGTTTTCCCTTTTCCTTTGTTTAGTTCAAGGTACCTGACACACACCTTTCCTATCCTGTCAAAGGACGCACAGGACTTAGGAGCCCGGACCTCGCTCCTGGACGAGGTGGATATTCCTGAAACCGTAAGTGCCCTCTCCTGGGGGACCAGCACACATTTCTTTCTCTCTTCCACACTACCTTTTTATTATGGCTGATATTCACATAGCTTCATACAACGTTAAGGGCTTTAACTCACCCTCTAAAAGGAGCCAAATTTTCTCGTTACTACGTAAGGAGGGATCTGATGTGCTGTTCCTCCAGGAGACTCACTTTAGGTTTAATCATTACCCCAATATGGAATTCTCCCATTACCCTCTCTGGTTTCATTGTGGGGGGGGGGGGCTCCGCCTCGTCCGGGGGAGTGAGTATCGGTTTCAAGAGGAAGGTCCCCTTTAAATATATTGCCCACAAGCAAGACCCAGAAGGCAGATTCATTTTGGTCAAGGGGAGCATTGGTGTTCAAGTCTATACATTTGTGAATTTGTACGCTCCCAACTCTAAGCAGGCTGGCTGGCTCTCTTCTGTGGCTCCCTTAATTACCTCCTTTAAAGAGGGCATAGTTGTGCTAGGGGGTGATCTCAATGTGGCTATTAATCCTCAAATAGACTCATCAACTCGTTCAACCTCCCACTCTAAACGCTCCCTAAAGTTTATTAGAAGTATTCTTTGGGACCTCCACTTAGTAGATGTCTGGCGCACACACTACCCTGATGCCCATGATTACACATTTTATTCCCACGTACACAATAGTTACCACCGGATAGATTATCTTTTTATTGCTAAAGAGTATCTCCAATTATGTCAAATGACTAAGATCGGGTCGATATATATTTCCGACCATGCCCCTATATTTCTTAAGGTGTCCTCTCCCACACAGAAAGCTAGAAGTTTTAACTGGAGACTAAATGAATCTATTCTTGGTTACCCTGACTTAGTGAAGAAAATCACGTCTAAACTGGAAGAATACTTTACCATAAACTCCCTACCTGAACTATCACCACAGACCATTTGGGATGCACACAAACCCTATATCAGGGGTGAGTTCATTAGTATTGGTTCACATTTGAAAAAGGTCAGAGAATCTAACATCAACACTCTCCTATCCAAAATAAACAAACTAGAGTCCGCCCATAAAAGGTCCCTTTCAGACATCCAACTCCAAGACTTATCTAAAGCGAGAGCGGAATTAAAAACTCTTTTACATAGCAACTCGGCCAAGTTTTATCTCAACTCGCAATATAAGTTCTTTGCACATGGAGACAGAGCCTCCAAATTCCTCATGAACAGAATTAAATCCAGAAGAGCTGATAACTATATTCACCACTTGTCTACCCCAAGCGGTGAATCGATATTTGCTTCCTCAAAGATTGCAAAACAGTTTAGAGATTTTTACGATACACTATATAACTTGCCTTCCCCCGCGACGCTGTCTGCCCATTCCTCCTTAGTGGAGGCCTTCCTAAATACGACCTCCTGCCCGACTCTGTCTGTGGATCAACAGAGTGCCCTCGAAGCTCCATTCACTATAGAAGAGATCTCTAAAGCTATAGACCAAATGCCCCAGGGGAAAAGCCCGGGTCCAGACGGACTTCCTGCTTTTTATTATAAGACCTTCAAGAAGTTACTGATGCCACATCTATTAGCAGTGTGCAATCAATCCCTTCAGGGCACCCCTTTATCCAGAGACATGACCTCGGCTCATATAGCCTTGATTCCGAAGGAGGGGAAGGACTCCAAGCTGTGTGCAAATTACAGGCCCATCTCACTCTTGAATATTGACCTGAAGTTGTTAGCAAAGCTTTTGGCCAATCGCCTGGCAGTCCTTCTCCCTCTTCTGGTGCACATGGATCAGGTAGGCTTCGTACGTAATAGAGAGGGTAGGGATAACACTTCTAGGGTTATTAATGCTCTCTCTTACGCCAGACACAATTCTTCTCCCCTTGTTCTCCTCAGTACTGACGCTGAAAAAGCGTTTGATCGTATAAATTGGAATTACCTAAGCCATGTTCTTAAGTTCTTCGGCCTACCTGATCCATTTATCAAGGCTGTATTTGCAATGTACAATCAGGCCACAGCTCGGGTTATAGTCAATGGTGATCTGTCCTCTCCTTTTCGTATCCAAAATGGAACTCGTCAAGGCTGTCCCCTATCCCCCCTGCTCTTTGTATTGGCTATGGAACCCTTACTCTCTAAACTGAGAGCAGATACAAAGATTGAGGGTTTGACTCTTGGGGGTAGAGGTCATAAAATTGCAGCATTCGCTGATGATGTCATGATAATGACATCTACCCCTAGGATTTCACTCCCCATAATCCAGGAACATTTAAGAGCTTACAGTGCAGTCTCTAATTTCAAGATTAATGAGAGCAAGTCCACCATCATTAGCACAGGGTTATCAACATCGCTCAAGCTCTCTTTAATGAAGGATTCCCCCTTTAATTGGTCCTCTCCTACTCTTACCTACCTAGGAGTGAAACTTAGCCCCTCCATACCAGACCTGTTCAAGCTTAATTATGTCCCTTTAAAATCGGTCCTTTTTTCAGCCCTTGACAATCTTACTAAATCGGCCCCCACTTTGTCGTGGTTTGGTAGAAAAAATATCCTTTCGGCTTTAATTATTCCTCGTCTTACATATCTCCAGCAAGTCCTCCCTATCCCAGTGCCAAAATCTTACTATACCTCCTTAAAACAGAGATTCAGTTCTTTTGTATGGAATGGCAGGAAGGCGAGACTTTCCTACTCTTTCTTAGCTCGCTCCCGTATGACAGGGGGTATAGGTCTACCTGACCCTGAATTATATGGGAAGGCTATACTCATGTCAAGAGTGATAGACTGGTTGAGGAACACGGAGAGTAAATCCTGGGTAGCTATGGAGCAGGACATTATTAAAATGCCGACCCGAGCCTTCTGCCTGAGCTACCTCACTCCTCCCCAAATCAACATACAATCCTTTCCACTCATTAAAGCAACAGTTGCAGCCTGGAAATGGTGGAATCTTTCCCACTGTTCTGTCCCGTTTCCCTCCCCCCTCATCACAGTTAGCGATGTCCTTGGCTCCCATGTTAACGGGCCCAGAGATTCCACTTCTAAAATGATTAGTTCCTCAAACCTGCCAATCTCCCTTCTCCTTGACCCCCAGGGCTTGGTACCTTCCAACGAAACTCTCAAAAACCTTTTGAGCCCACAGCCACGAGATTTTACTGTCATCCCACTAGTCAAATCCTTTATTCATAAACACAACGTGAATGGTGAACTCCTCCGACCCCTCACATGGTTTGAGGCAATGATTGCCAATCCCAACATCCCTAGAAGACCTATCTCCCTGGTCTATAATAAACTACGATCCCCACCTTTAGTTGTCAAGCCAGCTTTCATACGCTCATGGGAGGGGGAAACTGGGATAGATATCCCTTTCCACTCTCTACCCATGATCTTTGACACCCCTCACAAATCCTCTAGGTGTGTTAGAGCCCAGGAGAATGGTTATAAAATTCTCTCGCAATGGTACATTACTCCAGTTAAGACCGCTCGCTTCAGCGGACCTACTTCTGCCGAATGCTGGAGATGCCAAAAGGAGATTGGCAACTTTCTCCATATTTGGTGGTCATGTCCCCCCATAAATAAGTGGTGGGCAGAGATCTTTAGGATCAGCAATCAGATTTGCTCCTCCGACACTGCCGTCTCACCGTATGGTGCACTACTTTCCTTTTTTGGTGACAAACCGTCTCTGCCGCCCACTTTTCTTTTTAGGCAACTCTTGATAGCCGCCCGCCTCTTGGTTCCCCAATACTGGATACAAACCAGTCTACCATCGGTAGAGCAGTGGAGATTGAAGGTGGACCAAATCCACCGCTTCGAAGAAATGGCTTCATGGGAATCTCGGACCCATCTAACTTTCTTGAGAAAATGGGCACCCTGGACCAAATATAGGTTCGCCCAGCATTGACTGTTCTATCTCACCCTCCCAACCCGCTATATGTTTGGTCTAACCTGTTAGCTAGATCCTGATGAGATGGTGTCTCTTCCCTTCCTCTGCTTCTAGGAACACCCTAACAGGTTGAAGGCCAGGGTTTTGGTCATGAGTGCCTGTTGTGTATTATTATTTGACGTACTCTTCTGTTGGCGGCAACAATGTTACTGTCCTATTTATAATGGTTCAGGCATGTTTATAATGGACCCAATGCTGTTGTGCGATTTCTAAATTGAAGGCTCTTCCTTATTGTGGGACTACAACTCCTGATGCTCCTAACCCTCCCTGTGCTGTAAGATGCAAATTGTTTACTTTCTTATGTGACTGGTACCGTGTTACACCATTGTTGGTGTTATGTTACACTGTATGCTTTCTTCAGAGTATAATAAAATATTTTTAAAACTAAAAAAAAAAAAAAAAAAAAAGAATACATTTGTTATTTAGAATATTCGTCTTTTTTTTCCCCAATGTGTAGTTATTCCACTTTGGCATACTGCTCCCCGAAAAGCATCCCCGTAACCATGGCAACGCCTGTGGGTTAGAATATATCATCGGATTTGAGTTTTCACAATCTCAGGGAAAACTCAGATCCAATGGTATATTCTAACCCACAGGCATTCCCATGGTGACGGGACGCTTGTCGGGGAGGTGTATGCCGAAGTTGATTAAGTAACGAACATATTCACTATATTGCTATGTATTCGTTTTTTCGAATATTCGTGAAATAATCGAAATCTTGATTTAGATTTTTTTGTTCCAAATAATATTCGATTTTTTTTATTTGCTATCGCTATTCCTAATTTAAATAAAGCGGGTAACATAAATGTGCGTGAAAAAGCATATGACATAATTTACAGTTCAAGAACCGCCCAGTGACTGTGACCAGTATAAAGCATTCATCATCACTATTTGAACTTTACAAGTGAATGACTGCAACGGCTACTGGAAGTACGTCAAAGTTCAGACACATACTTGAGAAAGATGAGGACGACATCATATTAACTGTAAGTAATATTCTCTTAAAGCATGTATTGAAGGCTGCTTGCAGCCTGTATTTGTGGGAGGGGCGCGCTTACCTCAGTTAAACCCCCTCCCACAAGCAGAAGGGTGCCCGGCTTCTTGCTTCTGCAGTTTCCAGCGCCTTGACGTCACTTCCGGTCGCGGCTCTGTCGGTTCGTCGTCCCGTTCGTGCGTTCCCCATCATCACCTCGGGAGTATCGTGAGTATCACCGATGCGGCCCGGCCAGATGCGCCTTGCCACCGGCACCTCGTATCATCAGCAGCCGCCGTCTGACCCGGCGCATCGGGGGGGGGGGGGGATGGACTGAACTAACAGCGCGGCGGCTGCCGGTTCCCGCCTTGCGGCTGCGGCAGAGCCACCTGAGCACCACGCGGCACGCCAGGGGAAGCGCCTGCGGGCAGCATGTTGTGTGTGTTGGGGGGGGGCTTACAACGCAGCGGCGGCCCGGTCCCCAGTATCCATGCGGCGGGGGAGGGGGGCCGGCAGCGGCTGCGGTCCTCCTCTGGCTGGCGGTGTGTGTGTCAGGGGGATCAGAGATTGAGGCAGTAGGCCTGGTCTCCCTGGGTCATACACCTCGGGCCGCAAGCAAATTAAAGGTGTAGTGTCTGTAACAAGTGAACATCAAACAAGATCAAGGTGCCACTTCATAGTATGTGCATGTAAATCTGAGCAATGGTGCTGGTGCAGTATGTCACACATAAGTAAACCAGGATATGATAATCAATGGTGACACGTGCAGGTTGCTTCCAAGAACAGTCACAGTAACTCTGTCTCAAAGTCCCAAGACTAGGATGGCAGAACATGTAGAGACAGGAATGCACTATCCATCTTGTTCAAGCATGGGTCAAAAAAAAAAAAAAAAAAAAAAAAAAAAATTGGTTCCTAAATCACCCAGACGTGTCTTCCAAAAAAAAAAAAAAAAAAACGCTCAGGCACAGATGTCTTCCTGAATCACGCAGTCGCTAATGTCGTCCCTGATTCGCTCAGGCGCAAGGTCTTCACCGGAAGCGCTCAGGCACAATGTTCTTCCCTGCATCACCCAGGCGCAATATCTTCCCTGTACCACTCAGGCGCCATGTCCCTTCCATTCACCCATGTGCAATGTTCCTGATTCACTGATATGCAATGTTTCTTGTTTCTCACGTGCAATGTTGGCGGAGTCACTCAGGCGCAGTGGTTCCCTGAAGTCGCTCGGGTGCAATGGTGCCCTGAAGACGCTGGGGTGCAATGGTTCCCTGGGTCGCTCAGGGGCAATGGTTCCCTGAGTCGCTCAGGGACGATGGTTCCCCGATTCGCTCAGGAGCAATGGTTCCCTGAATCGCTCAGGTGCAATGGTTCCCTGAATCGCTCAGGTGCAATGGTTCCCTGAATCGCTCAGGTGCAATGGTTCCCTGAATCGCTCAGGTGCAATGGTTCCCTGAATCGCTCAGGTGCAAGGGTTCCCTGAATCGCTCAGGTCCAATGGTTCCCTGAATCGCTCAGGTGCAATGGTTCCCTGAATCGCTCAGGTGCAATGGTTCCCTGAATCGCTCAGGTGCAATGGTTCCCTGAATCGCTCAGGTGCAATGGTTCCCTGAATCGCTCAGGTGCAATGGTTCCCTGAATCGCTCAGGTGCAATGGTTCCCGGAATCGCTCAGGTGCAATGGTTCCCTGAATCGCTCAGGTGCAATGGTTCCCTGAATCGCTCAGGTGCAATGGTTCCCTGAATCGCTCAGGTGCAATGGTTCCCTGAATCGCTCAGGTGCAATGGTTCCCTGAATCGCTCAGGTGCAATGGTTCCCTGAATCGCTCAGGTGCAAGGGTTCCCTGAATCGCTCAGGTACAATGGTTCCCTGAATCGCTCAGGTGCAATGGTTCCCTGAATCGCTCAGGTGCAATGGTTCCCTGAATCGCTCAGGTGCAATGGTTCCCTGAATCGCTCAGGTGCAATGGTTCCCTGAATCGCTCAGGTGCAATGGTTCCCTGAATCGCTCAGGTGCAATGGTTCCCTGAATCGCTCAGGTGCAATGGTTCTCGGAATCGCTCAGGGGCAACGGTTCCCTGAATCGCTCAGGTGTTTGGTTGGTTCACTCACTGCGGCCCTCACCGTGCAACGGTAAAGCACGGCTTATTTTATTTATTTTTTCATAAGCAGGGCCGCAACCACCAGAGCTTCTAGCAAACCACGGTCGTTGCGCCCATTTTCCCGGTTCAGGTAAGATACAGCCGCAAGGCTGTGCTACGACCTATTACCGCATTTAGCTATTCGTGGTCATAAGCTCCCGTTCATAGGTCTCTGCCTCATACGGAAGTCTGTAGCGTGGTTCCTTTCGGTCAAGGTAAGTAGCAGGCAACGCCATTCGGTCAGGAGAACTATTTCCCCTGTAGCTCTCGGTCGGGCTCCCGGGGGGGGGGGGGGAAGGAAGTCTCATATGTCACCTTCATACCTCCTCCATGCAGCTTGAAGATGTCGCAGGTCCCTGAGTAGGAGGAGAATCTGTCCTTGGCCGGAACCTCCGTGTCAGGCCACGCCAGCAACCCCTCCCTGAGGAGCTGGACCATTCCAAAACTGATAGCGGAGCTCAGACGGAGAGGGATTCACCACCCTGCCACCGCAAGAAAAGCGGAGCTGTACCGGCTCCTGATGACGGCTCCATCAGGGTCAAGCGAGGAGCCTTCTCCCCTTATCGACCCAGCTGACCCTCCTGCAGCTGCAGGCCACCATCGCCAGTCTGGCAGGTTCGGTGGCAGATATCCAGACTAGGATGGGGGAGTGGGAGTCCCGGCCTCCCCCGGCCCTGCCTTCTCCAGCACGTCCGGTCTTGCCGTCTACGTCCCAAGAGTTGACGCCAGGTACGGTCCGTGTCAGACCCCAGATTGCCCCCTCGCATTACATTCCGGAAAACCTTAAAAAGGACATCCTGGCGGGGAGGGACGTCAACCTGGCGTCCATTCTCATTGCGTCACAAGACGTGTCGGAGAATAAAGTCATCAACTGCGGGGAGGTCTCGGTGGTCATGCGGGCCAAGGATTCCCGCCTGAACCGGAAACTGTCGGTGCCCGAGTTCGTCCTGGCATTCAGCCTCTACCGAGATACCATCTGCAGCGTCCAGCCACACAGACGTGAGGAGCTGGACTCCTACCTGTACCAAGTCACCGACTTAGGGTACAAATACGGGGGAAAGAACTTCTACGATTATCACAGGTCTTTTTCAGCCAAAGCGGCAGCCGCCCTCGCTCAGTTCCAGTTCACCATGGACTGGGCGAGCTTGGACATGGAGCTATTCTGCCGTCATTTTGCTGGGTTGCAGGCCCCCACGTGCGCTTCATGCCAATCCATCCAGCACACGGCCGACTGGTGCCCTAATCTTCCCACCCCGGCCCGGGAAAGCTCCCAGCCAGGCCCATCTGGCGCGCAACGGTCTCAGGGTTCCACCGACAAGCTGGGCAGGCCCATCACCTTCTTAGGCCAAAGTCAGGTCTGCAACAACTTTAATGCCGGGGGCTGTGGTTTCAACAGTTGTAGAGCTCTGCATGTGTGTTCCCTCTGCTTCAGGGCCCACCCCCGCTCCAGCTGCCCGAAGAGGCAACGTAAGGCCCTATGACTATCCGACATCAACGTTGAGCTCTTGGGCATCCTGTTACGGGATCACCCGGATCGCCAGTCAGTGGAGTTCCTCATCACCGGTTTCGAGAACGGTTTCAGCACAGGATTCATTACCCTCCCGCAAAGTTCCTGGGAAGGAGGGAACCTGCAGTCAGCCTTACAGGATCCAGAGGCGGTGGCCACTCTGTTGCGGGACGAGGTCCGCAAAGGGTTCCTGCTAGGCCCGTTTGAAACCATTCCCTTTTCCGAGTGGAGAATCAACCCCATTGGTCTAGTCTCCAAACAAGCATCAAATAAAAAGCGTCTGATATACGACCTGTCTGCTCCACACATGTCGCCGATCCCCAGTCTCAACTCCCTGATCCCATCGGGGGAGTTCTCAATGTCCTATTCGTCCATTGACGAGGCCATTCAGTTCATCCTGCTGGCTGGGGAGGGGGCTTGGTTGGCCAAGGCCGACATCGCGGATGCCTTCAAGCTACTCCCCATCCTTCCTCGGTTATGGCAGTACTACGGGTTGCAGTGGGCAGACAGGTTTTATTTTGCTAACCGCCTTACATTTGGGTCTAAAAGCAGCCCGTGGTTGTTCAACAAGTTTGCCTGTGCCTTACATTGGATCCTTGTCCATCATGGGGGGATGGAAATGGTCATTCATTACTTAGATGACTTCCTAATCATCGAGAGGCCCCAGAGCCCCCCATCAGGTTTGGGGAGCTTGCTCCAGCTATTCGCCAGGCTCAAGGTCCCGGTGGCAGCCGCCAAGACAGAGGGTCCAGGCACGGGGGTTACCTTCTTGGGCATTACTCTGGACTCGGTCCGCATGGAGGCCAGCCTCCCCGCGGCCAAGTTGGCCAAGATCAAGTCCGCTGTTGCCTCCGCGGCCTCTTCTGGAGTTTTGTCCAGGCAGGAGCTCCAGTCCCTGTTAGGATTCCTCACATGTACCTTCAAAATCATGCCACAGGGGAGGTCCTTCATCTCGCGGCTCCTCAATCTCCTCCCGGCTGCTCCTGATCAGGACTCCACCGTCCGGCTGGACGGTCCCGCCATGGCGGATCTTAAGCTGTGGCGAACCTTCCTGACCAGGTGGAATGGCATTTCTTTGTTCGTACCATCCCCGAATGCGGCTTCCCCCACGGTTTACACCGACGCCGCGGGCTCCCGCGGGTTCGCGGCGATCTTCTATCCGCACTGGTTGGTCGGCAGTTGGCCGGTGGAGCTCCTGTCCGAGGCGGGGGCCATGAGGTCCTCGCCACTATCGGAGCTATACCCCATTGTGGCGGCAGCCCACGTCTGGGGTCCGCTCTGGGCAAACAAATCGGTCATCTTGAGAACGGACAGTCAGGTTCTGGTGGAAGTGATCTCCAAGGGGAGGGCCAAAAATCTCAGGATTATGTCTATGTTGCGTAGGCTTGTCTGGCTGTCCCTGGAGTGTAACTTCCACATCTTCGCGGTCCATATTCAGGGAGCGCAGAATGTGGCAGCTGACGCCCTGTCCCGCTTTAATCTCAATACTTTCTTCCAGGAACTCCCAGAGGCGGATCCCGTCGGCGTTCCAGCTCCACCTTACAGCGCCCTCCTGCTGGACTAGAGCCCCTGGTCGCAACCGCGCAGTCATTGATCCGGCGGTCGCTAGCCACCAGCACTGCCAGGAATTATGATACCGGGTTCAGCATGTTTAGACGCTTTGCTGACACTCACCCGCAGGGGAACGTAGACGAGGTCACTTTCATCATGGCGTTCATAGCCCATTGCCACTCCCACCGCCACCTCTCATACAATACCATCAGGCTGTATTTGGCAGGCATCCAGCACCACCGGATGCTCAGCGACCCCTCTGCCAGGTCCATCTTCTCGAATCAGGCCATCAAAGCCACCCTCAGGGGCGTTCAGAAGGTCAGCACGGCAGTCCAGGTGCGCAGGCAGCCGGTCTCAGGTGAGCTTTTCCGCAGTTTATCCATAGCCCTGGATGGGCTTCCTTTTGGCCAATTTGCAAGCATCGTCACGAAGGCAGCCATGTATCTCGGGTTTTATGGGTTCCTCAGGCCCGGGGAATTCACCTGCAACACCATCTCCCGAACGACCCTGCTAAGACGGCATCTCGCATGGCACTCCGACCACTTTGTCTTGTCCATTCCGTTCTCCAAGACCAGTCAAACCGGTCCCCCCACGGAGGTGGAATTTTACCTCACGTCTAACTGTTGGTGTCCTATCAAGGTGCTTCAGGAGCTCCTGGCCTCCCTTCAATCTCCCGCTTTGGACGGCCTGTTACTCCCAGTTCAAGGGAAGCCCCTGTCTTCCACCATGTTCATCGCCAATATCCGCACCCTGGCCGCAGGTTTGGGTTACAACCCTAGCGCAATATCCGGGCACTCATTTCGTATAGGGGCGGCGTCGGCAGCATCCAGTCACCAGGTACCAGCGCACATCATCCGTAAGATGGGTCGATGGAGATCATTCTGCTTTTCAAGGTACATCCCAAATCCACGGACGGAAGTATCCCGAGCCTTCTGTTCTTTGGCATTATAGGCCGCACAATGCTTCAATAAATACTTCATACCCTGCAACTTGCCGATTCTCTTGCCCACTTATTCAGGCCTTACCTCTTCACTGGCATCGGGCACACTCCAGCCAGTCGGGTAGGGACGGGGACGGTCCATAGGCATGCCTATCCTGGCTCAAGCAGCTCCTCCCACAAGTATTGAAGGCTGCTTGCAGCCTGTATTTGTGGGAGGGGCGCGCTTACCTCAGTTAAACCCCCTCCCACAAGCAGAAGGGCGCCCGGCTTCTTGCCCTCCCTCCCTTCCCATTCTTAAATACCTTCCTCTTGGGTGGCCCACTTATTCAGGCCTTACCTCGTCACTGGCATCGGGCACACTCCAGCCAGTCGGGTAGGGATGGGGACGGTCCATAGGCATGCCTATCCTGGCTCAAGCAGCTCCTCCCACAAATATATGTTTGTGTAGATATTGCATGCAGCACAATGATTGTTCTGTAGATCACGAATTCTGAAATATTCGTAGATGCGATTATTATCTATATTAATACGATTTTATTTTTTGGACTGTATGTCTCGTAGGGCATACGGTCGTGTGCAAGTGGTGTAAGTGTCTAAAGTAGCTAATAAATATAACTACCCAAAAAAATAACATTAAACTGTATCCGAACAATCTCTAATCTAAAAAACACTATAATGACCATAAACATGTGTAACTTTTGGATTTAGATGTAAATCTTAAGTGTTTATTCACCTACTCCACACAATGCACTAATTCTCTGATAAACTAAATTGCATTAATATTTTCTTTTCTTTTAAACATACAGTAATCAATAAATGCCATAAACGAATGGCCAAGTACCAGAAGGAGCAAGAAAAGGATCAACTGGCTCTACATAAGCTGCTGCGGCGGGTTTCAAAAAAGGTTCGGAGGATGGATCAGAGGAACCGTAAAATAATAAAACATATGCATTTCATGAAAAAAAAAATATAATAATCCAAAAATGACTTTTATTGTTAAAATGTTTGATATTGTTATTGTTAAACTGTTATTAAAAACATTTATCTGCCACAGACTTGATGTGTCCAATCTTGAAAGTTCTCTCAGTCAGAGGAATGCGTTGTGTCGTGTGTAGCTAATTTTGTACTTCTTTTCTTGTTGTTTAAAAAAAAATCATAAATTCTTGAAAGTCAAATAGTGTAATTTTTTTCATGTTAGCCCATTCCTGCTGCACACTTACAACATGATTGGTTTATTTTTGGTGTTGTCCTGGTCTGGTAGGGGCCCATTCCTGGGAACAAATTCCTGCTGCACACGTCGAACGTGCTGCTGGCTGTCGTGCTGAGTTAGGCCTCATGCACACGGCTGTGTTCCGCGGCCGAAAGCGGACCGTGGAAACCCGGCCGGGATTCCTGCTGACAGCATGAGCGCGTGGCCTCATTGGTAGTTATAGTGTATTACTGTACAGCAGCGGCTTCATGAAGCGCACGGCGTCATAGCAACTAATGACACCGTGCACTCCTGCTGTCAGCAGGAATCCCGGCCGGGTTTCCACGGTCCGTGTGCATGAGACCTTAGGCCGAGCTATGTGTAGGCCTTATACTGTACCCTTAGCATATGCCTGCTGCTGATGCTGAAGTCTTTCCTGACCCTGATTACCTATGTGTGGGCCTTAAACTCCACCGTTACCAATACTTGCTGTTGTAGGTCCTGACACTGCTGAGTTATGTGTGGGGTGTATACTACAGTGTGACAATGTACCTAATGCTGTCTGTTCTGCTGTCTGTCCTGACCCTGGAATAAAGGGGCCTTACAACAAATGTCTAAAATTACACTGTATCAGAAATGAAGAAATCCCAGCTGCTGTGTCTTTGTGAATAAGCCTCTTTTTATTTTCTCAAAGTAGAATGTCCTACAACCAGTTTGTCTTTGTGAATAAGCCTCTTTTTATTTTCTCAAAGTAGAATGTCCTACAACCAGGACCGGTTTCGGCATACAAGCCTTTCTCAACAAATACATCCAAAACAGAAAAAATCAAGCTATATATAACATATAGTACCGCCTATCTAGGGACGTCTCCACCCATTCTAATGTGTGGTATTCAATTATTGATCAATCAAACTAATTAAACAAGGTGAAACAAAGTAACATCTTGAAACAAAGTAACATATAACTAAAATTTATATTCTACCTTATTGCAGAATCTAAACATTCATATTTATTCATATTTCCATCATAAGGCTGAGGTCTAGAAAAAAATGCATAAAAGTGTATATCAATCATCTATAATAAATATATTAAATCTGTTCACAACAATCTTATAAATGTATAACCTCATAGTCTCTGTTTAGACCCCTTGGATGCAGCGTATCTAAGGTGTGTATCCAAAAGGCCTCTCTTCTAAGGAGAAGTCTTTTGATATCACCTCCTCTTCTAGGTCTCTTTATTTGTTCCAACACTTGAAACCGCAGTTGTGCAACTGTATGTTTAAATTTTTCAAAATGATATGGAACCGGTAACATGAGTTTTTTTGTCCTTATATCGGATTTATGCTTACTGATACGATCCCTCACTGCCTGCATTGTCTCGCCCACATACAAAAGGCCACAAGGACATTTAATTAAGTATATCACATTTGCTGAGTCACAGGTAAAAAAACCTTTTACTCCAAAGCTTTTCCCAGTATGTGGATGATAAAATGAAGGGCCCTTAATTATATGTGAGCACTGTAGACAATGCAGGCAGGGGGAAGTACCCATCCGTGGCGTGGATATCCGTTGTTGTTTCAGTATAGCTTTAGTACTACCTAAATCTGCTTGTACTATTTTGTCACGATAACTAAAATTCTTTTTATTACAAATCAAAGGTTTTTTTTTGAATTCCTCAACCTGCGGATACGATTTATTCAACAAATGCCAATGTTTCCTGACAATATTGTCAATGCCCACATTAAATGGATGGTGTTTATGTATCAAAGCTATTCTAGACATATTAGCCCGATCTTTTAGTGCCCTATCAGCCTGTATCCCTTCCCTAGCTTCATTAAGAACCGTCAGTGGATAACCACGTTCCAAAAATCTTTCTGTCATTTCTGCTATTCTTATGTTTTGCGTAATAGGGTCTGAAACTATTCGTTTTACCCTTTGATATTGCGATCTAGGAATCGCTTTTTTTAAGGACACAGGGTGGGCACTCTTAAAATGGAGAAGACTATTTCTATCAGTATCCTTGCGATAAATATCAGTGGACAAATGACCACCAGGGTCCTTAACGACCATAGTGTCTAGGAAACTCACCATATTGGTGTCACTAGTAACTGTAAAATGCAAACCATCAACAGCAGAATTGAGATGTTCCATGAAACTGGATAGGGTCTCACGCGGCCCCGCCCATATGCAAAAAATATCATCGACAAATCTTTTCCAAATGATAACATTTTTTTGAAATAATTCATTATTGTATACATTATTTTCTTCAAATGTCGACATAAATATATTTGCATAGGGCGGAGCCACGTTCGACCCCATCGCGGTGCCACGCCTCTGTAGGTAAAATGTATCCATAAATAAAAAATAATTTTCATACAGGACAAGATGTAATAAATCAAGAAAAAATTCTTGTTCTAATGTCGTATAATTGGTTCCATTCAATATAGTTGAAACAGCTTGTATACCCTCCTGATGACTAATGGAGGTATACAAACTGACAACATCAATGGTCACCAGGAGGCTATCAGGGGGAACTGGACCTATTTCAGCGATAATTTTAAGAAAATGTGGTGTGTCCCATAAAAAGGATTTTGTAGATTTTACCAAAGGAGTTAAAACCTTTTCTAGGACAACCGCTGGAGGGGATAAAATAGATCCCACTGAGGACACTATCGGGCGTCCAGGGGGATCGATTAAGGTTTTATGGACCTTTGGCAAAATATACAGGACCGGAGTCCTAGGCGTATGATTTACCAGAAATTTACTTAAATGTTGATCAATGACACCCAAGATTACATAACGTTCAACTATTGCCATAATCTTATGTTTAATTCCAAACAATGGATCAGTATTCAATGGTTGGTATGTGGACTGATCTGATAACTGTCGCATTACCTCTTGTATATATTTCACTTTATCCATAATAACAATGGAACCACCTTTATCAGCGGGCTTAATTATCAGATCTTTATCCTCTACCAATAACTTAATCGCTCTTTTTTCAGAAACAGAAACATTATGTCTTAGGTGCAATTCACCCCTTTTAATAGAGTCCAGTTGTTCCCGTACCTCCCTGGTCACCAATTGTATAAAGGTTTCTACCGGATGATATGTCTTTGGAGGCATAAATGTAGATTTATTCTTAAGACCTAAGTCAGACAGACGTAGGCCAGATCTTATCTCCATAGATTCAGTATTAGGCTGTTCTCCAAGGGGTCCAGAAAAATGCGCTTTTAATCTTATTTTTCTAAAGAACTGTTGCAGATCAATGTCCATTTGAAAAGAATCAAAGTCCGCTGTTGGACAGAATGATAGTCCCCTTTGTAGGGCTTGAATCTGCTCGGAGTCCAGACATCGGGATGACAAATTTATCACTAAAGAGGGGGTCTTACCTGAGACCGGGTCTGTACCATTTGGCTCTGTGTCGCCCCTGATGTTCTGCCGGTGGTGTTTCCGCCCCGCTCGTCTCCTCCTCCCCGCGGACGCCGGCCGCCTCTCCGGAAAAAAGGACGAGTATCGCGGGAACTTACGGATTCGCTTCCAGAGCTTGAACTTTGATATGGGAACAACTGGACTCTATTAAAAGGGGTGAATTGCACCTAAGACATAATGTTTCTGTTTCTGAAAAAAGAGCGATTAAGTTATTGGTAGAGGATAAAGATCTGATAATTAAGCCCGCTGATAAAGGTGGTTCCATTGTTATTATGGATAAAGTGAAATATATACAAGAGGTAATGCGACAGTTATCAGATCAGTCCACATACCAACCATTGAATACTGATCCATTGTTTGGAATTAAACATAAGATTATGGCAATAGTTGAACGTTATGTAATCTTGGGTGTCATTGATCAACATTTAAGTAAATTTCTGGTAAATCATACGCCTAGGACTCCGGTCCTGTATATTTTGCCAAAGGTCCATAAAACCTTAATCGATCCCCCTGGACGCCCGATAGTGTCCTCAGTGGGATCTATTTTATCCCCTCCAGCGGTTGTCCTAGAAAAGGTTTTAACTCCTTTGGTAAAATCTACAAAATCCTTTTTATGGGACACACCACATTTTCTTAAAATTATCGCTGAAATAGGTCCAGTTCCCCCTGATAGCCTCCTGGTGACCATTGATGTTGTCAGTTTGTATACCTCCATTAGTCATCAGGAGGGTATACAAGCTGTTTCAACTATATTGAATGGAACCAATTATACGACATTAGAACAAGAATTTTTTCTTGATTTATTACATCTTGTCCTGTATGAAAATTATTTTTTATTTATGGATACATTTTACCTACAGAGGCGTGGCACCGCGATGGGGTCGAACGTGGCTCCGCCCTATGCAAATATATTTATGTCGACATTTGAAGAAAATAATGTATACAATAATGAATTATTTCAAAAAAATGTTATCATTTGGAAAAGATTTGTCGATGATATTTTTTGCATATGGGCGGGGCCGCGTGAGACCCTATCCAGTTTCATGGAACATCTCAATTCTGCTGTTGATGGTTTGCATTTTACAGTTACTAGTGACACCAATATGGTGAGTTTCCTAGACACTATGGTCGTTAAGGACCCTGGTGGTCATTTGTCCACTGATATTTATCGCAAGGATACTGATAGAAATAGTCTTCTCCATTTTAAGAGTGCCCACCCTGTGTCCTTAAAAAAAGCGATTCCTAGATCGCAATATCAAAGGGTAAAACGAATAGTTTCAGACCCTATTACGCAAAACATAAGAATAGCAGAAATGACAGAAAGATTTTTGGAACGTGGTTATCCACTGACGGTTCTTAATGAAGCTAGGGAAGGGATACAGGCTGATAGGGCACTAAAAGATCGGGCTAATATGTCTAGAATAGCTTTGATACATAAACACCATCCATTTAATGTGGGCATTGACAATATTGTCAGGAAACATTGGCATTTGTTGAATAAATCGTATCCGCAGGTTGAGGAATTCAAAAAAAAACCTTTGATTTGTAATAAAAAGAATTTTAGTTATCGTGACAAAATAGTACAAGCAGATTTAGGTAGTACTAAAGCTATACTGAAACAACAACGGATATCCACGCCACGGATGGGTACTTCCCCCTGCCTGCATTGTCTACAGTGCTCACATATAATTAAGGGCCCTTCATTTTATCATCCACATACTGGGAAAAGCTTTGGAGTAAAAGGTTTTTTTACCTGTGACTCAGCAAATGTGATATACTTAATTAAATGTCCTTGTGGCCTTTTGTATGTGGGCGAGACAATGCAGGCAGTGAGGGATCGTATCAGTAAGCATAAATCCGATATAAGGACAAAAAAACTCATGTTACCGGTTCCATATCATTTTGAAAAATTTAAACATACAGTTGCACAACTGCGGTTTCAAGTGTTGGAACAAATAAAGAGACCTAGAAGAGGAGGTGATATCAAAAGACTTCTCCTTAGAAGAGAGGCCTTTTGGATACACACCTTAGATACGCTGCATCCAAGGGGTCTAAACAGAGACTATGAGGTTATACATTTATAAGATTGTTGTGAACAGATTTAATATATTTATTATAGATGATTGATATACACTTTTATGCATTTTTTTTCTAGACCTCAGCCTTATGATGGAAATATGAATAAATATGAATGTTTAGATTCTGCAATAAGGTAGAATATAAATTTTAGTTATATGTTACTTTGTTTCAAGATGTTACTTTGTTTCACCTTGTTTAATTAGTTTGATTGATCAATAATTGAATACCACACATTAGAATGGGTGGAGACGTCCCTAGATAGGCGGTACTATATGTTATATATAGCTTGATTTTTTCTGTTTTGGATGTATTTGTTGAGAAAGGCTTGTATGCCGAAACCGGTCCTGGTTGTAGGACATTCTACTTTGAGAAAATAAAAAGAGGCTTATTCACAAAGACAAACTGGTTGTAGGACATTCTACTTTGAGAAAATAAAAAGAGGCTTATTCACAAAGACACAGCAGCTGGGATTTCTTCATTTCTGATATATTGGAGGTTGCTCCTCTCCCGTGCAGCGTGCAACACAAAGGTGAAGTGCTGACCCATTTTCTTTTTCTAAAATTACACTGTAACATTACATAAAAAAAAAAAAAAAAACAACACGCTACCAAACTGTAAAAAATGAATTTATTATAACAAAAATAATAAAGCAAGCCTCTATGGCAACTTTTTCAGCTCCAATAATATTTTGTTAAGTTTTCGAAGCTGGTGAAGTTTTTTTTCCTCCATTTGCCGCATCCTCTTATTAAAGCGATGCTGCATTTTCTTAAGCTCCGCAACATCTTTACTAAATTCCTTTTTGGTGGCCTCCAATTCTCTTATGGCCATGTTCACTACTGGAAAAAAATATTATAATTAAAATTAGGGTTCCTTATAAGACAAATAGTGCATTTTATTTTATTTTAATAGAACACTAATTTCTGTTGTCCCATCATTGTTACCACTTTTAACCACTTCACGACCGGCCATTAAGCGTAGGCCTCAACGGAACGTGACTTGATGCAGAGGGACAATCTATTACGGACCAACAAACACCCTGCCCCCAGGCATAATCGTTTGTGAACCGGGGTGCAAATGCAACTCAGCTAAACAGGCAGCCATGTTAAGTAAGGGATGTTATTTGTCAGATTCATTACACATGTGCATTACAGCTCCAGAGATGCAGGGTGGTGGGGGGGATCGTGGGATGCTTGTGAATTTGTTATGTATATAAAATTATCGTAATGTGTGCACATATTTACCCTCTCGGTGGGGGGTGTAGACCACCTCTTCCTCCTCTTCTGGAGCTGGGGGGGCGGAATCAGGTGGCTGGGAAGGTCCGGCCTCCTCCTCAGTGGCCTCTGTCTCGCATACATCTGGGGGTGAAGTGGCCTGCACATTTTCTCCCTCCTCCTCTATGGCTGCCTCCACATTTTCTCCCTCCTCCTCCATGGGCGCCTCCACATTTTCTTCCTCCTCCTCGATCATCTTATTTTTTTTATTTTTTGTGGCGGCGGACCTAGGGAACAGGTTTATCTGTAATAATGACACATTGTTAAGAATTTACACAAACAACTCATAAACCATAACCAAGGTAAAGATCAAGAAATTCATATATGGTGGAATCTGCATGGGATTATGAATTATACCAATTGTGGATTCAAAAAAAAAAAAAAAGACTAGTCTAAGTTACAAGGTAGGATGAGATAACATGGGATTTGTTAGGAAGGTGCCCTATAGGGTATTGTGACTGGGTAATGGATGTTTAGGTAAACCAAACAACAGTTCAGAAATTAGATAAGGGGTTATTGGATGGTGTTATGTTGGGTACATAATTTTTTGTGGCTGCCAGCGTTAGACTGTCTGCTAAGCCGCATTTTGAAGATCTGCTGCTAAACCGCCCTCCCTCCCTGTTGATTTAGTTGTCAAGGTAACTTAAAGTCTCCCCTTTAAGTGTCACTTTGACTGTGACCGCCCCTTTAACAGTGACTTTGATGGTGACCAGCCCTAATACACAGTGACTTTCAATTGGCAGTTAGGATTTAAGTGAAAGGCTGGCAGGCTTGTATTGGATAATACAGATCATTTTTTCGTGTACGTCGTAGAGAGCCGAGACCCTGCAAGATTTATTTCCAGGTAGCAAGGGATGTGTATACCAAGTTTTGTTTAAATCGATGGTTGAGTTTTTGAGTTTTTGCGGAACATACATACATAATCTTGAATCCCATGCAAATTAAGTGGGGGATGCATTTAATGGTCGGGGACATTGACCGAAATGCTGAATGATGTTTTCAGTTTATGTAGATATAAACGCGTGAAACGTATATGAAATCATCCGGTGACATCATACATTAGTACCGCGCTGTGTGTATAACAATATATATATATATATATATATATACAAAGGAAAAATGGCGGCACTGGTACGCAGTCTAATGGAAATAGGGTGCACGTCTCCAGGGGATTAGGCTTCTTACCCCAATTTTGTAGATTAGGCTTGAAAAAGGTTCTAGTGCAGAACCGAAACGTTGCACCACCTGGGTGAATAAAGTTCACATGTACTTTTTCTTGGAGTGCCGCCCATTTTTCTGGACTATATATATATATATATATATATATATACATACAATCTCAGCGAGGTAGAGATGTATGATGAAACCAGAAGATTTTGTACATGTCACACCAGGTATTAAGTAATCATTTGAAGAGGGATGAAACACGGATGTAGTAGAGTTAACACACATGCTTTATAAGACGTGTTATGTAAACTTAATGCAATTAAATACGTTAAGATATTTTAAAAATACCTTGCGTTTCAAGATTACGTGATGCGTTAAGAAATTTGAGTTAAGAGGTTGTGTGTTAACCATACTACATCTGTACGGATTAGCAGCATAACTGAATATATGCATTACTGAGTGTTGTAGAGAGAAATACAAAAATCATGTAAGCATTGTACCTGGGCGTAATCGCCGACTATACTCATCGACCTGATCTGGGTATAGGCATTTCAGGTCGCAATACTTTTTTTGAATGGCCTTGTGGTCGTGCCATATCCCGCTTTTTAATTTTAATTTGGCCCGGACAGACCGTACGATGGCCACTTTTTCTACCCTTTTGCTGGTCCAAGGGTATCCCAGCTCCAGAAAGCGCTGAAGGATAAAGATGAAAGCATATAATCACAATTGTTTTATTATACAAATATTTAAAGAAATATCCACAAAAAAAATCAAAAAGTAGTTACGTCTTTAACCCCTTCACACATTATGACGTAAAGGTATGTAATTGTGTGACAGGGGATGTATGGAGCGGGCCTCTGCAGTGAGCCCGCTCCATACGCACGATCTGCCGGCTATATGATACAGCCGGCATCCGGCCGCACTAACAGGAAGCGGCGATCGCTGCCATTTAACCCGTCAGGTACCGCGATCAATGCTCATCGCGGCACCTATGACGTGATGCGCCCCCATCTTCCTTCCAATTGGCGCCCCTGCAGTGAAATCGCGGGGCTCCGATCGGTTGCCATTGCAGCATGGACGCAGCTGAAGCTATTCAGGCCTGCCATGGCTTTCTCCATACTGAGCTATGCACGAGGCATAGCGCAGAATGAAGTGTATAAAAATCCTATTCACCGTAATAGATCTCTATTATCGTGAATAGGAGACGGGATCAAAAGATCCCATGTACGAGGCCCCTATGGGGGCTAATTGCTGTAAAAAAAAAAGTTAAATAAAGTTTAAATAAACACCACTATATTAAAAGTTTGAATCACCACCTTTCCCAATTTTACATATAAAACAATTTTTTATAATACAAAACATGGTAAATTAAATGGTGGCATTAAAAAATGCATCTTGTCCCGCAAAAAAAAGGCCTCATATAGCTATGTGAACGTAAAAAAAAAAAAGTTATGGCTTTTGGAACATGACGGAGGACAAAACAAAAATGTAAAAATGAAAATAGGCCTGGTCGTAAAGGGGTTAAAGGGGAAATATTAGATTTAAAGTTACCGATATAAGATTGGATTGTATTGCGATTATATGTATGTGAGATCTGAGCAATCAGATAATGGCCAGCAAAGCTGCGATGTATCTGTCTAGTGAAGTGACGGTACGGTATTGGGTGTACTTTTGGTTTGCATCCCCGTGGTGCACGTTGGGTAACGCTAAATGAACCAACAAATACTGGCGGTCTGACAAAAAAAAGATCATGGACATAAATTTAAATCTATATATATTGTGTGTATGGTATATAGTGTGTGGTATATATTTCATGGCAGGAAAACAGACGTGCTATGTGCACCATTATCTGTTGTCCATACATACATGCTACCGTCATAGTGCTGCAAAGTAACAAGAATACTCAGTGCACCAATCAGTAGTACCTGCTATTGGGGGGGGCGGACGGGCGGCGGAGGAAAAAAAAATTGCATACACAAATATTTAGCAACACTCAATCTACATATAAATAATTTAGGCTACTTTCACACTTGCGTTTGGGGTTCCGCTTGTGAGTTCCGTTTGAAGGCTCTCACAAGCGGCCCCGAACGGATCCGTACAGCCCCAATGCATTCTGAGTTGATGAATCCACTCAGAATGCATCAGTATGGCACCGTTTGGCCTCCGTTCCGCTCAGCAGGCGGACACCCGAACGCAGCTTGCAGCGTTCGGGTGTCCGCCTGGCCATGTGGAGCCAAACGGATCCGTCCAGACTTACACTGTAAGTCAATGGGGACGGATCCGTTTGTCGTTGACACAATATGGTGCAATTTCAAACGGATCCGTCCCCCATTGACTTTCAATGGAAAGTCTGGACGGATCCGTCTGACTAACTTTTAGGCCTAGATTTTTTTCTGAAATATAATGCAGACGGATCCGTTCTGAACGGATACCATTGTTTGCATTATAGGAGCGGATCCATCTGTGCAGACATCAGACGGATCCGCTCCGAACGCAAGTGTGAAAGTAGCCTTAGATGTAGGTCGAGTGTTGCTAATGCTAAATATTGTTCTGCCATGCATGCAATATGAAATAAAATACAGTGCTGTAATACAATATTACTTACAGTGAGAAGAATTTCTTCTTCTTCCTTTTGAAATCGAATTTTGCCAATTTTCGATCGCCGATTTTAAGACAGAATGAACGCCAAACTCCACTGGAAGCAATGCAAAACCGAAACCGAAACCAGGTTACATGTCACGTGACACGATTACGTCACTCATAAGATCGATTCCTCACTCGATCATTCATAACATTCCTGATTTTCGGGTAAAAATCGGGAATTCGAATAACAATTCAACTCAAACCTGCTTCTTGAAATATAGCGAATATTCGAAAAAATTATTTAGAATCGATCGATTTAGCTAAAATAGTGGTATAATCTTGAGGGATCAAGTTTTTTCAGATGTTTAAAGAATTTGCGATATTCGAGAAAAAAATTTGCAATTTGAATATTCGCGCCCAACACTACAGATGACTATTGATGCAACAGGATCTTTAAAAAAAAAAAAAAAAAAAATGGATCATATGCAATACTATGCATAAATGATGCAACAGGATCCTTTTTTTTTTTTTCATACACCCTTAATTTCTGGTTGAGAATAGTTTTCTACTAGGCACACATTCAGTTATAAATATCTCATAATGAAGTGGAGGACAAGGAGGAGGAGGAGGAGGCGTTTGAGCAGGAAAAGAAGCAGCCGATGACGGCAAAGACACTGTATTGCTTGACGATGCAGGGCTGGTCGTCACAAAAAACACCAGAAGAAGGAGGACAAACTTGTTCTGTTTCTGAATGCTTTCCAGCTCTATTTTCCAACAGGATACTGTAATGCTGCCTCATCAGCAGCATCACCAGTTTCTGAGCCGACAATAATGGAAGCAGATCTGGGCATTTTTTTTTTTAGGAGGTTTTGGCCATATTTTGCCACTGCTTTTTATTGACGCCACAGCCACTGCCCTCCTTTGATTAAGTTTATTTTGTAAAAAAAGTTCAGGATTGTATCCATTATTTGGATGTAGAGGTGCAGTTGCAGTGCAGTTATTCTCCGAACCTGCTGACATGCCAACCTGATTCTTGGGATCAGGTTAGAAATCATACTAAGGGCCCTTTCACACTTGCGTTATAGTCTTCCGGCATAGAGTTCCGTCGTCGGGGCTCTATGCCGGAAGAATACTGATCAGGATTATCCTAATGCATTCTGAATGGACAGTCCGTCCTTCAGGATGCATCAGGATGTCTTCCGTTCCGGTACGGAACGTTTTTTGGCCGCAGCAAATAGCGCAGCATGCTGCGCTTTTTGCTCCGGCCAAAAATCCGGAACACTTGCCGCAAGGCCGGATCCGGAATGAATGCCCATTGAAAGGCATTCATCCGGATCCGGCCTTAAGCTAAACGTTGTTTCGGCGCATTGCCGGATGCGACGTTTAGCTTTTTCTCAATGGTTACCATGGCTGCCAGGACGCTAAAGTCCTGGCAGCCATGGTAAAGTGTAGTGGGGAGCGGGGAGCAGCATACTTACCGTCTGTGCGGCTCCCGGGGCGCTCCAGAGTGACGTCAGGGCGCCCCAAGCGCATGGATCACGTGATCGCATGGATCACATGATCCATGCGCATGGGGCGCTCTGACGTCATTCTGGAGCGCCCCGGGAGCCGCACGGACTGTAAGTATGCCGCTCCCCGCTCCTACTATGGCAACCAGGACTTTAATAGCGTCCTGGGTGCCATAGTAACACTGAAAGCATTTTGAAGACGGATCCGTCTTCAAATGCTTTCAGTACACTTGCGTTATTCCGGATCCGGCGTGTAAATCCGGCAAGTGGAGTACACGCCGGATCCGGACAACGCAAGTGTGAAAGAGGCCTTAGCAAGAGAAGAAAGGAGATAAGCTGACCTTTATCTGCACTTATGACTATCGTTCCTGTTATGTTTGCTACCACCAATATGAAGATGCAATGTTGGAAATGGAGGGAACACAAAGGGAATGTGTCATCAGAAAATAACCTATTGTATTTATGTTTAACTTATTTTTAGAGAAATGTTGGTGATGATATTTCAAATTTTCCATGTCAATATCTGTATTTAAACAAGAAATGTAAAATCCTGCAGTTTTCGGAGTGGCAACCAAACTTAATAAAAGGTGACACTTTTTGGTGTGTGCAAATCACTTTACTGCAGTTCCTTGCTTATCTGTCATTCTAACCATGTCTATAATTATATTAGCTCTGTGTAAAGAGATAAGTGATTGTCAAAGCTTATTTATTCTTTTCTTGTACAAAGACATCTGCACAGGTCACAGATCATGCCTAGAAAACTCTCCTATAGAAGTCAATGAGGACCCCTCCTGTCTTTTGTGTCTATGGCCATTGGGGCAGTCATGCAATTTTCTTAATGCTTTATAAATGCTGTTAAAAACAGCTTTGACAAGATTGCAGCCCCCATAATCATGATAATCAAAAAAAGGGATAGGCTATCTGGTTTTAACTGGCAAATAAAATTTGGAGTAAAAGATTTTCTTTAATATCACAAGACTGTTTCAACAATGAATGTTTTTTTACTATTGACTGATTAAAACACGTGGTGCAGTATAATAATGCGCTTGCTACAACCAATACAACAATGTAACAATGATGTGTTGGTGGTGAAATTTCTTTGAACTACCGTATATACTCAAATATAAGAAGAGTTTTTTGGCACATATTTTTGTGCTCAAAAAGCCCCCTCGTCTTATACTCAAGTCTCGATTTGGCCGACCCGAAAATGCCACTGCAGCGAGCGGCCCAGCCGGCGCGTGACTGACGTCACTTAGTAACGCTCCTGCTTCCTGAAGTGGGAGGAGCGTTACTAAGTGATGTCAGTCACGCGCCGGCCAGCCAGCTAGCTCCCGCTCACTGTAGTGCATTCATCGTAACAGTGAGTACAGAGGCCGGACCTGTTATCAATAGGAGAGAGATTGTTTTACACACTAGTAAATTACTTTACACACAAAGCCAGTTATGTGCGCAGTTTAGGACACGTGAGGGGACACATAGGGCCATGAGGGGGACCAGCATAAGATGCTATATGTCTTATGCTGCCCCCCCCCATGGCCCTATGTGTCATAGCACATATCCCCTATAACAGCGTCCTCCACAGATCCACCCCATAACAGCGTCCTCCACAGATCTACCCCATAACAGTGCCATCCACAGGTCCCCATAAGTGTCCTCCAAAGATCCCCCATAACACTGTCCTCCACAGATCCCCCACATAACAGCGTCCTCCACAGATCCCCCACATATGCTGCATTTCCCACCCTAGTCTTATACTCGAGTCAATAATTTTTCCCATTTTTTGGGGGTAAAATTAGGGGCCTCGGCTTATATTTGGGTCGGCTTATACTCGAGTATATACGGTATGTATGCATTTAATATCTACTCTTTTGGGATCACAATGTAGCTGGAACAAATTGTTGCCCTATTCCTCTAGGACCTGATGTTTCTCTGTTATCTTAGAGTTTGGACATATACCATTGTCAGCAGAAACAATGATTTTTTTATACATGTATTCTTGTGAGGTCATTAGCACTTAGAAACAGTAAAAGTGTGGTTTTAACTGCAATCTCAGAAATATTGGCAAAGGTACAATATAATTGCACCATGAAATATTTAAGTACATTTTATAACTGATGACCTATCCTCTGGGTAGCTCATCAGAATCTGATAGGTGGGTTCAACACCTGGGACAGCTGCCAATCAGCTGTTTGAAAAGTCAACAGCGCTCACAGTAGTACCACAGACTTCTCTTACCTCACCGAGCACAGTGTTGTACAGTGCTATCTCTCTGATGGGTAGCCTAATGATGGCTTTCTTCACTGATAGTGACAGCGCTTTGGATCTCATCTTGAGAGTTGACAGCAACAGATTCCAAATGCAAATAGCACACTTGAAATGAACTCTGGACCTTTTATCTGCTCGTTGTAATTGGGATAATGAGGGAATAACACACACCTGGCCATGGAACAGCTGAGAAGCCAATTGTCCCATTACTTTTGGTCCCTTAACAAGTGGGAGGCACATATGCAAACTGTTGTAATTCCTACACAGTTCACCTGATTTGGATGTAAATACCCTCAAATTAAAGCCAATAGTCTGCAGTTAAAGCACATCTTGTTTGTTTCCAAATGCATTGTGGTGGTGTATAGAGCCAAAAATGTTAGAATTTGTCGATATCCCAATAATTATAGACCTGAATGTAACTATACATTTATAAAAAATAGAACTGCTAATAACAAGAGCCTGTTACATACGAAAATTAACCAAGGTAACCAAAAAATTCCAGATAATCACTTTACAGGTAATAGGAATTAAAAATGTAATTTCACAAATGCCAGAAGTCTAGCTAGAAAAATGGGGGCGCTAAAGGCTATAGTACTAGAAGGACACATAGATGTAGTTGGTGTGGCTGAGACATGGTTGGACTCTTCGCATGACTAGGCTGTTAATATTGAGGATTTTACACTATTTATGAAAGACTGGGTCAATAGAAAAGGTTGTGGTGTGTGCCTGTATGTTAGGAGTGATCTGAAGACAGGTGAGGATGTGGAAACCTTATGGGTAGAGTTGAGCGAACCCGAACTGTAAAGTTCGGGTTCGTACCAAACTTTAGGTTTTTCGGCACCCGAACCCGAACATTTACGTAAAAGTTTGGGTTTGGGTTCGGTGTTCGGCGCTTTCTTGGCGCTTTTTGAAAGGCTGCACAGCAGCCAATCAACAAGCGTCATGCTACTTGCCCCAAAAGGCCATCACAGCCATGCCTACTATTGGCATGGCGGTGATTGGCAAACTGCAGCATGTGACCCAGCCTCTATTTAAGCTGGAGTCACGTAGCGCCGCCCGTCACTCTGCTCAAATTAGTGTAGGGAGAGGCTGCAGCTGCTGTGATGGAGAGATCAGGGAGAAATCTTATGAAGAACTCCTTTTTTACTCAGCGATCTACAGCAAATGTGTTTTGTGGGTGCAGTGCACAATTTTTTTAAACCTGTCCTGAGCCAACTACTGCTGAAAACAAACTTTTTTTACTTCAGTTCGTTAATATCAATACATAATCGGCAGCCATTTTATGCAACGATAGTGCACCAACACAAGACATCTGAATGTCTGCAAGTCCAGAAATACAGCTTTTTGCTTACTGTGGTTAAAAAACAACAACTTTTTTTCATATTGTGCATATCTAGGATTAGACATGCATAAGTGAGTGTTACATTTAGGCCAGAAATACAGCTTTTTGCTTACTGGGGTGAAAAAAAAAAATCTGTTTCATATAGTGTAAATCTAGGAATAGGCATGCATAGGTGAGTGTCACAATTAGGCCAGAAATACAGCTTTCTGCTTACTGGGGTGAAAAAACCCTCTGATATACTGCACATCTGGGATTAGACATGCATAAGTGACTGTGAAATTTAGGCCACAAATACGGCTTTCTTATACTGTGGCATACTGGAGTGAAAAAAAAAAAATCTGTTTCACATAGTGCACATCTAGGATTAGACATGCATAAGTGAGTGTCACATTTAGGCCAGAAATACAGCTTTTTGCTTACTGGGGTGAAAAACCCTATAATATCCTGCACATCTGGGATTAGACATGCATAAGTGACTGTGAAATTTAGGCAACAAATATGGCTTTCTCATACTGGGGCATACTGGGGTGAAAAAAAACCCAAAACATCTGTTTCATATAGTGCAAATCTAGGAATAGATGTGCATAAGTTAGTGTCACATTTAGGCCAGAAATACAGCTTTTTGCTTACTGGGGTGAAAAAACCCTATGATATACTGCACATCTAGGATTAGACATGCATAAGTGACTGTGAAATTTAGGCAACGAATAAGGCTTTCTCATACTGTGGCATACTGGAGTGAAAAAAAAAAAATCTGTTTCATATAGTGCACATCTAGGATTAGACGTGCATAAGTGAGTGTCACATTTTGGCCAGAAATACGGCTTTGTGCTTACTGGGGTGAAAAAAACACTCTAATATACTCCATATCTGGGATTATACGTGCATAAGTGACTGTCACATTTAGGCCAGAAATACGCCTTTGTGCTTACTGGGGTGAAAAAAAACTCTGATATAAGGCACATCTGGGATTAGACATGCAAAAGTGAGTGTCACATTTAGGTCAGAAATACAGCTTTGTGCTTACTGGGGTGAAAAAACCCTCTAATATACTGCACATCTCGGATTAGACAGGCATAAGTGAGTGTCACATTTTGGCCAGAAATACGGCTTTGTGCTTACTGGGGTGAAAAAAAACCTCTGATATACTGCATATCTGGGATTAGACATGCATAAGTGAGTGTCGCATTTAGGCCAGAAATACGGCTTTGGGCTTACTGGGGTGAAAAAACCTCTAATATACTGCACATCTCGGTTTAGACAGTGCATAAGTGAGTGTCACATTTAGGCCAGAAATACGGCTTTTTGGTTACTGGGGTGAAAAAAAACTCATGCATAAGTGAGTGTCACATTTAGGCCACAAATACGGCTTTGTGCTTACTGGGGCGAAAAAAAAAAAAATCTGATATACTGCACATCTGGGATTAGACATGCATAAGTGAGTGTCACATTTAGGCCAGAAATACGGCTTTGTGCTTATTGGGGTGAAAAAAAACCTTTAATATACTGCACATCTGGGATTAAACATGCATAAGTGAGTGTCACATTTAGGCCAGAAAAACGGCTTTTTGGTTACTGGGGTGAAAAAACCCTTTGATATACTGCACATCTGGAATTAGACATGCATAAATGACTGTCACATTTAGGCCTGAAATACGGCTTTGTGCTTACTGGGGTGAAAAAAAACCTATAATATACTGCACATCTGGGATTAGACATGCATAAGTGAGTGTCGCATTTAGGCCAGAAAAACGGCTTTGTGCTTAGTGGGGTGAAAAAACCCTTTGATATACTGCATATCTGAGATTAGATGTGCATAAGTGAGTGTCGCATTTAGGCCAGAAATACGGCTTTGTGCTTACTGGGGTGAAAAAACCCTCTGATATACTCCATATCTGGGATTAGACAGGCATAAGTGAGTGTCACATTTAGGCCAGAAATGCGGCTTTGTGCTTACTGGGGTGAAAAAACCCTCTAATATACTTCATATCTGGCATTAGACGTGCATAAGTGAGTGTCACATTTAGGCCAGAAATACGGCTTATTGGTTACTGGGGTGAAAAAACCCTGTGATATACTGCACATCTGGAATTAGACATGCATACGTGACTTTCACATTTAGGCCTGTAATACGGCTTTGTGCTTACTGAGGTGAAAAAAAAACCTATAATATACTGCACATCTGGGATTAGACATGCATAAGTGACTGTCACATTTAGGCCAAAAATACGGCTTAGTGCTTAGTGGGGTGAAAAAAAACTATAATATACTGCACATCTGGGATTAGACATGCATAAGTGAGTGTCACATTTTGGCTAGAAATACGACTTTTTGGTTTCTGGGGTGAAAAACCCCTGATATACTGCGCATCTGGAATTAGACATGCATAAGTGACTTTCACATTTAGGCCAGAAAAACGGCTTTGTGCTTACTGGGGTGAAAAAACCCTCTGATATACTGCACATCTGGGATTAGACAGGCATAAGTGAGTGTCACATTTTGGCCACAAACACGGCTTTGTGCTTTCTGGGGTGAAAAATCCCTCTGATATACTGCACATCTGGGATTAGACATGCATAAGTGACTGTCACATTTAGGCCATAAATACGGCTTTGTGCTTACTGGGGTGCAAAAACCCTGTGATATACTGCACATCTGGGATTAGACATGCATAAGTGACTGTTATATTTATGCCAGAAATATGCCTTTGTGCTTACTGGGGTGAAAAAAACCTCTAATATACTGCACATCTATGATTAGACATGCATAAGTGACTGTCACATTTAGTCCAGAAATACGGCTTTGTGCTTCCTGGGGTGAAATAACCCTCTGATATACTGCACATCTGGGATTTGACATACATAAGTTACTGTGAAATTTAGGCCACAAATACTGCTGTCATATAGAGTTAAAAAAAGAATTGAGTGCAATACCTTACATCAGGGTTTTTATTGGCGTTTAATTATTTTTAACAGACTTAACCACTTTTTACTTTGCTTTGTGATTGCTAACTATGAGGCAAACATCTAATAAGGGACGCGGTCATGGTCGTGGTGGTGGTGTAGCCTCTGGTGCAGGGAGAGGACGTGGCCGTTCGGCCACAGCTACACGTCCTACTGAACCTACTACCTCAGTTCCCAGTAGCCGCCAGAATCTACAGCCATATTTGGTCAGGCCTAATGCCGTTCTAAGGATGGTAAGGCCTGAGCAAGTACAGTCGCTAGTCAATTGGGCTGCCAACAGTGGATCCAGTACGTTCACATTATCTCTCACCCAGTCTTCTGCAGAAAGCGCACAGGTGGCGACTGAAACCCATGCCCATCAGTTTTTCACATCACCCCCCATGTGCATATCAAGGAACCTGTCTAAGCCTCAAGTCATGCAGCAGTCTTTTATGCTGTTTGAAGACTTTGCTGGCAGGGTTTCCCAAGGGCATTCACCTAGCCCTTCCCCAGGTGTGGAAGACATAGAATGCACTGACGCACAACCACTTATGTTTCCTGATGAGTACATGGGAATACCACCTTAGAACGTCACTGATGATGACGAAACATAGGTGCCAACTGCTGCGTCTTTCTGCAGTGTGCAGATCTAAAAGGAGGCCAGGGAGGAAGACTGGGTGGAAGACTATGCAGGGGACGATGAGGTCCTAGACCCCACATGGAATGAAGGTCGTGTGACTGACTTTCAGAGTTCGGAAGAAGAGGCAGTGGTAAGACCGAGCCAACAGCGTAGCAAAAGCCGGAGCAGGGTGCAAAAGCAGAGCAGCCGTCGCTAAAACTGTTCGCCTGCTACTGGCCACCACCGTCACCTGGGACCGAGCACACCAAAGGCAGCTTCAAGTCTATCATCAGCTTCATCCCTAGAACTGTTAATTAGAACCGTTATATGATTTATGATACAACTGGTACTTAAATGAGATCTCTGAAATTCTTTTTTGCTTTGATATCAATTAGATTGTATTTCCTATTCTACTAGAAACTGTGATTTATTCACTCTCTACTGTGATTTATACACTCTCTCTATCCTTTGAACCCCTATTAGGACTTAACCCCCCTTAAGTTTTTTTCTCTCACGTATTTTTCTAAACTCTAGAAGAATTTCTGTTATACTCACAAAATCTTCTGTTAATACATTGTATGCACATTATATATCTCTCTAGACCCCACTGAAGAAGGTCGCACAGACTGAAACGTCCGGGAAAATTGTGTCTGATATGGCATAATACTTTTAATGTATCAATGAATTGCACTGGATGTTCAGTCGTGGCCAAAAGTTTTAAGAATGACACAAATATTAGTTTTCACAAAGTTTTGCTGCTAAACTGCTTTTAGATCTTTGTTTCAGTTGTTTCTGTGATGTAGTGAAATATAATTACATGCACTTCATACATTTCAAAGGCTTTTATCGACAAGTGTTAAGGCCGATTCATTGGCCTGTATTTGTGGGAGTGGCACGGTTGCCTATATCATGGCACCTCTGCCCCTTCTTCAATGAACAACGTGTCAAACGCTGGCCTCGTTCCGTGTGTGAAGTTTGCGTCTGGTCCTAGGAGTTCGTTTTCTGCGCAAAGCAAGCTACTAGATCAGGTAAGTGACTGCTACATTGCAGTCTCGGTTCACAAGTCCGGCCGGCAGTGCCGGCTCCCTAGGTAAGAGGGAGCCACACTGCACCGGAGCGTCTGCCAGGCAGCTCCGGCTCCCACGTGGCATGAATCGTAGGATGCAGGGATCAGCGCGATCCCGATTTAAATTTCTCTCCCCCCTTAACGTCTGGCACAGGCCGCTGTGCCACTAGTTAGGCAGGGTCCGCAGCAGCAGATTGGTTCTTCCCCCCTCATGCCCCCCATGCCCGTACTGGCCCATGTCATGTCGCGGTCTCCTCCGCAGTTTGCCTGTGCTGCAGGCGGCCGATTACTGTGTGGGCTCCCCCTGGTGGCTGCTGGAGTCAATGCAGTCCATGGAGCAGCATTGGATGGTGCAGGCTCCCTCCGGTGGTGACTGCCGACAGTGTAGTCCATGGCTCTGTGCTCTGTGTTGGCTCCAGCTAGTGGCCACCAGAGTTATGACCACCCAAAAAAAAATAAAAAATAATAATATAATAATAAAATAAAAAAAAAGAGGGAATAATTATAAAGAGTATAACTCATGCTTAATTGATGGAGTCTTAGGGAGGGGGCGTTATACTTGTTCAGTGCTAGTTAGAGGATATCCATATTGTTGGTCGCACGCCTCCACGCTTGGCGCTATGACGTACGCGAGGATCTTACATGTGATTTTATTCCATTATCTGTGTCGTCCTTCTTCATACACATTCCGCACGTTGTTCAACCATCAGGGTACAGTATGGCAGTAGCTATGTCGTGGTACTATTCCATTCTCTCCTTCTGGTAGTGGGCAGTTGTGCCACGGTCAGACTCACCATTCACCGGGGTGTTCTAGGTTCGGCTATCGCTTCTCCTTGGCTCAGGTCCTCTCGTCCTTTTTTCACTCATATTCTTCACAGTTGCATGGGTCTCGGCCTACTCACAGCCACGTCACATCGTTCCGGTGTCGGTTGACAGTCAGGAGTTGATTTATGCATACTTATACACAGGGTATGTCATGTGCTTCAGACATAGTGGAGGCTTTGGTCGACGAGAACCCCGCCAGGATGTCAGAAGGGGGCAGTGTATCGTCTCTCCGCACTTGGACCGTCCCTAGGCTGATGATGGAGTTGTCCAGACGGGGTATTTCGTATCCCGCTTCTGCTAGGAAGACTGAGTTATACCGGTTATTGGTCATTAACTCAGGCCCTCAGCAGCAGGAAGAAGTCTCCGCGGTCACTGTTCAGAACTCTCTGACACAAATCCATCTGTTGTTGAATAACTTGACTTCGTCTGTGACGGATGTGCAAACCAGGTTGCAAGCGGTTGAGTCTCATTGTTTTGCCACTACTCCGCATACCATCGATGCTGCTGTTCCATCCACATCTACGGCGACAGGGGCAAGTGTCCCTGCGACAGCGCCCAGTATTATGCCGGCACATTTTGTTCCTGCCAATCTATAGAAGGACATCCTGGAAGGTAGGGATGTCAATCTAGTATCCTTACTGGTCGCTACCCGGGATCTGTCTGATAGTAGGGTAATTGCTTGTGGGGATGTGTCAGTGATCCTGAAAGGCCGTGACCACAGGCTGAACCGCAAGCTCACGGTACCCGAGTTTGTGCTCGCATTTAGTTTGTACAGAGACGTAATCTGTTCAGTTCGTCCCAAGAGAAGGGAAGAACTTGATTTGTACTTGTTCAGGATAACGGAGTTGGGGTACAAGTATGGCGGTAGTTCCTTCTACGACTACCATTGTTCTTTCTCGGCCAAGGCAGCTGCCACCTTAAGTCAGTTCCAGTTTCTTACTAACTGGGCCAATATTGATACGGAGATTTTTTGTAGGCATTTCGCCGGGCTTAAGGCACCATCATGCTCCCTGTGCCAATCAATTGACCATTCTACGGTGTGGTGTCATAAGGCTGTTCAGACTGAGGGGTCTACTTCTACAGGTCCTGTTCTTGGCCCGTCCGATTCACACAAATCCTCTGGTTTAGTTGACAAGCTGGGCAGACCCATCAAACTACTCGGCAGGTCACAAATTTGTAATAATTTCAACTATGCATCCTGTAACTTCAGTCAGTGCCGCTTGCTACACATATGTACTAACTGCTTCAGAGCGCACCCTAAAGTAGTCTGTTCATTAAAAGCAGAAAATAATTGCATGTGTGTTGTTAATATAGTTCGGTTGCAGCAGTTCCTACGCAGGTACCCTGATCCAGGCTTTGTGGAGTTCCTTAGTTCAGGATTCACGTTCGGTTTCCACACTGGGATGGTGGCCCTTCCAGATTCCACACACGAATGCAGGAACCTACAGTCCGCTGACCAACACCCCAATGTCTCCGATAGGTTAATCGCAGCGGAATTAGTCAAAGGTTTCCTGATAGGCCCTTTTTTATCATCACCCTTTGAAAGGTGGAGAATCAGCCCGATAGGAGTCGTGTTTGGCAAATTCAGTAACAAAGAGAGGTTGATTATCGACCTGTCCGCCCCGCATGGTATCCCCATACCTAGCATCAACTCTCTCATTCCATCAGAAGAGGTTAGCATGAGATATGCCACCATTGATCAAGCCATCGCTCTTATCTTACAGTTAGGTCCCGGCACCGTCCTTTCTAAAGCTGATATCGCAGACGCCTTCAAATTACTACCGATCAAACCGTCCCTCTGGCAATGGTATGGCATCAAATGGAGGGGCCTTTATTATTTTGCTTCCAATCTCACATTCGGGTCTAAGAGTAGCCCGTGGTTATTTGACCAATTAGCCAAGGCTCTCCACTGGATTTTAGTCCATGAATTCCACTGTAGCAAAGTTATTCACTACCTGGATGATTTTTTAATTATTGAGCATCCTGACGCTCCCCCCAAAGACCTTCATTTGCTACTGGAGTGCTTCAGACAATTGGGGGTTCCTGTCTCTCCCAAGAAAGTGGAAGGTCCCTCCGCAGTCATCACATTCCTTGGTATAGTATTGGACACCCAGAACATGGTTGCCAGGTTGCCAAGGGACAAATTACAGAGAATCAGGGAAGTCTTTCATAATTTCACATCTACTAGAGTGAAAAAAAAGTTCAGCTACAGTCCCTGTTAGGTATGCTGAACTTTGCGATGCGCATAATTCCGCAAGGTAGGGCATTTGTATCTCGTTTACTGTCACTCCTTCCTACAGCCCCTTCCCAGGATAGCAGCATAGGTCTGGATGATACGGTCATGGCTGACTTGAACATGTGGGATCAATTTCTCACGCAATGGAATGGCATCTCGCTCTTTGTCCCCACAATATCCAGCAACGCCCCCGTAAATTTCTCCGACGCCGCTGCCAATACAGGTTTTGCAGCTATTTTTGGCAACCATTGGTTAGCAGACAGATGGCCAAGCAAAGTTAGTTCCATTCCTGGGTTTTTCCGTTCCTCAGCAGTTTTTGAACTCTACCCCTTAGTGGCAGCATCCTATACCTGGGGTCAAAGTTGGTCAGGTCAGACTGTGTCCTTCATGTCCGATAATGCAGCTGTCATCGAGATTCTCAATAGTGGTTCTTCTAAGTCTCCTTATGTCATGTCATTTCTTAGGCGCCTGGTCCTTCTGTCATTACAACACCAGTTTCGTTACATAGCTTCACATATAGCCGGTAACCACAACGCAGCAGCCGACGCGTTCTCGTTTTAATTTTACCCTCTTTTCACAGATCTGTCCAGAAGCAGACGCCATCGGGAGCCCAGTCCCGCCATACGCTGCTCTAATCCTGCCATAGACGCTGATCTCGCCACCGCTCGGTCACTGATAGTCAAGTCCCTCTCACCCAATACAGCCAGAGCCTACAAGACAGGTTGGAGAGCCTTCCAGAGATTTCAGGACTCTTGTCCGCAAGGTGACACCGAGTTCGTTCCGTACATCCTGGCGTTCATAGGTTACTGTCACACCAATCTGAAACTATCCCACACCACGGTCAAGTCCTACCTCGCAGGGGTGCAACATTTTAGAGCCATGAGTTTCACCCAGCCAGGTTCATTGATTTCCATCCATGCCATTAAAGCTACTCTGAAGGGTCTCGAGAAAAGCGACTGCGAGTCACGCACTCACCGGCTACCCGTCACTGGCCAGCTTTTCCGCGACCTTTCCGACTTGTTAGACAAAAAACCATTCGGTGCCCTGCATAGTTTAATAATAAAAGCTGCCATGTACCTGGCCTTTTACGGGTTTTTGAGACCGGCCGAGTTTACTTCCCCGGCTAACAGTAGCAGATACGTCACTCTCAGTCAGCTCTCGGCTTCCAGAAATGGTTTTATACTCTCGCTACTCACCACCAAGACCTCTCAGGTAGGCCCCCCGACCCAAGTGTTTTACTTGCCGACCTCTCATCATTGGTGCCCAGTGCGCATGCTGCAACAGCTTCTGTCCTCTCTGCCAAACAAGCCACCCGACAGTCCTTTGCTACCATTCAATAATACTCACCTTACCTGTCCCCAATTCATAACTCATATTCGTGTTTTTTACTGACTAATCTGGCAGTAGACCCGTCCTCTATTTCCGGGCATTCGTTTATCATAGGGGCGCCATCCGCCGCTTCAAGGAATCGGGTTCCAGCACATATAATCAAAAGACTAGGTCATTGGCGTTCGTCCTGTTTCAGCCGCTACATTCCTTGTCCATATACTAAAATGAATCTTGCTTGTCAGAATTTGGTGTTATGAATAAACGTTTGTAGCATTCCGATGATAGGAATTGTTGTTCTTTTTGGCCTCCTTCAGCTATTCCTTCAATAGTCGCGGTTTCGGCATAACTCTAACCGCTTTAGCTAGCTAGCAGGTAGGAGTCCTTCTTTCGTGAGTGCCCAACCACAAGTGTTAAGGCCGATTCATTGGCCTGTATTTGTGGGAGGGGCACGGTTGCCTATATCATGGCACCTCTGCCCCTCCTTCAATGAACGACGTGTCAAACTCTCCCCACCCTACCCACCCTCAATCTCAGCTTCACACCAAGGGGGTGGCCTCCTTCAGCTATCCCTTCAACGTCGCGGTTTCGGCATAACTCTAATTGCTTTAGCTAGCTAGCAGGTAGGAGTCCTTCTTTCATGAGTGCCCGACCACAATTACATGACATGCAAAGAGTCAGTATTTGCAGTGTTGGCCCTTCTTTTTTGATCCTCTGCAATTCGACTGGGCATGTTCTCAATCAACTTCTGGGCCAATTCCTGACTGATAGCAACCCATTCTTTCATAATCACTTCTTGGAGTTTGTCAGAATTAGTGGGTTTTTGTTTGTCCACCCACCTCTTGAGGATTGACCACAAGTTCTCAATGGGATTAAGATCTGGGGAGTTTCCAGGCCATGGACCCAAAATGTCAACGTTTTGGTCCCCGAGCCACTTAGTTATCACTTTTGCCTTATGGCACGGTGCTCCATCGTGCTGGAAAATGCATGGTTCTTCACCAAACTGTTGTTAGATTGTTGGAAGAAGTTGCTGTTGGAGGGTGTTTTGGTACCATTCTTTATTCATGGCTGTGTTTTTGGGCAAAATTGTGAGTGAGCCCACTCCCTTGGATGAGAAGCAACCCCACACCATACCTTTATTATTCTATCAAAGAAGGGTATTGGTATAAATATACCACTATAGTGTGGAGAGACATGTGAGTACTTAAGTTTCCTATGGGGGAGTATTCCCCCCACAAGAAATCTACAGTAACAGGATAGCGAGAAATAAGGAAAAAGCTGGGGAGGGAGGGGCAGAGTCTTATGGACCGGACAAGGGCAGAATTATCTCACCCTAATTTGCCCTCTAGCCTGCTCAGCCCAGGGCGATGCCCTGATGGTGGAGGTTCCCTGTCCCCGAACCTATTACTATCCAGTCCCTGTTAGACCCTACTCAGGGGAACTCTAGTAGGGGAAAGATATCTAAGTCGAGGGTATCGGCGGTTATTCCAGAAGAGGTGGGGATCACCGAGACCCTTCTGATCAACACATTTTTTGGAGAGAAGTGGCTTCTTTGCTGCCCTTCTTGACACCAGGCCATCTTCCAAAAGTGTGTTGCAGATGCGCTCACACTTGCCTGCTGCCATTCCTGAGCAAGCTCTGCACTGGTGGCACTCCGATCCCGCAGCTGAATCCTCTTTAGGAGACGATCCTGGCGCTTGCTGGACTTTCTTGGACGCCCTGAAGCCTTCTTAACAAGAACTGAACCTCTTTCCTTGAAGTAATTGATGATCCTATAAATTGTTGATTGAGGTGCAATCTTAGTAGCCTCAATATCCTTGCCTGTGAAGCCATTTTTATGCAACGCAATGATGGCTGCACGCGTTTCTTTGATGGTCACCATAGTTAACAATGGAAGAACAATGATTTCAAGCATCACCCTCCTTTTAACAGGTCAAGTCTGCCATTTTAACCCAATCAGCCTGACATAATGATCTCCAGCCTTGTGATCGTCAACATTCTCACCTGAGTTAACAAGACGATTACTGAAATGATCTCATCGGGTCCTTTAATGACAGCAATGAAATGCAGTGGAAAGTTTTTTTGGGGATTCATTTAATTTTCATGGCAAAGAAGAACTATGCAATTCATCTGATCACTCTTCATAACATTCTGGATTATATGCAAATTGCTATTATAAAAACTTAAGCAGCAACTTTTCCAATTTCCAATATTTATGTAATTGTCAAAACTTTTGGCCACGACTGTACACAAATGATATTCTGCAAACTAAGAATTAAATGTGAAAATTTATTTATTAATTTATTTATTGTCTAAACCACTCTCACAGGCACCCACACCGGATCCTAGGTGTGCAGAGTACATATTTATCTAATCAAGGAGTTCCCTGGCATGGCACTTCTTCACACAATGTGCTGACGACAAGACCCAAGTGGTTTGCATGCTGTGCCATCAGAGCCTGAAGCAAGGCATTAATGTTCTGAACCTTAGCACAAACTGCATGACCAGGCATCTACATTCGAGACATGAGCTGCAGTGGAGTAAGCACCTTCAAAACCAAGAAAGGACTCAGGCCCCTCCTGCTCCCTCTTCTGTTGCTGCCTCGGCCTCTTCCTCCACCTCTGGAGGAACGTTGGCACCTGCCGCCCAGCAAACAGAGGATGTGCCACCAACAACACCACCTCCATCACCAAGCATCTCCACCATGTCACGCAGAAGCGTTCAGCTCTCCATCTCACAAACCTTTGATAGAAAGCGTAAATTTCCACCTAGCCACCCTCGATCCCTGGCCCTGAATGCCTGCATTTCTAAACTACTGGCCTTTGAAATGCTGTCATTCGGGCTACTGGAGATAGACAGCTTCAAACAGCTTGTCGCTTGCTGTCCCATAGTACGTCGTTCCCAGCCGCCACTACTTCTCCAGGAGAGCCGTGCCCTCCATGCACAACCAAGTATCGGATAAAATCAAGTGTGCACTGCGCAATGCCATCTGTGGCAAGATCCACCTAACCACAGATACGTGGACCAGTAAGCGCTGCCAGGGATGCTATATCTCCCTAACTGCAAACTGGGTAAATGTAGGGGCGGCTGGGCCCCAGACAGAGAGCTGTTTGGCGCACGTCCTTCCGCCGCCAAGGATCGCAAGGCATCATTCTTTGCCTCCTGTTGCCTCCTCTTCCTACTCGGCTTCCTCTTCCTCTTCTACCACCTCCTCATCCGGTCAGCGACAGATCTTCACTACCAACTTCAGCACAGCCAGGGGTAAACGTCATCAGGCCGTTCTGAAATTGATGTGTTTCGGGGACAGACCCCACACCACGCAGGAGTTGTGGCGGGGTATAGAACAACAGACCGACGAGGTGGTGTGCAATAATGGGCGAAATCTCGTTGCAGCTCTGGGACTAGCCGGTTTGACGCACATCCCTTGCCTGGCGCATGTGCTGAATTTGGTGGTGCAGAAATTCATTCACAACTACCCCGACATTTCAGAGCTGCTGCGTAAAGTGCGGGCCGTCTGTGCGCGCTTCTGGCGTTCTCATCCTGCCGCCGCTCGGCTGTCTGCTCTACAGCGTAACTTCGGCCTTCCCGCTCACCGCCTCATATGCGACGTGCCCACCATGTGGAACTCCACCTTGCACTTGCTGGAGAGACTGTGCGAGCAGCAGCAGGCCATAGTGGAGTTTCATCTGCAGCACACACGGTGAGTCGCACTGCGGAACAGCACCACTTCACCAACAATGACTGGGCCTCCATGCGAGACCTGTCTGCCCTCTTGCGCTGTTTCGAGTACTCCACCAACATGGCCAGTGGTGATGACGCCGTTATGAGCGTTACAATACCACTTCTATATCTCCTTCAGAAAACACTTAGGCCCCTTTCACACGGGCGTTGCGGGAAAATGTGCGGGTGCATTACGGGAACACCCGCGATTTTTCCGCGCGAGTGCAAAACATTTTAATGCGTTTTGCACTCACGTGAAAAAAATCGTGCATGTTTGGTACCCAAACCCGAACTTCTTCACAGAAGTTCGGGCTTGGGATCGGTGTTCTGTAGATTGTATTATTTTCCCTTATAACATGGTTATAAGTGAAAATTATAGCATTCTGAATACAGAATGTATAGTAAAATAGCGCTGGAGGGGTTAAAAATAAAAATAAATTATTTAACTCACCTTAGTCCACTTGATCGCGAAGCCTGGCATCTCCTTCTGTCTCCTTTGCTGAACAGGACCTGTGGTGAGCATTAAATACAGGAAAAGGACCTTTGATGACGTCACTCCAGTCATCACATGGTACGTCACATGATCTCATACCATGGTGAATCACCATGGTAAAAGATCATGTGACGTACCATGTGATGACCGGAGTGACGTCATCAAAGGTCCTTTTCCTGTATTTAATGCTCACCACAGGTCCTGTTCAGCAAAGGAGACAGAAGGAGATGCCAGGTCCTTTACCTGTATTTAATGCTCATCACAGGTCCTGTTCAGCAAAGGAAACAGAAGGGGATGTCGGGCTTCGCGATCAAGTGGACTAAGGTGAGTTAATTTTTATTTTATTTTTTTAACCCCTCCAGCGCTGTTTTACTATGCATTCTGTATTCAGAATGCTATTATTTTCCCTTATAACCATGTTATAAGGGAAAATAATAATAATCGGGTCTCCATCCCGATCGTCTCCTAGCAACCATGCGTGAAAATCGCACCACATCTGCACTTGCTTGCGGATGCTTGCGATTTTCACGCAACTCCATTCATTTCTATGGGACCTGCGTTACGTGAAAAACACAGAATATAGAACATGCTGCGATTTTCACGCAATGCATAAGTGATGCGTGAAAATCACCGCTCATGTGAACAGCCCCATAGAAATGAATGGGTCGGTATTCATTTCCGGTGCAATGCGTTCAACTCACGCATCGCATCCGTGCGGAATACTCGCCCGTGTGAAAGGGGCCTTAGGGCGATGATGGAATAGGATGTGGCCCAGGACGAGGAGGAGGAAGAGGGGTCATTGTCAGGATCTTGCCCGATTCCTCAGGTCGCAGTACCTGATCAGACCGGGATGAGGTACCAGCAGTCAATCGGGACAAGTACTGACACTACACACACTATTGAATTTGATCACTCTGCTGCCTACAATCTACCAGATCAAATTGTTGCGGTTCCTTTTAACAACTACTAAACTTCAGAGATTTGCATTTTAAAGCAAACGGGTAGCTGAAAATTAGGAACTCTAATTGCCTTAAAAAATATTGCCCGTGCTAGGTTAAATAATTGGTTTTAATAAAAATTGAAAGCTGTATAAACAGAAGCATACAAATATACACAGAACAGTTATTAAAATAAAAAGGATGAAAGAAAACTGATGCCTACTTTACTCACACAGAGACTTGCAACTATCAGGTCCTGAGGCAAGACAGGAAGACACGGATCCTCATTCAATCAGATTGGCCTCAAAATGGGAAACCCTGTACAATCTGCTCTGTCCAATTTATAAGAATTAGTCCAGGCAGTCTGTAAACCCACCTTTAGGGCGTGACATAAGGGTTGGCTGTGACTTTTATGACTTGGCAGTCATGCTGAAATCTGGTCTAAAATGTATTTCTGCCCATAACTCTACACAGGAGAATGCCCACATAATTGTGGGCTCAATTTTCAGCTGTCAATATAGAGGTCACAGGGGTACCAAACACGGGTTGTCCATGTGACCCTAATCAGAAGAACTGATTTCCTGATACAGGATTTAACATAAGTGGTTGGATTTTGGTATGTGTGGCACCGTAACTTCCTGACCTCAATAATCTCTATTGAGTTGTATTTTTGAGTTATGACCGGAATAAGATTTTTGGATTTTCCCACTGACAGCGAGGCATGGAGAGCAGCTTGCCCCCACCCTCCGGAAGCGTGCCCCTATCAAAAAGTAATAAACCCCTCTGAAGCTGTCCACTATACAGGCATGTTTATATAAAGTGTCGTGGAGGCCAATGATCGTTGTCACCTCTGGGCCAAAAGTTTATGGTGGTGGTCTGGTTTTGGATGTGGGGGAAGATGGAGAGGGAGAGAAGGGACAGTTTTTTGTTTGAATAAGGGGGAGCTCCGAGTCAGAGAAGGGACAGTTATTTGTTTAGATAAAGGGGAGCTCCGAGTCCCCAGAACACAGGCCAAGCACTCATGCTCAGTGTGCCACAGTCATCTCTAACACTTTCAGGCCAGTCTTTTAGAAGTGGCTCAGAGGGAGGTTTTTTGCAACAGCAGAGGCCAGGTACAAATTTGGCCAGCCAGGGACCACTACTGGAGGATGAGGAGGATGATGATGAGGAGGAGGATGGGGATGAAGCATGTTCACAGCGGGGTGGCATCCAACACAGCTCGGGCCCATCACTGGTGCATGGCTGGGGGGATACGGAGAACGCAGACGATACGCCTCCCACAGAGGACAGCTTGTCCTTACATCTGGGCAGCCTGGCACACATGAGCGACTACATGCTGCAGTGCCTGCGCAACGACAGCAGAGATGCCCACCTTTTAACGTGTGCTGACTACTGGGTGGCCACCCTGCTGGATCCCCGTTACAAAGACAATGTGCCGTCCTTAATTCCCTCTCTGGAGCGTGATCGGAAGATGTGCGACTACAGGCGCATGCTGGTAGACGCGCTTCTGAGAGCATTCCCGACTGACGCCGGGGGACAAGTGGAAGCACAATGCGAAGGCAGGGGAGGAGGAAGAAGTCGCCAACGCAGCTGTGTCAGCGCCAGCACCTCAGAAGGCAGGGTTAGCATGGCCGACATGTGGAAAAGCTTTGTCACCTCGCCACAACAACCGGCCCCAACTGCTGATATGGAGCGTGTTAGCAGGAGGCAGCATTTGAACAACATGGTGGAACAGTACCTGTGCACACGCCTACACGTACTAAATGATGGTTCTGCCCTATTCAACTTCTGGCTTTCCAAATTGTCCACATGGCCAGAGCTTGCCCTGTATGCCTTAGTGGTGCTGGCCTGCCCTGCAGCCAGTGTACTCTCTGAACGTGTATTTAGCACAGCAGGAGACGTCATTACAGACAGACGCATCCATCTGTCCACAGCAAACGTGGACAAGCTCACGTTCATTAAAAAGAACCAGGCTTGGATCCCTCAGGACTTGTCTGTACCTTGTGCAGAATAGACAGTTATAATAGCCTCAACCATCCATCCTTGTACTCAAGTGCACTTATTCCTTTTTTTTTTTTTTTTTTTTAGGGATAGGGATACCGCTATGTAAAAATGCTAAATAACACACATCTGTGTTGGCTACCTATTCCTCCTTCGCCGCCGCTTCCACCTAGACCGCCACGTGAGCCTACACGGCCACATCCACCTATTCACCGCCTCCTCAACCTCTTCCTCCTACATCATTCCTATTTTTTTTAAGGTCTTTTATGTTTTTTGTTTTTATTCATTTCCCTATCCACATTTGTTTGCAAAGCATTTGCCATGCTCTTAAGCACATTTTGCTGCCTTTTGCAGCCCTCTAGCTCTTTCCATGATATTTTTACAGCCATTTTAGTGTTCAAAAGTTTGGGTCCCCATTGACTTTTTTTTTCAAGTTCGGCCGAACCTGCCGAACCCGAACAACCAGGTGTCCGCTCAACTCTACTTATGGGTGTAGGTTCAAAGGGATATAAACACTGAAAAAATTATACTTGGTGTAATCTATAGACCCCCTAACATCACAGAAAAGATAGAAATACAACTGTATAACCAAATAGAGCTGGCGGCACAGGCTGGTACAGTAGTCATGATGGGAGATTTTAACTTCCCAGACATTGACTGGGGTCATGGTTCTGCCTCAACTGCAAAGGGGAGAAAATTCCTCAACTTGCTGCAGGACCACTTTAAGGGGCAGTTTGTAGAAGCTCCCACTAGGGGTAATGCTCTGTTGGATCTGGTAATTTCTAATGATGCAGAGCTTGTTGGTAATGTTACTGTTCGAGAAACACTAGGTAATAGTGTACACAATATAATTATATTCCCCCTAAACTATAAAAAGTAAACTCTGTCATCAGGCAGAGCAAAGACACTACATTTCAAAAAGGCTAGTTTCCCTGGGTTGAGGGCAGCATTTCAGGGCATAGATTGGGAGCAGCTACTATCACATAATAATACAGAGGATAAATGGGAGAGCTTCAAATCCCTTTAGGTAACAAGTATAAATGGCTAAATTTTACACCCCCCCCCCCCCCCCCGTGGCAAGACAAAAAGAGGGCATAAAAAAAAAAGCTGAGTGGTTAGCTGTAGTGTTTGATGATTACAAAGGGCTTAATAAAATATGCAAAAAGGAGATAAAATGAGCAAAGATACAAAACGAACACCAGGTAGTAAAAGAGAGCAAAACAAATCCCCAAAAGTTTTTTTTAAATATATAAATGCTAAAAAACCTAGGTCTGAATAGGTAGGTCCCCTAAATAATGGTAAAGGGGGGTAGTCACTGAAGATACGGAAAAGTCAGAGTTTCTAAATAGGTTTTTTAGCTCTGTATATAGAAAAGTAGAGAAAGGAGCTGATATCTGTGGTGCCAGGGCTGTTAGTACATCTAGTGATATACTTAATTGGCTAACTGTAGATATGGTCCAAGAGAAGTTAAATAGGGTAAAGGTGAACAAAACTCTGGGTCCAGATGGATTACACCTAAAAGTGCTTAAAGAGCCTGTTCAGTCATTGCTGTGTCCCTGTTTATAATTTTTAAGGATTCTCTAGGGATTGGTACAATGCCAAGTGATTGGCGCAAGGCAAATGTGGTGCCCATATTCAAAAAAGGATCAAGGTCCTCCACAAGTAATTATAGACCAGTTAGTTTAACTTCTGTTTGAAGGAATCTTAAAGGGACTATATACAGGAGTGTGTGACTATAAATAATATAATAAGTGATAACCAGCATGGGTTTACCAAGGACAGAAGTTGTCAGACTAACATGATTTGTTTTTATGAGGAGGTGAGTAGTAGCCTGGACAGAGGGGAGGCTGTGGATGTAGTGTTTCTAGATATTGCAAAGGTTATTGATACTGTCCCTCATAGATGATTAATAAGTAAAGTAAGGTCTATATGCTTGGAAAGAATAGTTTGTAATTGGATTGAAAACTGGCTGAAGGACCATGTCCAGAGTGTTGTGGTCAATGATTCCTATTCAGAATGGTCCCAGGTTATAAGTGGTGTACCCCAAGTTTCAGTGCTGGGCCCTTTATTATTAAATTTATTTATTGATGATATTGAGGACAGGATTAATAACACCATATCTATTTTTTCAGATGACACTAAGCTGTTTAGAATGGTATGGTCTATGGAAGATGTCCACAAACTACAAGCTGACTTGAACACTCTGAGTGATTGGGCATCAACTTGGCAAATGAGGTTCAATGTGGACTAATGTAAAGTTATGCATCTTGGTAGTAATAATCTCTGTGCTTCATATGTCCTATGTGATGTAGCACTGGGAAAGTCACTTATAGAGAAGGATTTGGGTTTCCTTGTGGATGGTAGATTCAATTACAGCACACAATTTCAATCAGCTGCTTCTAAGGCCACCAGGATATTGTCATGCATTAAACGAGGCATGGACTCGCGGGGCAGGGATGTAATACTACCACTTTACAAAGCGCTGGTGCGGCCTCATCTGGAATATGCAATCCAGTTCTGGGAACCAGTACATAGAAAGGATGCACTGCAGCTGCAAAAAGTACAGAGGAGAGCGACTACAATGCTAAGGGGCATGGAAGGTCTTAGTTATGAAAAAAAGATTAAAATAATTGAATTTATTTAGTCTTGAGAAGAGACGTCTAAGGGGGGGACTTGATTAACCTATACAAGTATATAAATGGGCCATACAAAAAATACAGCGAAAAGCTGTTCCATGTAAAATGTGCTCAAAAGACAAAGGGGTACTGCCTCTGAAGGTTGAAGAAAAAGTTCAGTCTCCAGAAGCGTCAAAGCTTCTTTAAAGTAAGAACTGTGTATATGTGGAATAGACTTCCTCAGGACGTGGTCACAGCAGGAACAGTGGCCAGTTTCAAAAAGGGTTTAGATGAATTCTTAAAAGTAAAAAACATAAATGCTTATGAAAACGTGTAGAAATCTGAGTCACACTTCCTTCTGGGATTCGCGTCCCCACCTATCCCTTGGTTGAACTTGATGGACATTTGTCTTTTTTCAACCGCATTAGCTATGTAACTGTAACTATGTAAGTCCTTATGCGTGAAGATACAGAACTTCTTGTCTTTGATTTGTATCCACAGATTATGGATATATACAGTATATATTATATTTTAATTTTTTTATATATATATTTTTTCAGCATTGAACACAATATTTGATTAATACACTGGCTGGGTTACAATTTCAAGTATAACAGCAGCAACGAAAACAGGTTTACAGTAGAATATTTCTTGAGCTATTGTACTGCAATAAATAGTGTCTTGAAGGGAAAAAGCATTTGAATAAGTAAATGATTTCTTGGTGACATTAGTATTTTTAAAGCGTTACATTCAATACCAAACAGTCCTGTCCTCCCTGTTTCTTAATATATGTATTGCAGTATGGCAAAAGATATGCGATTAAGTACCCTGGTGAGCTGTTGAAGGCAGCATTTCTATGCATATTTCATTACCTATTCTATTGACTTTTACCCAGTGTCTCAAGATAGGTATAGCATTGCTCACATCTTTTGAATATAGCTTAGTTATTTGATATGAATTACCCTCAAATACAAAGACAAATTTCTATGCTAAGAACATTTCTATAAATAACATACATTTTATTAGCAGCACTAGAATACACCTGGATGAAATTCTCTAAGCTTCAAGCCTGAATTTACTTGTCTATAAAGCTACTGTGTGGGAGAACCTTGCAGTAGCATTTAATAGATACAGGTATAATAAAACCAACAAGCTATTTTTTTCTTCTGCTTTTCTCATCTGCTTCCCTCACTGTTCACAACAAAATTGAACTACGAACTGTAAAATGTTGTCAGCAGAAAGTTTGCATAGATTCTATAGACAGAAGACATTTCCATTAAGGTTGATATGCGAGGAGGAATCATTATGGGGGAATGCATAAAGAGCAAAAAATTTAACATTGTGGATGTTGTATTTATCACGATTTGCAATAGGAATGCTTTATATAGAAAGGTTTAACAATTGCATGCATTGGAATGTGATTTTCTTTTTGTACGGTGTATTGCTTACATTAATTGCTTGAATTACATAGCTATATTCTTGAACATTTTTGTAAGCAATGTATACAATAGATAGTAAACCAACAGAATGGCATCATATTGTCTTAAAGGGCTTAGAAACTTTAACCTCCTACATTTTTATTTTCTGTCATTGTGTAACATAATTAAATTGGTTTTAACCCCTCAAGTACCAGGCCCATTATCGTTTATGCATTTTTGTTTTTCCCTCCCAACTTTCCAATAATCATACCTTTTTAAATTTTTATGTTCATATAGTCTTATGAGGACTTCATTTTTGTGGAATAGGTTGTAATTTTTAATGGCACCATTTATTAATCCATGTCTTGTATTGGAAAACAGAAAAAAAATATTTGCAGGGTTAAATTGAAAAAACACACATTTCCAACATTCCTTTTGTTTGTTTTTTATATTACGGTGTTCACTGTGTGCTAAAAATGGCATGACACCCTTGTGGCTTAATGCAATTACAGTAATAACAATTGTGTATCTTTTTTTTGTTTACTACTTTAGAAAAAATCTAAATTTTATTTGCATCGTCATTTTCTAACAGCCATAAGTTTTTTATTTTATTTTATCTACAAAACTGCATGGCGACTTGATTTTTTGCGAGACAAACTGTAGTCATTATTGGTACCATATTTGGAGTACATACAACTTTTTGATCACTGTGATTCAATTTTTTGGGAGAATAAGGTGGCTAGAGTTGAGCGGACACCTGGATGTTCGGGTTCGACGGGTTCGGCCAAACTTGACCCCGAATCCCATTGTAGTCAATGGGGACCCAAACTTTTGAGCACTAAAATGGCTGTAAAAAATGTCATGGAAAGGGCTAGAGCAGTGGTGGCGAACCTATGGCACGGGTGCCAGAGGGGGCACTCGGAGCCCTATCTGTGGGCACTCGCACCCTGGAAAAAGTCTATGGTGTACAAATATGCCTTCGACTATACCCTGCCATTCATCAGAACAGGGCGCTCTATGAACAGCACAGGCAGCGCACTGAATGTAGGCAGGCTATTATAGCTAAATGATAAAGTACATGGAAGATATGCTATATTGGACTGTAGTATTCAGGTTAAATTGCCGTGTTGGCACTTTACGATAAATAATGGGTTTTGGGTTGCAGTTTGGGAACTCGGTCTCTAAAAGGTTTGCCATCACTGGGCTAGAGGGCTGCAAATAGAGTCAAAATGTGGTTAAGAGCATGGCAAGTGCTCTGCAAACAAATGTGGATAGGGAAATGACTTAATACATAAAAATAAAAAATAATAATCTTGATCTAGGAGGACCAGGTCCATATGGAGTAGGAGGTTGAGGAGGCGGTGGATGTGGCGGTGTTGGTGGAAGCGGTGGTGGAGGAGGAGGTAGCCTACACTGGTTTTTGGTTTTAAATTTTATTTTTAAAATTAGGGTACACCCCGGGGCGGAGCTTGACCGCGGACTGGATGGCAGCCTGAGAGAGCTCTCTCCTGCCACGTACTTGCATTAACGTTGATCCAGCTGGATAAATCGCCTAATTATGGGCAAAATAGGAAGATACCAGCCGAGGGAAGGTGAAGGACTTAGCAGACCGCAAATGAATCAAGCTGCAGTCACGAAACTCTTCACTAAAAGACATACCAGTTCTCCCGCTACTCTGACCAAGAAGGCGCCGGAGCCCGCCGAGCAGAGGGAATCTGAGGAGGAGCGTCACTCGAGTAGCGATGAGGAGCGAACACCGAATGAGACGCTTACAGCAGCGGTGCTCAAGAAAACCTTGACCCAGGCGTTGAGACCGGTGAGAGACGACTTGGCAGTCATAAAAACAGACTTACATGCACTTGGGTTCCGGACGGAAGCCCTTGAGACGACATGCTCGGAACTCACCGCTCACGCCTCCGGATTAGCTGCCAGAACAGAGCAACTTGAGGCCCATGTTAATACAGCGTTTACATTGATCGAAGATCAAGAGAACAGGAGCCGCCGCAAGAATATTAGAATAAAGGGGCTACCTGAATCCTGGGCCGGGGAAGCGCTCCCCAAGGTGGCGCACGAAATTTTCACTGGTCTCTTGGGACAGGACTGGGCAGATGGGATCACAATAGAGCGTATACACAGGGCTCTCAGATCGAAGCCTAAGCCGAGTGACCCGCCACGAGATGTAATATGTGGTCTGCTATCCTATGTAGAAACATCTGCAATTCTCCGCTCGGCCAGGGAGAAATCTCCGATTGAATATGAGGGAACTGAGGTTTCCCTATACCAAGATATAGCTCCGTCTACTCTGCAGAAGCGCAGAATGCTGAGACCGTTACTAGACAAGCTGAGGGAAAAGAACTTACAATATGCATGGCTATTCCCTTTCGGGATCTCGATTATGAAGAATGATAGAAGAATCATCATTAAGACCCCAGCTGACCTGGATGCCGCGTGGCCTACTTTGGACATTGATCCTATAGAGATACCGTCATGGGCGCCTGCGGCTGATCTGGTTCGTTTACCTCCCCTGCCGTGTATGGAGGAATGGCAGACCTTCTCTCGTCCGAAGCCTCAGCGTCTGAAAAGACCGTCTGCTGCCAACAATTCGCCTCATCGCTGAATTCTGATAGTACCAACGTTGGACTTTTCTTCAGCCATGACTGCGAGGGTCAATTGAATTCTGGTTGACCCTGCAGTTTCTTCGGTTAGGCTTGCCGTGAGCGGGACTGTTTTGTTCTTCACCGCTATGGTTTACCTGTTGAGGAGCGTCTCCTCTCCTCATTGATAAGGTTCTTCCTTTCCAGTTAGTCTGCACCTTGCAAGAATGTCTACTTTGACCCTTATTGTTTCCCCCTCTCTCCCTTTTCTCTCTCTATCCCCAGCACCCTCCCCTCCCCCATCTCTTCTTTCTGTCAATGTAGATCAGCACTAGATGGCCCAATGGTTTCTTCACCACATGAAGCGCGTGGTAAGCTGATTACTGCTTTTAAGCTACTTGTCTTTTACTGTGATTAGGTAAGCCACCTCAATTGTATTGAGTGCACTGTGAATGTGGCTTATGCTGTTTCATCTTCTTCATCTCTACTGGAGCGCTAGATGGAGGAGGTGAAACATCGTGCGCACTATAGAACAGTAAGAATACCAGTTATCCGTCTTGTGTTCCCACTCTCCCCGCCTCCTAGAAGCGGCCATGTTGAGATATTGAATTGCTTAGGGAATAGTAATTTACAGTTCAATCACAGTGAATCGTAATGTTTCAATACCTGATATGTTGGCTTGTAATAGGTTGATATATTAATGTACGGAATTATAGTTGGGGTGACTTTTGAATCTGCGGCGAAGCGCTGTTTCACTAATCCATATCTGCTAGTATGTTAGTCTCAAATATTCTGGCTCTACTGTTCTCCTCACCCTCTCTTCCCTCTCCCCCCCCCCCCCTCCTTGGGTCAAGATGTTGATAGATCTAAGGTATGACATATCTGGCGATAGTTTGAATATGTTATGTATAACGTTATATGCTTGTACACCACAGGTCAAGACTTGTTCACATTTTGAACAGTATCTCTCAACCCCACACCTGAGTTACTAGCTCACCCTATATTAGGCTTCAAGGTTTTGAAGTTTATTCTTACTCAGAAACACATTTCTACTTGTTTGCTCTTCTTTTCTCTTTTCTCTTTTTTTCTTTTTCTGTTTTCTCTTATTTTTTCACCCTACTGTTTACCTTTTTCTTTCCTCCTCTCCCTACCCTTCTCCCACGTGACATTGTGCCTCTGAAATATGTGCGATATCAGGTGCGCATCCTTTAATGTGAGGGGCCTAAATACCCCGAATAAGCGACATCACGTGCTGGACATGCTCAAGAAACTACGTGCCTCCATTCTCTTTTTACAAGAGACCCATTTTAAGAAACATAAAATACCGAAACTGCCTTCCAAACAGTTTGCTAACTGGTACCACTCATGCCACACTTCTTCAGCTTCCAAGGGAGTCTCCATAGCTGTACACAAATCTATTCCTATTAAGATACTGCAACAATACACGGACCTAGAAGGGAGAATATTGTATCTAAGAGCCCAAGTATATACTACCAAGTTTACCTTGGCTAATATTTATGCACCTAATTATGCTCAAGTGCCTTGGCTCTTAGATGCCTTAGATAGACTCAAGTTGTTCGCGGACGGTCCGATTATTCTGGGAGGAGATTTGAATGTTACACTAGATCCCTCACTTGACTCCTCGACTTCTAGGTCGAGTGTCTCTAGACGGGCTTTAGCAAAGTTGAGGTCTAAATTGTCTGAACTTTTCCTTACAGATGTCTGGCGGCTGCAGAACCCCTCTGCTCGGGACTACTCATACTTTTCCCAGGTACACAACTCGCATCAGAGGTTGGATTATTTGTTGGTCCAGGCCTCCCTTTTGCCGAGAGTGACAGATACAGGTATATCGATCATTACAATATCAGACCATGCGCCAGTTCACTTATCATTAACCCTCACGAATAGCTCTCACACGACGTGGAGATGGCGGCTCAATGAGCAGATATTAGAAAATGAGGAAGCACACTCAGATATACAATCTCAACTTTCAGTTTTCTTTGAACAGAACAAACACTCTGGCCCCAAATTTCCGATAGTATGGGAATCGCACAAAGCGTTTGTTAGGGGTCTCTTCATTTCTTGGGGGTCCAAGATCAAGAAAGATAGGCAAAGGGTTATTGATGAGATGCTGAGCCAGATCACTATTTTAGAAAAAGAACACAAAAGCTCTAGCTCGCTGGCTACACAGGGGAAACTTCGAGTGTTAAGGGAAAAGCTCCTCACTTACTTACAAAACAAATCGGCCAAAGCTTATTTGCACTTCAGGCATAAGCTGTATGCTCATGGCAATAAGGGAGGGAAGCTCATGTCCACATTGCTCAAAAAGAAAAAGCTAAACAGCACATTCACGGGATCAGAAATCCTGCGGGGATAATCACATCATCTTTACCTGAGATGGCCGAGGCGTTCCAGGCATTTTATTCGTCTCTATATAATTTAGATAGGACGGGCGTTGTGTCTAACTCGGCAGAGAGGCAGGCCTTGATTGACAGTTTTCTAAGGGATATTTCTCTACCGCAATTAGATCAGGCCATGATCAACACACTAACTGCCCCCATCACACAACAGGAAGTATCTGAGGTCCTCGCCTCCTTCCCCCGGGGAAGAGCCCGGGTCCAGATGGTCTTCCCCTGCTTTACTATAAGAAATTCCAGGAGGTGCTTTTGCCCCATCTCGTAGACCACTGCTCCGCGTTATTTAGAGGTGATCCTCTACCGAAGCAGTCCCAGGAGGCACACATTACTCTCATAGCCAAGGAGGGGAAAGACCCGACAGAGTGTGGAAGTTATAGACCCATCTCTCTTTTGAATCTGGACTTGAAAATATGGGCCAAGCTCTTGTCCTTAAGGATAAAGAAACTCCTGCCTCATCTGATAGGTGAGGAGCAGTCGGGCTTTGTACCGGGGAGGGAGGGGAGGACCAACACGATTAAACTGCTTACAGCAATACATCAGGCACACGTGGAGAGCAAGTCATTGGTCCTTCTCGGGGTAGACGCCGAGAAGGCCTTTGATAGAGTTAACTGGCACTTCATGCGCTCTACTCTTGAGAAGTTTGGCTTCCCCATTGCTATTATTGATGCAATCTTTTCATTGTATTCCCGCCCGTCGGCCTCTCTTTTGGTCAACGATCATTTGTCTAGCCCCTTCGATATAACAAACGGTACCAGGCAGGGTTGCCCTCTCTCCCCCACTCTTTTTGTTTTGGTGATGGAAACCTTACTTCAGAAAGTGAGACAGGAACCGCATATTAGTGGCGTTGCTACGCCAGGGGGAGAGTTGAAAATGCTGGCTTTTGCGGATGACCTACTGTTTCTGTTATCCAACCCTGAGAGAGGGTTGCCCTGCCTAAACAAACTGTTTGATTGCTTTGGGGAGGTCTCAAACTTTAAAGTGAATACTACAAAATCTGAGTTATTGAATATCTCCTTAGCAAAACATAGAATCTTGCAGCTTAGAAAGGAATCGTCTTTTTCTTGGGCCCAAACCTCTCTTAAGTACTTGGGAGTGAATATCCCTTCACCCATAACCAAAATTTATGATGCGAACTTCCGTCCACTCCTAGATGAGATTCAAAAAATCCTGATAGATTATGATATTCCTCTGATATCGTGGATAGGCAGGAAGAATGTCATCCAGACATATGTACTTCCGAAGGTCCTTTACAAATTACAGATGCTCCCAATCGCATTACCACAATTCTTCTTTACAAAGCTGAAATCGCTTTTCTCTCGTTACTTGTGGAAACAGAAGCGTCCGAGACTGGCACATGTCCTCCTCACCAGACCTGTAAACAAAGGTGGATTAGGACTGCCAGATGTTAGCACAATTTATTCAGCAATCCAACTGAGGAGATGGTTCAATCTGACTACCTTCTCTGCACAGGATTGTGTTTCTGGTTGGTCGAGGGAGGCATATAGGGGTAATTTACTAAAGGATATGTGGCTCTCCTCTCACAAGAAGCGTATGATGTATAACTCATCAGATAGTAATTTGCTTTACAAGGGTGCCTCAAACGTGTGGTCATTAATGTCAACTGAGCTGGCGCCTGGAATATCACCATTGTTGCCTTCTAGTCTGATACCTGTAGTCATTGGAAAGGAATCTTTGACTTTCCAACCTATGTGGGATCAGCTGGCTCATATCTCCGTTACTAATCTATTCCCGAGTGGAGGGGTTCCCAGCCGTTCGGATCTCGAGACATTTATACCGAACTTTAAGCTTACGTTTTTGCACATTTCACATTTTAATAGTTGTTGTGCAGTTTTCTTGCAGGCTAACTACCCCTTTAGGGCTCCCACCGACTTTGAAAAAGAGTTACTGACACCAGCAGTTAGACTGAACAAGTTGTCTAAGTGGTTAACCATTGTGAGGAGTGTGAAACACTTGAGTGACCCTGGGTTTGTAGCCTCCTGGGAAAAGGAACTGGGTATTTCTCTCACTGAGCCGGAAATTAAACAGATTCTTCAGCACTCCCATGGTCACTCAAGGTGTATACGTCTCCAAGAGTCTCATTATAAAGTACTTACTCGCTGGTACAAGACTCCGGAGTTTCTGAAATTACACGGATTAGCCCCTACAGATCGATGTTGGAGATGCAATGTGCAAGTTGGCTCACATACTCATATCTGGTGGAGTTGTTCAGTTATCCGTCCATTTTGGTACGAACTGGAGAATATAATCAAGGTAGTTGTAGGGAAGAGCCTTGAGCTGACTCCGGCAGTGGTTTTACTTGGTTGCTCGTCGAAGGACGTATGTCAATCCTCTGCATCTTTAGTAACCTATCTTCTCGCTGCAGCGAAGTCCTTGGTACCCTTGAAATGGCTGAGTGTAGATCCGCCCACCATCAAAGAATGGTGTGGGAAGGTACATCAAATTTGCAGATTCGAAGAGATGTCCAGCAGGTCATGTCGTGCTCACCACAAATTTCTTCGAATCTGGAGTCCTTGGCTATCTTCACCTTTATTGTAAGGATTCACAGGGTAGCCTACTTCCTGACTGATTTGCTTGTCTTGTGATGTCGTTCTTTGAGGCAGTATCCCCCCCCCCCTTCCTTTTCCCCGTCCCCCTCCTCTCTTTCTTCTTCTTTCTTTTCGTTGGTCTTCCTTTCTCTCTGTTCCTTCCTTTTCTACTCTTTATAGTCTTTATTTACTTATATTCTTTATGGTTTATTGTTTTTTTTACCTTCTCTGACTTCCGCCAATCTTATTTAATGGCAGATTTCTGTCAAAGGTTAGAGAATACAGCTATACATCAGGAAATTGTACTCCCTAGTATGATGTAATACTAGTATTGAATTATTTTCTGATTCATGTAACTCATCCATGTCTGTCATACGTCCCTTGTGGGACACTGTAATGCCTTTTGTATATGCCATGGATGTCAATCTGTCTTTATGTTTAATAAAAACAAAGTTGACAAAAAAAAATTAGGGTACACCCCAAAACATTGGGAAATATAACCTGTGATAACCCCCTCCAGTCATGCTAAACACACGTTCAGACAATACACTGGCTGCAGAGCAGGCCAGCACCTCCAAGGGGTAAAGGGCAAGCTCAAGCCATGTGCCCAATTTGGAGACCCAGAAGTTGCAGGGGCTGACCTCTGTCAGTCAGTTCGTGTAGGCGTGTGCACACTTAGTGCCCCACCATGTTGCACGTCCCTGTGATGTTTACGATCCAATTTGATATCTGCTTTTGATGTTCTTTTATGCGCCTACCATGGTGATTACAGGTGGCGGGGAATAAGGGTTCCAGGCCGGAGAGGGAGCGTGAGAAAAAGAGACCAAATTTAAGGGAGGATCCATTTTTTCAAATTTAAAATTAGAGTTGAAATATGAGAGAAATGATTAAAGCATAAAAGTGTGACAAGTTTAAGCATTGAATGTAAGGATGTGGTACGCATTAATTACTGAATAATTTATAAAATTTTATTCCCTGTCACCTATGCATAGCAGGTGTTTATTCACGTGTAAAATTGTATAATGTCAATCCAAGAATGTAACAGAAAAATTATTGAAATTTATTAAGCTGTCAACTAGGTAGAGGAGGGTATATTACACCCAAAAATTGGTGAATTTCACCAAAAAATGTAACTGACAATTTTTTTTTTTTTTTTTCCGGTCTACTAAGTATAGGAGTGGTACATCACACCCAAAAATTTGTACATTTCACCAGAATATATATCACTGACAATTTTTTTTTTAACCTGTCTACTAGGTATAGCAGTGTTACTATACACCCAGAAATTTGTTAATTTCGCCAGAAAATGTAACTAACAATTTTATTTTATACTAGGTATAGCAGTGGTACTATACACCCAAAAATTGGTGAATTTCACCCGAAAATGTAAATGACAAAGTAGTGAAATGCTATAAAATAAAACGCGTACAAATAAAGAAAAAACATTGGAGGTGGAGGACCATATGGAGTAGGAGTTTGAGGAGGTGGTGGATGTAGCGGTGTAGATGGAAGCAGCGTTGGAGGAGGACGAGGTAGCCAACACTGGTTTTTGGTTTTAATTATTATTATTATTTTTTAATTAGGTTAAACTTCAAAAGAGTGTGAAATATCCAAAATACAAGATTGAGCAATTAGCGCTGCAGTATAACAGTGGCTGGTTAAGGCTGGTATACATGTCTATTCTGCACAAGGTACGGGCAAGTCCTGAGGGATCCATGCCTGGTTCATTTTATTGAACGTTAGCTTGTCTACATTGGCTGTGGACAGGCGGCTACGCTTGTCTGTGATGACGCCCCCTGCCGTGATAAACACACGTTCAGATCATACACCGGCTTCAGGGCAGACCAGCACCTCCAAGTGGAGACCCAGAAGTTGAAGGGGGCGGAACCCTCATTCAGTACATGTAGGCGTGTGCACACATACTGCTCCACCATGTTGGTGAAATGCTGCCTCCTGATAAGACGTTCCATATCAGCTGGTGGTGCTGGTTGTTGTGGCGTGCTGACAAAGCCTTTCCACATTTTGGCCATGCTAACCATGCCTTCTGAGGTGCTGGCCCCAGCCCCAGCTGCGTTGGCAACCTCTTTCTCCTCCTCTGCTTTTGCCTTGTGCTTCCACTGTTCCCCACTGTCAGGTGGGAATACCACCAGCAGCGCGTCTAACAGCGTGCGCTCGTACTCTCGCATCTTGCGATCACGCTCCAGTGACGGAATTAAGGATGGTACATTGTCCTTGTAACAGCGATCCAGCAGCGTGGCTACCCAGTTATCAGCACAAGTTGGAATGTGGGCAACTCGGCTGTCGTTGCGGAGACACTGCAGCATGTAATCGTTCATGTGTGCCAGGCTGCCCAGAGGCAACGAAAAGCTGTCCTCTGTGGGAGGTGTATTGTCTGTGTCCTCTGTATCCCCCCAGCCACACACCAGTAATGGCCATTAGCTGGTCTGGGTGCCACCCTGCTGTGAACATGTTTCCCCCTCCTCCATCTCCTCATCCCCATCCTCCACCTACTCATCCTCCAGAACTGTGGCCTGGCTGGACAATTGTGTACATTAGGTTTTTGGGTGCGGGAACTGACCCTCGGAGCCACTTGGGAATGATTGGCTGGAAACCCTACAAAATTATTCCTCTTCCTCCTCCTGTGCCACATCCTTTTCCATCATCGCCAGGAGCTTTTTTACAAGGAGGCATAGAAGTGGGATAGTAACGCTGAGAACAGCGTTATCGGCACTGGCCATGTTGGTGGAGTACTCGAAACAGCGCAACAAGGAACACAGGTCTCACATGGAGGCCCAGTCATTGGCGGTGAAGTGGTGCTGTTCCGCCGAGCAACTCACCCGTGCGTGCTGCAGCTGAAACTCCACTATTGCCTGCTGCTGCTTGCACAGTCTGGCCAGCTGGTGCAAGGTGGAGTTCCACCTTGTGGGCACGTCGCATATGAGGCGGTGAGCGGGAAGGCTGAAGTTACGCTGCAGTGCTGACAGGCGAGCAGCAGCAGGGTGAGAAAGCGCGCACAGACGGCCTGCACTTTATGCAGGAGCTCTGACATATCGAGGTCATTTTTAAGGAATCTCTGCACCACCAAATTCAGCGAATGCGCCTGGCAAGGGATATGCGTCAAACCGGCTAGTCCAAGAGCTGCTATGAGATTTTGCCCATTATCGCAAACCACCAGGCCGGGCTTGAGGCTGACTGGCACAAACCACTCATCGGTCTGTTGTTAAAGGCCCGTCCACAGCTCCTGCGCGGTGTGGGGTTTGTCAAACAGATACATTTTAAAACTGCCTGCTGTCGTTTACCCCTTGCTGTGCTGAAGTTGGTGGTGAAGGTGTTATGCTGACCTGATGTGGAGCTGGTAGAGGATGAGGAAACAGAGTAGGAGGAGGAAGCAAAAGGAGGCAAACTGAAGAGTCCTGCAATCCTCCGCCTCAGGTCCAGCCGCCACTGGATTTACCCAGTGTGCTGTTATGGAGATATATAACGGCCCTGACCGTGCTTACTGGTCCACGCATCCATAGTCAGGTGCACCATGCCACAGATGGTGTTGTACAGTGCACACCTGATTTTGTCCCCTACTTGGTTGTGAAGGGAAGGGATGGCTCGCCTTAAAAAAGTTGTCGTGTCGGCACGACGTACTGTGGGACAGCCACCGCCATAATGCCTTTAAAACTATCCGTCTCCACCAGACTGACAGCATTTCAAAGGCCAGTAATATAGAAATGCTGGCATTCATGGCTAGGGATCGCAGGTAGGTAGAGGGGTACTTTCTCTTCCTCTCCAGCGTTTGGGATATGGAGAGCTGAACGCTTCTGTGGGACATTGTGGAGATACTTGGTGACCCAGGTGTTGGTGTTGCTGGCAGATCCTCTGTTTGCGGGGTGGCAGGTAGCACTGTCACTCCAGAGGTGGATGAAAAGGCTGCAACAGAAGAGGAAGCAGGAGGAGCCAGAGACCTTTCTTGATTTTTGAGGTGTCTACTTCACTGCTCCTCATGCTTTGCACTTAAAGGGAACCTGTCATGTGGATATTTGATTATAATCTAACTAATTATATGCAATCATTAACTACTAAAAAGTACCTTAGATGTATTCACTTACTGGTGTGACAGATGGTTACCTCATAATATACACACAAAGATGCCACATGCCGCATGCTAATGAGCTGATTTGAGTCCAGCGTGATGTCATTGAGTCCAGCCTATATTTAATTCAGAGCTATAGCTACTCCCCTGCCCACCTGCTGCTGATTCATATGGAAAATAACTGTCATTCGGCAGCAGGTGGGTGGGGAGAGTCAGGAGCTCATGAATATTCATGACTCATCATTATCAGCTGGAGCTTTTCAATACAAGATGTTGGCAGATTGACTGGGTCAATTAAAGAAAGTGACCCAACATTTTGCTAAGCAAATCAGTCACTTATTTATGTTGCCCTTAGTTAGGACACCATAAAACTTGCGACAGGTTCTCTTTAAATGCCTGGTCATGCAGGTTGTGCTCAGGTTGAGAACGTTTATGCCTCACTTCAGGCTCTGATTGCACAGCGTGCAAACCACTTGTGTCTTGTTGTCAGCACATTGAAGAACTGCCACGCCAATGAACTCCTTGGAGCTGACTTTGGTATGCTCAGTCCCTTGCTGCAGTGGGCAGTAGGAGGCATATTGTCTAGAGGACAGCCGCTCCGCTTTTGCACCCTGCTCCCTCTTCTGATGTGCTGGTGGCTCTGTACGACCACCGCCTCTTCCTCCGAACTACATAGGTCACTCGCATGACCTTGATTCCATGTGGGGTTGAGGACCTCATCGTCCTCCACATCATCTTCCACCTAGTCTTCACCCCCGACTTCCTTGTCGGTCTGTACACTTTCGAAAGCCCCAGCAGTTGGCACCTCTGTTTTGCCATCATCCGAGACGTGCTGCGATGGTCCTCCCACGTACTCATCTTGAAAGATAAGTGGTTGGGCATTGGTACACTCAATCTCTTCCACTTCTGGGGCAGGGCTAGGTGGATGGCCCTGGGAAACTCTGCTAACAGAGTCATTAAAAAGCAGAAGAGACTGCTGCATGACTTGGGGCTCAGACTGCTTGGCTGATTTGCAAGGGGGTGAGGTGAAAGACTGATGGACATCGGATGCAGGTGCCAACTGTGGTCTTTCAGTAGGAAACTGGGTGGGAGACAATGTGAAAGAACTGGATCCACTGTCAGCAACCCAATCTACTATCGCCTGTACTTGTTCAGGCCTCACCATTCGTAGAGCAGCTTTAGGCCCGACCAAATACCGCTGCAAGTTTTGTCGCCTATTTTCACCTGAGGAAGGGGTTTCACTTGTGCATGTAGCTAGCAAAGATTGACCACGTGCTCTCCCTGCAACAGGAGCTCCACCAGCAGCACCACGACCTGGGCCACGTCCCTTATTTGACACTCTCCTCATATTTTTCAAATGTAGGATCTTGCCCTAAATGGGTGTTTAATTAATAGAAGAATAGAACAACAGTATGTAAAGGGGGGATCTCACACTGTCTGAACCAGTGTAGGCCTAAATTAAATATTTCTTTGCACGAAATTGCTGTATTTCAAATGACTGTATTTCAAATCCCTGAATCAAACCCCTGTATGTAGAGGGAGTATCTCACACGGTCTGAACCAGTGTAGGCCTTAATTCAATATCTCTTTGCCCAAAATGGCTGTATTTCAAATACCGGAATCAAACCCCTGTATGAAGAGGGAGTATCTCACAGGGCCTGAACCAGTGTAAGCCTAAATTAAATATTTCTTTGCCCAAAATTGCTTTATTACAAATGGCTGTATTTCAAATCCCTGAATAAAACCCCTGTATGTAAAGGAGGTATCTCCCACAGTCTGAACCAGTGTATGCCTAACTTTTATATTTCTTTTCCCAAAATGGCTGTATTTCAAATGGCTGTATTTCAAATCCCTGAATCAAACCCTTTTATGTAGAGGGAGCATCTCACAGGGCCTGAACCAGTGTAGGCCTGAAGTAAATATAACTTTGCCTAAAATGGCTGTATTTCAAATGTTTTATCTCAAATCCCTGAATCAAACCCCTGTATGTAGAGAGATTATCTCACAGGGCCTGAACCAGTGTAGGCCTGAAGTAAATATTTATTTGCCCAAAATGGGTGTATTTCAAATGGCTGTATTTCATATCCCTGAATAAATCCCCTGTATGTAGAGGGAGTATCTCACACGGTTTGAACCAGTGTAGGCCTGATTTCAGTATTCCTTTGCCCAAAATGGCTGTATTTCAAATGGCTGTATTTCAAATCCCTGAATCAAACCCCTGTATATAGAGGGAGTATCTCACAGGGCCTGAACCAGTGTAGGCCTGAATTAAATATTTCTTTGCACAAAATGGCTATATTTCAAATGGCTGTATTTCAAATCCCTGAATCAAACCCCTGTATGCAGAGGGAGTATCTCACAGGGCCTGAACCAGTGTAGGCCTGAAGTAAATATTTCTTTGCCCAAAATGGCTATATTTCAAATGGCTGTATTTCAAATCCCTGAATCAAACCCCTGTATGTAGAGGGTGTATCTCACACGGCCTGAACCAGTTTAGTCCTGAATTCAATATTGGTGCACCAAATGGCGGTATTTAAAATCTCTGAATGTAACCCAAATGTATTAAGGGTGTATCTCACAATGACATCTGCATCAAAAGCTGCCAACTAAATTTTTTTGTGCCCAAATTGCTGAATTTGACAACAGTATATAAGCCTGTAATTTCACACCTGCTGATGCTGCAAGGCCTGAAAATAGTGTTTTTTGTATAAAAAAAGTGTGTTTTTCAAACCCTAGAAAATGATGGGTGTATTTCTAGCTTAAATTGTACACTGAATAATCAAGATGTTATTGATTGCTAAAAAAGTGTTTCTTTGGTAACAGAATATGAAAGCTGTATATATTAAACTTTAATTTATCACTTGCAGGTCAGGAAAATACTGTTTTTTGAAAAATAAAAGTGTGTTTTTCAAACCCCTGAAAATGATTGGTGTATTTCTAGCTTAAATTGCACACTGACCAATCAAGATGTTGTAGATTGCACAAAAAAAATTGTGATTTGAAATGTCCCAAATGCTCAGATGCAGTATGGTGCACTGAGCTTGCATAAAATGGCCGCTCCCGCCACCCACCTAACTAACAGGATTATAAAAGTTTTTTTTTTTTTGGGTCAATGGCCTCAGGGCAGGATGAAACGATTATGCTCTGCACCCACACAACTATTTCTCTGTAGATCGCTGAGTTAGATTCTCTCCTATTCTCTCCCTGAAATCACAAGTCCAGCAGCATCCTCTCCCTACACTTGTAACAGCAGAGTGACATGCAGTGCTACGTGACTCAAGCTTATATAGAGCCTGGGTCACATGCTGCTCTGGCCAATCACAGCCATGCCATTCGTAGCCATGCCATTAGTAGGCATGGCTGTAATGGCTTCTAAGGTCAGACAGTTAACCGCTTGTTGATTGACTGCCGTGCAGCCTTTCAAAAAGCGGCAAGAAAGCACCGAACCCAAACTTTTACGGAAATGTTCGGGTTCGGGACCGGGGTCCACTTTACAGTTCGGGTTCGCTGAACCCTAGTAACCAATTGGAGACCCACAATTTCACTGTGAGAGCTACGATCGGAAAGCAGAGGGAGCCACATCCCTCCACCTAACCTCACACATGCTGTGATCACTATTAAACATGGCATTTGAGGGGTTTAATGACCAGTTTCGGGCACCATCCACAATCCTAGTAATTGCGGCCAGGTGCCTGTTGTATTATACATAGAGAAAAACTCTTGAGAACCACTTGTATGCTTTAAGTGCAGTACTTTATTGCATAGGCTGTTTTCCAGTTCACAAAAATTTTTTGGGCATATAGCCTTCCTCAGAACGCTGGATGAGCCGATTGTGCTGGTATAGTAATATGGACTAAGGTCCGAGATTTGGGGGCTCAGTAGCCTGGAGTGCGCTTGTGAGATGTAGGCTGCTGCCAAAATACAGGGCAGCAGCCTACATCTCACAAGCACGCCTCAGGTCCTACCAGTGCTGCTGTCTGAGAGTGAGCTGTTCAAAAGAACACCCCTGTGTCCTTCCAGGTCCTGCGCCGGATGGAGGACAGAGAGTGTGAAAACGGGACTGTCCTGCCTAAAACCGGACCTCTGGCCACCCTAGGGGCAGGCTGCTACGGAGGTCACAGTTAAGGGAACGGTCCGCTATGGAGGTCAGTGTTAAGTGGCAGCTTGCTGTAGAGGCCAATATTAAGGGGACGCGGTGTTGTGGAAATCACTGTTAAGGACATGGGGTACTGTGTAGGTCACTAATAAAGGGGTGGCCGCTGTGGAGGTCACTGTTAAGGGGGCGGGATGCTGTCCAGGTCACTGTTAAAGGGGCACATAGTAAAGTTGAGGCACACAGTTTTCAGTGTTACAATTTCAAAAGGATTTATTCATTCAAATCATATAGTAGTTCATCCATTTGCCAAATATTTGTATTAGTGAGTTTGAACAGTATTCTTAGACCGGACGTTTCGGTCACATAGAGTCACGAGGGTGTCAAGAACCACGGCTGATTCCGTTATACCCGGGGTCAGGAAGTCGCAGCGGTTGGCTGCGCGCTCTATGTAGTAAGATAGTGCTGTTTCCTTATGGTAGCTTTCTGGGTTGCTTTGCAACCCTTTTTGGCTCACTCAGGGATCCGTAACTCCTTCTCCTCAGCTGTTCCTTGTCCAGCACTCCCAACCTCCTTATATTCCCCTCTCACACTTCTCTGGTTGCCAGATATAGAGCTTCCTGCCTGGACTTCTATACTGACCCACTGGAGCTGTGTTGCTGCGTTCTCTGGTTGTTGGTCCAGAACGTTACCCTCCGGATCCCTGTTGGACCTTTGTGGTCTGCTGTGGTCGCCCACCTGGGTTTATGTGTTTGTCTGTATTGTCTGTCCTCTCCCTGGTGTTTTTCTTCTTAGTGTCAGTGGTGCGGACTAGCGATCCCACCGGCCCGTTCACTATCTAGGGCTCATTTTAGGGAAAGCCAGGGTTTAGGCACGTGATCGCCGCACGGGTGAGGAACCCGTCTAGGGACGTCAGGTGCCAGCCGCAAGGTGAGTCAGGGGTCACCACCTTTCCCTCTCCCTTGGGCAGGGCTTTCCCTTTTCCCTCCCTGTGCGTGAGGCCGGTCATTACACATAGGACCTTCATCTGTGGTCACATTTGTATCTGTTCTGACGGGTATGGAGGCTTGTGGGGCGCCCCACAAGAATACTGTTCATACTCACTAATACAAATATTGGGCAAATGATGAAACTACTATATGATTTGAATGAATAAATCCTTTTGAAATTGCAACACTGAAAACTGTGTGCCTCAACTCTACTACGTGTATACTGGCTGCTTGCAGCCCTTAGTTGGCACCAGAACCTATTAAGTAGAGTGCGGTTCTCCATCTTCTCAAAATACTGTTATAGGGGCAGGCTGCTGTAGAGGTCACTGATAAGCGAGCGGGATGCTGTGAAGGTCACTGTTAAAGGGACGGGCACAATGAAGGTCTTTGTTAAGGGGACATAGAACTGTGGAGGTCACAGTTAAGGGGGTGTTCAGCTATGGAGGTGAGTGCTAAGGGGCAGGGTGCTGTAGAGGTCACTGTGAAGGGGGCGGAGCTCTGTAGAGATTGCTCTTAACGGGCAGGTTATTGTGGAAATCACTGTTAACGAGACAGAGTACTATGGCAGTCACTAAGAAATGGGTGGGCGCTGTGAAGGTCACTGTTAAAGGGGAGGGCACTGTGGATGTTACAGATAAGGGGGCAGGCCGCTGTGGAGGTCACTGTTGAAGGGGCGGGGTACTGTAAATGTCACTGTTATTGTGGATAATGTCGATATCTTTTGACTAGGGATGAGCGAACTCGAACTGTATAGTTCGGGTTCGTACCGAATTTTGGGGTGTCCGTGACACGGACCCGAACCCGGACATTTTCGTAAAAGTCCGGGTTCGGGTTCGGTGTTCGTCGCTTTCTTGGCGCTTTTGTGACGCTTTCTTGGCGCTTTTTGAAAGGCTGCAAAGCAGCCAATCAACAAGCGTCATACTACTTGCCCCAAGAGGCCATCACAGCCATGCCTACTATTGGCATGGCTGTGATTGGCCAGAGCACCATGTGACCCAGCCTCTATTTAAGCTGGAGTCACATAGCGCCGCCCGTCACTCTGCTCTGATTAGCGTAGGGAGAGGTTGCGGCTGCGACAGTAGGGCGAGATTAGGCAGATTAACTCCTCCAAAGGACTTGATTAACTGATCGATCTGCAGCTGTGGATCATTGAGCTGCTGATCCTCAATTGCTCACTGTTTTTAGGCTGCCCAGACCGTTTGTCAGTCACATTTTTCTGGGGTGATCGGCGGCCATTTTGTGTCTTGTGGTGCGCCAGCACAAGCTGCGACCAAGTGCATTTAACCCTCAATGGTGTGGTTGTTTTTTGGCTAAAGCCTACATCAGGGTGAAGCTGTCACACCAAGTGCATTTAACCAGCAATAGTCTGTTCATTTTTTGGCCATATACAAAATCAGGGGCAAGCTGCGCCTGTCACCAAGTGCATTTAACCCTCAATGGTGTGGTTGTTTTTTGGCTAAAGCCTACATCAGGGTGAAGCTGTCACACCAAGTGCATTTAACCAGCAATAGTCTGTTCATTTTTTGGCCATATACAAAATCAGGGGCAAGCTGCGCCTGTCACCAAGTGCATTTAACCCTCAATGGTGTGGTTGTTTTTTGGCTAAAGCCTACATCAGGGTGAAGCTGTCACACCAAGTGCATTTAACCAGCAATAGTCTGTTCATTTTTTGGCCATATACAAAATCAGGGGCAAGCTGCGCCTGTCACCAAGTGCATTTAACCCTCAATGGTGTGGTTGTTTTTTGGCTAAAGCCTACATCAGGGTGAAGCTGTCACACCAAGTGCATTTAACCAGCAATAGTCTGTTCATTTTTTGGCCATATACAAAATCAGGGGCAAGCTGCGCCTGTCACCAAGTGCATTTAACCCTCAATGGTGTGGTTGTTTTCTGGCTAAAGCCTACATCAGGGTGAAGCTGTCACACCAAGTGCATTTAACCAGCAATAGTCTGTTTATTTTTTGGCCATATACTACATCAGGGGCAAGCTGCGCCCGTCACCAAGTGCATTTAACCCTCAGTAGTGTGGTTGGTCAAGCTGTGACACCAAGTGCATTTAACCAGCAATAGTCTGTTCATTTTTTGGCCATATACTACATCAGGGGCAAGCTGCGCCCGTCACCAAGTGCATTTAACCAGCAATAGTGTGGTTATTTTTTGGCCATATCCCAGTCTAATTCTGTCACTAAATCCATACCGGTCACCCAGCGCCTAAATACTAGGCCTCAAATTTATATCCCGCTAAATCTCTCGTTACCGCTGTCCTGTTGTAGCTGGGAAAGTTATTTAGTGTCCGTCAAAGCACATTTTTTGTTCTGGGTTGAAGTACAATTCCCAATTTAGCAATTTCATAATTTAGTGGTTTCTGCTATATCAGAGCTATTTGAAATCTATCCCTAAAAGGGTATATAATATTCAAGGTGCACATTGGGTCATTCAGAATAACTTCACACACACCCGCTACTGTGTATTTTCAAGTCTAATTCTGTCACTAAACCCATACCTGTCACCCAGCGCCTAAATACTAGGCCTCAAATTTATATCCTGCTAAATCTCTCGTTACCGCTGTCCTGTTGTAGCTGGGAAAGTTATTTAGTGTCCGTCAAAGCACATTTTTTGTTCTGGGTTGAAGTACAATTCCCAATTTAGCAATTTCATAATTTAGTGGTTTCTGCTATATCAGAGCTATTTGAAATCTATCCCTAAAAGGGTATATAATATTCAAGGTGCACATTGGGTCATTCAGAATAACTTCACACACACCCGCTACTGTGTATTTCCAAGTCTAATTCTGTCACTAAACCCATACCTGTCACCCAGCGCCTAAATACTAGGCCTCAAATTTATATCCTGCTAAATCTCTCGTTACCGCTGTCCTGTTGTAGCTGGGAAAGTTATTTAGTGTCCGTCAAAGCACATTTTTTGTTCTGGGTTGAAGTACAATTCCCAATTTAGCAATTTCATAATTTAGTGGTTTCTGCTATATCAGAGCTATTTGAAATCTATCCCTAAAAGGGTATATAATATTCAAGGTGCACATTGGGTCATTCAGAATAACTTCACACACACCCGCTACTGTGTATTTCCAAGTCTAATTCTGTCACTAAACCCATACCTGTCACCCAGCGCCTAAATACTAGGCCTCAAATTTATATCCTGCTAAATCTCTCGTTACCGCTGTCCTGTTGTAGCTGGGAAAGTTATTTAGTGTCCGTCAAAGCACATTTTTTGTTCTGGGTTAAAGTACAATTCCCAATTTAGCAATTTCATAATTTAGTGGTTTCTGCTATATCAGAGCTATTTGAAATCTATCCCTAAAAGGGTATATAATATTCAAGGTGCACATTGGGTCATTCAGAATAACTTCACACACACCCGCTACTGTGTATTTCCAAGTCTAATTCTGTCACTAAACCCATACCTGTCACCCAGCGCCTAAATACTAGGCCTCAAATTTATATCCTGCTAAATCTCTCGTTACCGCTGTCCTGTTGTAGCTGGGAAGTTATTTAGTGTCCGTCAAAGCACATTTTTTGTTCTGGGTTGAAGTACAATTCCCAATTTAGCAATTTCATAATTTAGTGGTTTCTGCTATATCAGAGCTATTTGAAATCTATCCCTAAAAGGGTATATAATATTCAAGGTGCACATTGGGTCATTCAGAATAACTTCACACACACCCGCTACTGTGTATTTCCAAGTCTAATTCTGTCACTAAACCCATACCTGTCACCCAGCGCCTAAATACTAGGCCTCAAATTTATATCCTGCTAAATCTCTCGTTACCGCTGTCCTGTTGTAGCTGGGAAAGTTATTTAGTGTCCGTCAAAGCACATTTTTTGTTCTGGGTTGAAATACAATTCCCAATTTAGCAATTTCATAATTTAGTGGTTTCTGCTATATCAGAGCTATTTGAAATCTATCCCTAAAAGGGTATATAATATTCAAGGTGCACATTGGGTCATTCAGAATAACTTCACACACACCCGCTACTGTGTATTTCCAAGTCTAATTCTGTCACTAAACCCATACCTGTCACCCAGCGCCTAAATACTAGGCCTCAAATTTATATCCTGCTAAATCTCTCGTTACCGCTGTCCTGTTGTAGCTGGGAAAGTTATTTAGTGTCCGTCAAAGCACATTTTTTGTTCTGGGTTGAAATACAATTCCCAATTTAGCAATTTCATAATTTAGTGGTTTCTGCTATATCAGAGCTATTTGAAATCTATCCCTAAAAGGGTAGATCATATTGAAGGTGCACATAGGGTCATTCAGAATAACTTCACACACACCCGCTACTGTGTATTTCCAAGTCTAATTCTGTCACTAAACCCATACCTGTCACCCAGCGCCTAAATACTAGGCCTCAAATTTATATCCCGCTAAATCTCTCGTTGCCGCTGTCCTGTTGTAGCTGGGAAAGTTATTTAGTGTCCGTCAAAGCACATTTTTTGTTCTGGGTTGAAGTACAATTCCCAATTTAGCAATTTCATAATTTAGTGGTTTCTGCTATATCAGAGCTATTTGAAATCTATCCCTAAAAGGGTATATAATATTCAAGGTGCACATTGGGTCATTCAGAATAACTTCACACACACCCGCTACTGTGTATTTCCAAGTCTAATTCTGTCACTAAACCCATACCTGTCACCCAGCGCCTAAATACTAGGCCTCAAATTTATATCCTGCTAAATCTCTCGTTACCGCTGTCCTGTTGTAGCTGGGAAAGTTATTTAGTGTCCGTCAAAGCACATTTTTTGTTCTGGGTTGAAGTACAATTCCCAATTTAGCAATTTCATAATTTAGTGGTTTCTGCTATATCAGAGCTATTTGAAATCTATCCCTAAAAGGGTATATAATATTCAAGGTGCACATTGGGTCATTCAGAATAACTTCACACACACCCGCTACTGTGTATTTCCAAGTCTAATTCTGTCACTAAACCCATACCTGTCACCCAGCGCCTAAATACTAGGCCTCAAATTTATATCCTGCTAAATCTCTCGTTACCGCTGTCCTGTTGTAGCTGGGAAAGTTATTTAGTGTCCGTCAAAGCACATTTTTTGTTCTGGGTTGAAATACAATTCCCAATTTAGCAATTTCATAATTTAGTGGTTTCTGCTATATCAGAGCTATTTGAAATCTATCCCTAAAAGGGTATATAATATTCAAGGTGCACATTGGGTCATTCAGAATAACTTCACACACACCCGCTACTGTGTATTTCCAAGTCTAATTCTGTCACTAAACCCATACCTGTCACCCAGCGCCTAAATACTAGGCCTCAAATTTATATCCTGCTAAATCTCTCGTTACCGCTGTACTGTTGTTGCTTGGAAAGATATTTAGTGTCCGTCAAAGCACATTTTTGTTCTGGGTTGAAATACAATTCCCAATTTAGCAATTTCATAATTTAGTGGTTCCTGCTATATCAGAGCTATTTGAAATCTATCCCAAAAAGGGTATATAATATTCAAGGTGCACATAGGGTCATTCAGAATAACTTCACACACACCCTCTACTGTGTATTTCCAAGTCTAATTCTGTCACTAAACCCATACCTGTCACCCAGCGCCTAAATACTAGGCCTCAAATTTATATCCTGCTAATCTCTCGTTACCGCTGTACTGTTGTTGCTGGGCAAGATATTTAGTGTCCGTCAAAGCACATTTTTTGTTCTGGGTTGAAATACAATTCCCAATTTAGCAATTTCATAATTTAGTGGTTCCTGCTATATCAGAGCTATTTGAAATCTATCCCAAAAGGGTATATAATATTCAAGGTGCACATAGGGTCATTCAGAATAACTTCACACACACGCTTCTGTGCATTTCCAAGTCTAATTCTGTCACTAAATCCATACCGGTCACCCAGCGCCTAAATACTAGGCCTCAAATTTATATCCCGCTGAATTTGAATACAATACATTGGGCCAAATAATATATTTGTTGTTGTGGTGAACCATAACAATGAGAAAAACATCTAGTAAGGGACGCGGGACTGTGGACATGGTCGTGGTGGTGTTAGTGGACCCTCTGGTGCTGGGAGAGGACGTGGCCGTTCTGCCACATCCACACGTCCTAGTGTACCAACTACCTCAGGTCCCAGTAGCCGCCAGAATTTACAGCGATATATGGTGGGGCCCAATGCCGTTCTAAGGATGGTAAGGCCTGAGCAGGTACAGGCATTAGTCAATTGGGTGGCCGACAGTGGATCCAGCACGTTCACATTATCTCCCACCCAGTCTCTGCAGAAAGCGCACAGATGGCGCCTGAAAACCAACCCCATCAGTCCTGTCACATCACCCCCAATGCATACCAGGGAAACTGTCTCAGCCTCAAGTTATGCAGCAGTCTCTTATGCTGTTTGAAGACTCCGCTGGCAGGGTTTCCCAAGGGCATCCACCTAGCCCTTCCCCAGCGGTGAAAGACATAGAATGCACTGACGCACAACCACTTATGTTTCCTGATGATGAGGACATGGGAATACCACCTCAGCATGTCTCTGATGATGACGAAACACAGGTGCCAACTGCTGCGTCTTTCTGCAGTGTGCAGACTGAACAGGAGGTCAGGGATCAAGACTGGGTGGAAGACGATGCAGGGGACGATGAGGTCCTAGACCCCACATGGAATGAAGGTCGTGCCACTGACTTTCACAGTTCGGAGGAAGAGCAGTGGTGAGACCGAGCCAACAGCGTAGCAAAAGAGGGAGCAGTGGGCAAAAGCAGAACACCCGCCGCCAAGAGACTCCGCCTGCTACTGACCGCCGCCATCTGGGCCCGAGCACCCCAAAGGCAGCTTCAAGGAGTTCCCTGGCATGGCACTTCTTCAAACAATGTGCTGACGACAAGACCCGAGTGGTTTGCACGCTGTGCCATCAGAGCCTGAAGCGAGGCATTAACGTTCTGAACCTGAGCACAACCTGCATGACCAGGCACCTGCATGCAAAGCATGAACTGCAGTGGAGTAAACACCTTAAAACCAAGGAAGTCACTCAGGCTCCCCCTGCTACCTCTTCTGCTGCTGCCGCCTCGGCCTATTCTGCTGCTGCCGCCTCGGCCTCTTCCTCCGCCTCTGGAGGAACGTTGGCACCTGCCGCCCAGCAAACAGGGGATGTACACCAACACCACCACCACCACCTCCGTCACCAAGCGTCTCAACCATGTCACACGCCAGCGTTCAGCTCTCCATCTCACAAACATTTGATAGAAAAGCGTAAATTCCCACCTAGCCAACCCTCGATCCCTGGCCCTGAATGCCAGCATTTCTAAACTACTGCCTATGAAATGCTGTCATTTAGGCTGGTGGACACAGACAGCTTCAAACAGCTCATGTCGCTTGCTGTCCCACAGTATGTTGTTCCCAGCCGGCACTACTTCTCCAAGAGAGCCGTGCCTTCCCTGCACAACCAAGTATCCGATAAAATCAAGTGTGCACTGCGCAACGCCATCTGTGGCAAGGTCCACCTAACCACAGATACGTGGACCAGTAAGCACGGCCAGGGACGCATATATCTCCCTAACTGCACACTGGGTAAATGTAGTGGCAGCTGGGCCCCCAGGGCGGAGAGCTGTTTGGCGCACGTCCTTCCGCCGCCAAGGATCGCAGGGCAACATTCTTTGCCTCCTGTTGCCACCTCCTCCTTCTCGGCTTCCTCCTCCTCTTCTTCCACCTGCTCATCCAGTCAGCCACACACCTTCACCACCAACTTCAGCACAGCCCGGGGTAAACGTCAGCAGGCCATTCTGAAAACTCATATGTTTGGGGGACAGGCCCCACACCGCACAGGAGTTGTGGCGGGGTTATAGAACAACAGACCGACGAGTGGTTGCTGCCGGTGAGCCTCAAGCCCGGCCTGGTGGTGTGTGATAATGGGCGAAATCTCGTTGCAGCTCTGGGACTAGCCAATTTGAAGCACATCCCTTGCTTGGCGCATGTGCTGAATTTGGTGGTGCAGAAGTTCATTCACAACTACCCCGACATGTCGAGCTGCTGCATAAAGTGCGGGCCGTCTGTTTCGCGCTTCCGGCGTTCACATCCTGCCGCTGCTCGCCTGTCTGCGCTACAGCGTAACTTCGGCCTTCCCGCTACACCGCCTCATATGCGACGTGCCCACCAGGTGGAACTCCACCTTGCACATGCTGGACAGACTGTGCGAGCAGCAGCAGGGCCATAGTGGAGTTTCAGCTGCAGCACGCACAGGGTCAGGTCGCACTACAGAACAGCACCACTTCACCACAATGACTGGGGCCTCATGCGAGACATGTGTGCCCTGGTTGCGCTTTTTCGAGTACTCCACCAAACATGGCCAGTGGCGGACTGACGCACGTTATCAGCGTTACAATACCACTTCTATGTCTCCTTGAGAAAACACTTAGGGAGATGATGGAAGAGGAGGTGGCCCAGGAGGAGGAGGAGGCAGGAGGAGGAGAAGAGGGGTCAATTTTTAGCACTTTCAGGCCAGTCTCTTCGAAGTGACTCAGAGGGAGGTTTTTGGCAACAGCAGAGGCAGGTACAAATGTAGGCCAGCCAGGGCCCACTACTTGAGGACGAGGAGGACGAGGAGGAGGAGGAGGTGGAGGAGGATGAGGATGAAGCATGGTCACAGCGGGGTGGCACCCAACGCAGCTCGGGCCATCACTGGTGCGTGGCGGGGGGAAAGGCAGGACGATGACGATACGCCTCCCACAGAGGACAGCTTGTCCTTACCCCTGGGCAGCCTGGCACACATGAGTGACTACATGCTGCAGTGCCTGCACAACGACAGCAGAGTGCCCACATTTTAACGTGTGCGGGACTACTGGTTGCCACCCTGCTGGATCCACGGTACAAAGACAATGTGCCCACCTAATTCCTACACTGGATCGTGATAGAAGATGCGCGAGTACAAGCGCACGTTGGAGAACGCGCTACTGAGGCGCATTCCCAAATGTCACAGGGGAACAAGTGGAAGCCCAAGGCCAAGGCAGAGGAGGAGCAAGAGGTCGCCAAGGCAGCTGTGTCACGGCCAGCTCCTCTGAGGGCAGGGTTAGCATGCAGAGATGTGGAAAAGTTTGTCAACACGCCACAGCTAACTGCACCACCACTTGATACGCAACGTGTTAGCAGGAGGGGCAACATTTCAATACAGGTGGAACAGTACGTGTGCACAACCCCTCCACTACGGACTGATGGTTCGGCCCTATTCAACTTCTGGGTCTCTAAATTGTCCACGTGGCCAGAGCTAGCCTTTTATGCCTTGGAGGTGCTGGCCTGCCCGGCAGCCAGCGTTTTGTCTGAACGTGTATTCAGCACGGCAGGGGGCGTCATTACAGACAAACGCAGCCGCCTGTCTACAGCCAATGTGGACAAGCTGACGTTCATAAAAATGAACCAGGCATGGATCCCACAGGACCTGTCCGTCCCTTGTCCAGATTAGACATTAACTACCTCCCCATAACCATATATTATTGGACTCCAGGGCACTTCCTCATTCAATCCTATTTTTATTTTCATTTTACCATTATATTGCAAGGCTACCCAAAGTTGAATGAACCTCTCCTCTGCCTGTGTGCTAGGCCTAAATATATGCCAATGGATTGTTGCAGTGGTGGCTGACGTGAAGCCTCATTCTCTGCTATGACATGCAGACTGATTCTCTGGTGACATGAAGCCAGATTGTCTGTTACGGGACCTCTCTCCTCTGCCT